>NC_059110.1:121957855-122257855 GCF_020740685.1 Jaculus jaculus | reverse complement strand
CCTAGGTTATGAGAGACCTTGTCTCAGAAAACAGACAGAGGGACTGAAGAGATAGCTTAGCGGTTAAGACACTTGTCTGCAAAGCCAAAGGACCCAGGTTCAATTCCCCAGGACCCATGTAAGCCAGATGCACAAGGTGGTACATGCGGTAGGAGTTAGTTTGCAGTGGCTGGAGGCCCTGGCCTGCCCATTTTCTCTCTCTCTCTCAAATAAATTAATTAATTAAAAAAAAAACAACAGAGGTTAGAGAGGTGGCTCACTGGTTAAAGGCACTTGCTTGCAAAGCCTGATAGCCCAGATTCAATTCCTCAGTACCCACATAAAGCCAGCCAGATGTACAAAGTGATGCATGTGTCTGAAGTTCATTTGCAGTGGCAGGAAGCCCTGGTGTGCCCATTCTTTTTATCTCTCTATCTGCCTCTTTCTGTCTCTTTCATTCTCAAATTAGATATATATAATTTTTTTTCAAGGTAGGGTCTCACTCTAGCCCAGGGGCTGGCCTGGAATTCACTATGTACTCTCAAGGTGGCCTTGAATTCACCGTGATCCCTCTACCTCTGCCTCCAAAGTGCTGGGATTAAAGGCATGTGCCACCATGCCCGGCTCAAATAAAATATTTTTTTAAAAAACAGGGTGAGGAGAAGCAGGGCTGGAAGAGAGAGTGGCTGAGAAAGTGGCTCAGCAGTTAAAGGCATTTATTTGTAAAGCCTGCCAGCCCAGGTTCAATTCTCCAGCATCCTCTTATGCAGGACACAGAAAATGGCACAAGTGCATCAGGCAGTGGCAAGAGGCTATAGCATGCTCTCCTCTATCTCTCTTTTGGTTTTTCAAGGTAGGGTCTTGTTCTAGTCCAGGCTGACCTGGAATTCCCTATGTATTTTCAGGTTGGCTTCGAACTCACGACAATCCTCCTACCTCTGCCTCCCTCTGGAGTGCTGGAATTAAAGGTGTGGGCCACCACACCCTGCTGTCTTCCTCTCTCACACAGCCTCACATAAATAAATTAAAAATAATAAACAGGGGCCAGAGAGGTATCTCAGGGATTAAGTGAACTTCCTGTGCAAGTATGAGGGCCTGATCCCACATAAACAACTGGGCATGGCCACATGTTCCCGTAACTCCAGTCCTGCAGGAGTTGCAGAGAATCATTGGAGCCCCACATGCTCAAGACTCCAGCTCAAAAAAAGACCAGGAGGCCGAGGCTGGGTGTGGTGCTGTACTCCTTTAATCACAGCAGAGGCAGGAGGATTGCTGTGAGTTCGAGGCCACCCTGAAAGTATATAGTGAATTCCAAGTCAGCCTGGGCTAGAGTGAGACCCTACCTTGAAAAACAAAAACAAAACAAACAAAGATGGGGGAAGAACAATGTCCAGCCACCATAGGAACCCCACCCCAAACAAGCATGTGGGGCACCACATCATACTACATGCACACACACATTACAAGTTTAAACAGAAAATAGCCCGGTGTAGTGGCTCAGGCCTATGATTCCAGCATTTGGGACGCGGAGGTAGGAGGATTTCTGTGTGTTCAAAGCTAGTTTGAGGATTGCCAGATCAGCCTGGGCTAGAGTGGGGCCCTGCCTCAAAACAAATCAACAACAACAAAATAGCATTCCATCCTGGAGTATTTTGGAAATCTAGTTGCCAGCCGGGGAAAGTGAAAGGCAGCCCAGGAAGGTTCATGGAAATTTTATCAGTAATTCCCTTGAAAGACAAGGAAATCCTACCATGAAGTGTTAGCTATGGCTACCAGGTGCTTCGCAATAATGAGTTTGTGGGGGCCTCTCAGAACCGGTTTGTGGGGGCGTCTCAGAACCGGTGTGGGCCTGTTCCCTCCAGCCAGCGGTCTTCAGTGCAGCCCTCCCTGTGATGTGGATAACCCCAGGACCCATTTCTGGAACTCAGTGCCAGGTCCTGTGGGTTGGCACTATGTTCCCTACTGGCTTTTCTTTGTGTACTTGTTGAAGGTGCAGGGTAAGGGGGCGTGAAGAAGGAAAAGAAGATTTTGTTCTTCCAGATCTTTCCAGGGCTGTTTCTTAGCAGTATAAAACATGCTGTGACCAAAAACACTTCCCTCCCACGCTTCACCCTGCTTCTGTGCGTGTGTGGCCGTCACATGCCGTGGCACATGTGTGGAGGTCCGAGGACAACCTTGGCTCTCTACTTCTGCCTTCTTTGAGACAGGGTCTCTCTTGTTTTGTCGCTGCTTATGTCCATCTAGCTGGCTCATAAGCTTTGGGAAACTCTCAGCTCTGCCCCTCACTGCCATAAGCATGTGGTGATTACTGATGGCCACTTTGCAGCCAGCTTCACACAGGTGCTGAGGACCCAACTCAGGTTGACAGGCATAGGAAGCAAGCACTGAACCCTCTCCTTAGCTCCCCTCCACTACTTATTTATTTATTTATGACACAGAAAGAGGCAGAGAGAGAGAGGGAGAGAGAGAGAAGAGGATGGGTGTGCCAGGGCCTCCAGCCACTGCCAAAGAACTCCAGACACATGTACCTCTTTATGCATCAGGCTTTACATGGGTACCAGGGTCCTTAGGCTCTGCAGGCAAGCGCCTTAACTACTAAGTCATCTCACCGGCCCTGCCCCTCCACTACTTTGTCAGGTATCATGCTGAACACAAGGCCTTATGCTAAAAAGCAAGGAAGATTACCCACTATACAGGAGAAGGATCAGGATCAGCTTGCATTACGTAGCTATGGGCCAACCTGGGCTACACGAATCTCTCGCAAAACCAACAAAAGTGGAGAGGGGTCTTCTCAGCCAAGGATGGTGATGTAGGTAGGTCGAGGCAGGAGGAACTTGAGCCCGGGTGCATACAGTCAGCTTGGACAATCTCAGTTCACATAAAACAAACAGAACCTTGGCCGAGTATGGTGGCTCATGCTTTTAATCCCAGCACTCCGGAGGCTGAGATAAGAGGATTGCCATGAGTTCTAGAGTGAGACCCTGACTGAAAGACAGAGGGAGGAAAGACAGAGAGAGAAAGAGAGAAAGGGGGATGGGGGCTTCCAGGTTTTTCTAGATGCATTTAGTTTAGTACTTTTCTTAGGATATGACCCAAGATGCACTTCGACACTGTTTGGCGGTGCTGGGCCTCAAGCATGGAAGGCACTTCACAGTGAGCTACATCCTGCTAAACACTGCTTTGTGAACCCTCCACGGCCCCTTTCTACTAAGGCCAGAAATGAGATAAATGAGCCCATTAAAGAGTGTCTATTTAATTTTAATGAACTAATTGTTGGCGCTTAAATAAAATTTATAATTATCTTCAGTAAGTAACGGGGGAGCAGGTGTGGTGGTGCATGCCTTTAATCCCAGCACTTGGGAGGCCGAGGCAAGAGACACTTTGGGGCTAGAGTGAGACCCTACCTGGGGGGTGGGGGCAGGGCAGGGAAGACATAGTGCCTCAGGTTCCTAATCCTGAATGCTCCTTATGTTAGAGGACCCTCGCAGTAGGGGAAATGTTACTCTGCAATAAGACCTGGTTTTAATGGTAGAATATATCTCCGTTCAGTTGTAGTTGACAAAAAAGGACTTCAAACTACTCACAGGAATGAAGTTTGTCTCTGGGCTCCTGAACGTTGACACCTGTGGGACTTGCAGCCAAAGTATGTAGGGCATAATTTTAATCTAATCGGGTGGCTCCATCCCCATGATTTATTTTCCCCCCAGGTAGAGTCTTGCTGTAGCCCAGGCAGACCTGGAATTCACTATGTAGTCTCAGGGTGGCCTCGAACTCAGTGATCCTCCTACCTCTGCCTCCCAAGTGCTAAGATGGTGTGCACCACCATGCCTGGCCAAGCTTAACTTTTTTTTTTTAATTAGAAAAATTTTTTGTTCATGTATTTGAGAGAGCGACAGATAGAGAAAGAAACAGAGAGAGAGAATGGGTGCACCAGGGCCTCCAGTCACTGCAAATTATTTATTTTTATTTTTTATTGACAACTTCCACAATTGTAAACAATATCCCATGGTAATTCCCTCCCTCCCCCGACCTTCCCTTTTGAAACTCCACTCTCCATCATATCCCCTCCCCATCTCAGTCTCTTTCATTTTGATGTCATCATCTTTTCCTCCTCTTATGATGGTCTTGTGTAGGTAGTGTCAGGCACTGTGAGGTAATGGATATCCAGGCCATTTTGTGTCTGGAGGAACACATTGTAAGGAGTCCTACCCTTCCTTTGGTATTCTTTCCACCACCTCTTTGCAATGGACCCTGAGCCTTGGAAGGTGTGATAGAGATATTTCAGTGTTGAGCACTCTGTCACTTCTTCTCAGCACCATACCTTCTAAGTCATTCCAAGGCCACTGCCATCTGAAAAGAGAAGCTTCTCTAACCAAAATGAGAGTTAGCATTGATATGTGCGCATGAACATTAAGAGAAAGTGCTTACTGGGCAGTTTGGTGAGCATAGTATATACATTTAGCCAGACAGCAGCAATTACAACCCCTTGGGGCTCATGACTATCCCATTATAGATTTCAGTATCAGGGATGTATTCCTTCCTATGAAGCAGGCCTCCAGTCCAGTTAGAGAGCTGTTGGTTTCCCCCATAACACACATCACACTATTGCACCTGTTGGTTCATTTGGCCTGGTTGGCCAAATATAAGAATATAAGGCTTGCAGTATCTACTGTTGGGTATCTTCACTGCTGAGTTCTCTTCTCTCCTATTGAACTAACTGCATGCAGTGTGGCTTTTTTTTTTTTTTTTTTGGTTTTCTTTTTGGTTTTTCAAGGTAGGGTCTCACTCTAGTCCAGGCTGACCTGGAACTCACTATGTAGTCTCAGGGTGACCTCGAACTCATGGTGATCCACCTAACCTCTGCCTCCCAAGTGCTGGGATTAAAGGTGTGTGCCACCATACCCAGCTCCAGCATGGCTTTTTCCAGCCTTCTGTCAGCTGGTCTACATGGAGGAGGTTTTCAGCTCAGCTCCAGCAGGATTTCTCAGTGACCTACTGCAAACAAGTTCTATATGCATGCGCCACCTTGAGTATCTGGCTTATGTGGGTCCATGGGCTTTGCAGGCAAGCACCTTAACTGCTGAGATATATTTCCAGTACCCCAGTTTTTTTTATACATACATACATACATATATATATATATATAAATTTATTTGCAAGGAGAAAATGAGAATCACAATGGGTGTGCCAGAGCCTCCAGCTTCTGAAAAAAAAAAACAAATACAACTACAGATGCATGTGTCACTTTGCATTTACATGGGCACTGGGGAACTGAACCTAGGCTGTCAGGCTTTGCAAGCAGATTCCTTTAACTGCTGAACCATCTTTCCAGCCTCCTACCCCCATATTTTGGTTTGAGTGACATGGGTCTTCATTCTGGCTGGAACTTATGGCATCCTTTTCACTCCCATCCCAATGCTTTTTTTTGTTTGTTTTGAGGTAGGGCCTCTCTAGCCCAGGCTGATCTGCAACTCACTCTGTAGTCCCAGGCCTACCTCTGCCTCCCGAGTGCTGGGATCAAAGACATGCACCATCACCATTCGAATGTTTTCAAAATATTTATTTATTTGAGAGAGGAGGGAAAGAGAGAGAGGAAGAGGCAGATAGACAGAGAATGGGCATGCCAGGGCCTCCAGTCACTGTACACAAACTCTAGACACATGCTCCACCTTGTGCATCTGGCTGATGTGGTGTGGTAGTTTAAATAGATTGCCCCCAATATATTAAAAGATTTTATTAAAGTTTGTAATTTAGCTCTGTAGCCGCCTGGCTGGGGGAGGAGTCACTGTGGGTGGATCCTCAATTCTAGCCCTAAGGTGTGGGGGTAGATTTGGAATTCCAGTCTCAAAACATGCAAAGTGCTAGAGCTCTGCCTGGCGTTCTAGAAGTGGGTTTGCTTGTTTGTTGTGCTCTTAGCTTTTCTTCTGTCTACACTTGAACCTGTGAGAGCAGACTAGCTTCTTCTGCCATTATTGAACAAGCCCTGGATCTGTAAGCTTCAAATAAATTTCCTCCCTCCCATAACTATGTCTGGTTTGGAGGTTCATCCCAGCAACATAAGGCTGTATACTACACACGGGTACTGGGGAATCGAACCTGAATCCTTATGCTTCACAGGCAAGCACCTTAACCACTAAGCCATCTCTCTAGCCCCCACTCCAATGTTTTAAAGAGAATTTTTAGCCAGACATAATTTCAGCGCCCATGAGGCTGAGGATGAAGGATCTCAAGTTGGAAGTCAGCCTGGACTACATAGCAAGATGGTAACCAACAACAACAACAAAAATAAGTAAATAAACAAAGCCCATAAAATGTATTACAAAAGGTCTTGTTCTGTAGACAGTTATAGCCTAATGACTGCCCCCACCCAAGGTAGGGTCTTATTCTAGTTCAAGCTGACCTGAAATTCATTATGTCTCAGGGTAGCCTCAATTGAACTCTTGGTGATCCTACCTCTGCCTCCCAAGTGCTGGGATTAAAGGTGTGTGCCACCATGCCTGGCTCATCCTAATGACTTTAAAATGAGTAAAAATAGGGGCTGGAGAGATGGCTCAGTTGTTAAAAGTGCTTGCTTGCAAAGCCAGACAACTTAGGTTCAATTCCCCACTGCCCATGTAAAGCTAGGTGCACAAAGTAGCTTACGAGTCTGGAGTTCATCTAGTGGCAGGAGGCTTGGTATACCCTGTCTCTTTCTCTCAAGTAAATAAAAATAAAATAAATGAATAAGAATGGAAAGAAACAAAGACCAAGCACTGCAAATACACAACCCCAAGTCCATTTGCTTTATTTAAAATGAACAAGTTTCATCCAAGAGAAAGTTAAAAAACGAATGCCAGCCCCATGGCAGAGCCACAGGCATTCTGCAGCACAGCCCCCAGCCGTGCGGAACCCAAGAGTGCTCAGTGTTCTGACGACTACAGGAGTCCGGTACTCAAGGTGCAACCTGGTTCTTCTGTGACTGTCACCATGGAAACAGCAGGCCAGAGAGAGCAGTTCCTGTAGGGGGGATTCCTGGAGGCTTGGTGGTTCATGGATTTGTGCTAACAATGAGACAAAGTTGAGAGCCACTATGAAGAGGCCCCACTTTCATGCTGGAAACCACCATTGACGTAAGATTTTGAAAACCCATGGGGTGGGGAAGAGTTAGGGGTTCATCAGACTCCACGGAACCCATCTGCACACACAGTGAAGTGACTCTGACAGAATGCTATACCTTCTAAGGAAACGACAGCAGTATCTTCACACACGGACCTTTTAGACAGAACTCTACTACGCTACTTTCTCCTACTCCACCCCGTGCTCCTGTCTGAAGCTGGAAGCTCAAAGCCTCTGTAAGGCACTGGAATCTATGTTGAGTCAGTGCCTTTGGTCACTCTGGTGGACGCGCGCGCTAGTCACGTACGCTCTGGTACTCATGTTGGACTGACGATCAGCCTGCATCCTGTGAGGACAGCACTTCATTTCTGGCTATGAAAATCCACACTTGAGTTTCCCTGCCTGACCAGCTGTCCTTGTGATCCACTGCCCATTAAGCTCCATGAAGTCGGGAGCCTAGGCCTGTCTCTGAAGGCACTAACTTGTGCTAAATCCTTTTTAAAAATTATTTGAGAGAGACCGCAAGCGAGGGGGGGGGGGCAGGGTTTGGAGTGGAAAGCGAAAGGGCATGCCAGGGCCTCTAGCACTGCAAAACGAACTCCAGATGTATGTGCCAGCTTGTGTATCATCTGGCTGTATGTGGGTACTAAGGAATCAAACCTGGGTCCTATGGCTTTGCTGGTAAGCACCATAACCGCTAAGCCATCTCTTTAGGCCAAAACTCTTCATTACTAAGTAGGCAAAAACCACCCTAGGACTAAGAATGAGTTCAGAGGCACCTGTGCAGCGCCGGGTTGCTATGGACTGATGGTGAACCAAGTTCTGCAAGACTGAGTCCTCTCTCCTGGGTCCTTCTCCTCAGCCCTGCATTCCTTTGCTCAGGCCCAGCTCCTTGGTTTAGTGAGACCAGCTGTCGACTTAGACAGTCATTCCAGGAAGCGGCCTACCGTCGCACCCTTCACTTTCCAAATGCGGACATCTTTCAAGCTCGTGCCAGGTGGGATGGAACAGGTGGTAGGTGCCCTGGACTCCACTTCCTGCCTCATCCTGGTCACCGGCTACCACTTAGTTCCTTTGTCACACAAACTCCCCTACCTTGTCGCTGCTCTGCCTCCATATAAAAATAAAAAAAAAAAACAACAACAAATTTCTGTTCAGTGACCCAAGCCCTACCATGGCCCCTGGTGGCATGCTTGTTTTATTTTTTAGTTTTTGAAGGTAGGGTCTCACACTAGCTCAGGCTGACCTGGAATTCACTATGTAGTCTCAGGGTGGCCGCAAACTCATGGCGATTCTAACACCTCTGCCTCTGGAGTGTTGGGGAATTAAAGGTGTGTATCACCATGCCTGGCCTGGCCAGTTATATCCTAATGACTTTTTTTTTTTTTTTGGAGGTAGGGTCTCACTGTAGCTTAGGCTGACCTGGAATTCACTATGTAGTCTCAGGGTGGCCTTGAACTCATGGTGATTCTCCTACTTCTGCCTCCCAAGTGCTGGGATTAAAGGCATGTGCCACCATGCCCAGCTTGCATCTGGTTTTAATTGGGTGCTGGGGATTGAACCTGGGCCAGCAGGCTTTACAAGGAGGGGGTCTTTATAATCAGTGAACCATCTCCCCAAGTCCCCCCCCCCTTTTTTTTTTCTTGAGATAGGTTCTCATGTATCTCCTAAGTATAATGTATCTCATGAACTCCTAAGCCTCCACTTCCCAAGTGCTGGAATTACAGGTATATACTGTTTGTGTTTCATGTTTTTGATGTCCAGACTGGTCTCTAACTCATTAGCTCAAGTGATCCACCCTTTACTTCCATCTCCCCAGGAGCCGAGACTACAGGAATGTACCACCACACTGGGCTTATTTGTTTTAAAACTTAAGTTGCGGGCTGGAGAGTCAGCATAGCAGGTAAGGTGCTTGCTTGCAAAGCCAAAGTACCCTGGTTCAATTCTCCAGTACTCACGTAAAGCCAGATGCATAAAGGGGTACATGCCTCTGGAGTTCATTTGTAGTCATTAGAAGCTTTGGTGTTCCCATTTTCTGTCTCTCTGCTTGCAAATAAAAAAAAAAAACAACAAACAAAAAACCCCCCTGCAGGTTGGGGATGAGAAGTTGGAAAGGACAAATGGGACATTCTAAAAGGTTACTGAAGATGGCAAGAAGTCTTTACAGAGCAGAATGTCATTTGAGTATAGAGATTTTACATTCAGAGTCTGACTTGTCCCACACCTCAAGACAACTAGGTCAGCAGCCCAGGGGCGCTGCTGTTGCAGGGGGGAGGGCTGGGGCAGCACGCAGCAGGGAGACGCAAGCGGCCTGAGAGGAAAGGAGAGCTTCCCCCTGTCCCTACCAGCCACAGAGTGGCGTTGGAGCTTCAGGATACGGAAACCTGAACTAAGAGAATGAAGGAGCAGCCCGCTCCAAGGCCACGCTGTGTCAGGCGATAATGTGCCGTTGGGCAGAGACCTGGAAGTTCCCTGGTCACCTGTCTTGGGGGTACTGAGAGTCAGTGTCATCCAGTTCCAATGCAGCCACAGATGTGCCCCAAGTAACAATGAATGATCCAGGATAAGATCTTAACGACCCCCTCTATTGATCTAAATTTTCTTGAATGTAGGGACAAATTAAGGCAAGCAGGTGAGTTTAGAGTGCAAAAGAGGGAGCCAGCTGGTCAGCTCCAAATCCCACTGATCTATCCATAAGAACCCATAGACCTTGAAATTGCAAGTCCCACCCCCCGGGTGTCCCCTGCGCATTACACAAGCCAAGGTGACATTTGGAGGGTTACAGCATGTGGTCGACTGGTCATCACATTACTTTTGGAGTGTGTTCCTTATTCATGGACGGGGTGTACAAACTGACCTAACAGAACCTGGCCTACTCATCACCCAAGTTCTGAGATAGAAACACCAGGAACCTTTCCTAAGACCCCAATGTGTCACCCGCTGTCCCCCAATATAGCACCCTGAGACTTCACAGCCTCTAACTATACAGAACAATGACTCTCTTCAGACAGTCCCAAGCAGTGGGTGAAGGTGCAGAGTACAGGGAGGGGTCAATGGCCAAGAACGCAGCTTTGAAGCAGGCAAGGCATGGTGCCATTCGGGAAGGCGGCGCCTGCTCCCCACACTTCTTCCACGATCGCTTCACAGGTCACAGCCACTCACCACTCCTGCTCTGCTTGTGTACAGCTGGCTCATTCAGCAGCAGCGAGGTGACCGGCACAAAAATGCTCAAAGGTCACTAACACCCGTGGCCTTGGGATTGATCACTGTAATTGTGCCTTCTTTCCCACCACCATGTTAACATCAGCATGGCGCCGACTGTGTCTAGTCTGAACGAGCAGTAAGACCAGCATCTGACTGAAGACAGGAGCTTGGGCCAGAGGAGGAAATCCACAGCCAAGGGAGACAAGAGAGGACAGGAGCAGGAGGTCCGAGCACTGAGCTGGGTGGCCACCAACAGCTTACTCAGGAACCACCTCGGGAATCTCTTTATTTGCTCAGGGATGAGACCGGCCTCCACAAGTGTCCCTAATCCTGCCAAGGAAAGCACAACTGCCTATAATCAGCTTGCGGACAGCAGAGCTGCACTCAAAGCTAGACTGCAATGCCAACACCAGAACCCCCACGGCCAGCTATGGGGATCCATTCCTGTAATTCCAGCACTCAGGAGCCTGCCTGGGCTATGCAGTCACTGGTTCAACTGTCCCTGGCCCAAATGGGCAATCCACAGACCTCTCTGTTACAAACTACAGTGCTTATCAAGACCAGATACAAGTACATGCAACATGAAGGCAAGCGGCCTCATGTAGGCATGGCCGTGGAAAGGACAAGCAGGGCACAGAAGTGAACACAACTGAATATGACACCTGACTTTCCCCAGAGTTCTAGCCGGTTAAGAGACGTCAGAGTCTATGGCCGTGCCACCCTGAACACACCTGAGCTCAGAAGCTAAGCAGGATCAAGCCTGGTTAGTACTTGGATGAGAGACCACCTGGGAATACTATGTATGCATGGTAGCCCTTTAACAAAAAAATAGGTTGGAGAGATGGCTTAGTGGTTAAGGTGCTTGGCCTGTGAAACCTAAGGACCCAAGTTTGATTCCTCAGTATCCACATAAGCCAGATACACAAGTGGGTACATGTATGGAGTTCATTTGTACTGGCTGGAGGCCCAGGCATACCCATTCGTTCTCTATCTTTCTCCCCAATAAATGAAATGTTTTTGGTTTTTAATCTTAAAAAAAAAAAAAGGCAGAAAAGATGAAAGCAATGTGGGTTCTGTAATTTCTTTAAGGAGATGCTCACTGACTGAGATAAAAGGAACATCCCCTGCAGCAGTCAGGTCTTCAGACCCTGACAGGCCTATGCAGTCTGGAACCTTCCTATCTCCTCACAACCTCTCAACACCTCCATCGGCACATGGGATTTAAGGACCCCAGGGACACGCAGAGTGAATGAACATTCTTTATGTGACCTGTCTGTCTGTCATACCATATACAAGGGGCAGGTGCCGGCAGACAGACTGTTTTTGGTTGTGAAGTGTAAACCGGTTTAAGACAAGTTTGGAGACAGGATTTTGGTTACTTTTTTTTTTTTCAAGATGCGGGGGGGTGGGGGGGGGTTCACTCTAGCCCCGGCCGGCCTGGAATTCACTGTGTAGTCTCAGGGTAGCCTCAAACTCACTGTGATTCTCCTACCTCTGCCTCCCAAGTGCTGGGATTAAAGGCATGTGCCACCACACCCAGCTTTGTAGACATGATTTTAAAAAATATATTTTATCTATTTAAGAGAAAGGTGGGGGGGGGAGAGTGAGAGAATGGGTATGCCAGGGCTTTCACCAACTGCAAATGAATCTTAGATGCATGCACCCTCTTGTGCATCTGGCTTACTTGGGTCCTGGAGAGTCGAACCAGGATCCTTAGGCTTTGCAGGCAAATGCCTTAACTGCTAAGCCATCTCTCCAGCATCCTGTAGACATGATTTTTAAAAATATATTTTATTTATTTGAGAGAAAGAAGCGGGGGAGGAGGGACAGAGAGAGAGAAGGAGGAAGACAGAATGGGTCCGCCAGGCCACCAACCACTGCAAATGAACTCCAGATGCATGTGCCCCCTTGTGCATCTGGCTTATGTGGGTCCTAGATAGTCAAACCAGGATCCTCTGGCTTTGCAGGCAAATACCTTAATCATGTTTGTGGTCTCTCTCCAGCTTTTTTTTTTTTTTTGAGGCAGGGTCTCACTCTAGGCTGACCTGGAACTCATTCTGTAGCCCCAGGTTGGCCTTGAACTCATTAATTCTTGTACCTAAGGCTCCTGACAGTTGGGATTGAAAAAACTGAGCTTTGTGCTGTGACCTGCCACAGCACCATCACTCCAGGCAGCAGGGCGGGAGGCCTTGCTCAGGCACCCCGGTGTCCAGCTGCCGCCTCATGAGGCTGCACTCCAGTGCGGCTGCTTCCCTGAGACCACAGGAGGAGTGCCAGACTGGTGTGCCTGGAAGAAAACTGCCCAAGATATAAAACAGACTCACTTTATTAAATAGATAAAGGGTGTCCTTGGCACCATCCACACACCCTGCCCTTAGGGTAAAACAAATCGCAGGAAGAGAAAAGCCTCTGTAGCAAACGCTCTGGGTTCCCATTCTTAGTGTCCTCACTCTGTAAGCCCTCCCGGGGCCTGGGCTCTGCCACACGGTCACCTGGAGGAGCTGCGCTCTTTGCTCACACAGTCATCCTGCGAGGTGGTGTCCCCGTTGCCCACCATACTGCATGTCCTTCTCTTCTTCCTCCTGTGTGCTGTGCCATCGCCTTCAGAACCAGACTCACACTGAACATAGGGAAAAACAAGGTTTCAACCTGGATGCAACCCCGTTTCCCCCACAGTATTGGAGACTGAACTTAGGGTACATGCACTACTGCTGAGCTGCTTCTAGACTAAGCCATCCTGCCTCAGCCTCCTGAATAACTGGGTGATAGGTGTGCACCTTCATGCCCAGCACAGTCTACTTCATGACACGGTCCACGGAGGCAGGACCAATGATCCCTTTCTCCCAGAACAAAGCAGCCACTGGAGACAGTTCCCAACACAGGTTAAGAGCTCATTGTCTAGGTGTTCATTTTTTCAAGTATACAGGTGTCCCTCAGAAGCCAACGGTCTCCTACTGTTCTCTCATGGAAGGGTTCTATGTTTGAAATCAAAACTCCACTATAGGGGCTGGAGAGATGGCTTAGCAGTTAAGCGCTTGCCTGAGAAGCCTAAGGACTCTGGTTCGAAGCTCGATTCCCCAGGACCCACGTTAGCCAGATGCACAAGGGGTGCACGTGTCTGGAGTTCATTTGCAGTGGCTGGAGGCCCTGGCGCACCCATTCTATCTCTCTCCCTATCTGCCTCTTCCTCTCTCCGTCACTCTCAAGTAAATAAATACAATAAAATAAAAAAACTCCACTATAAAGGGTAGAGATGTCTTAGCAGTTAATATGTTTGCCTGTGAAGCCTAAGGACCCAGGTTTGATTCCCAGCACTCATGTAAACCAGATACATAACGTGGCACATGTGTCTGGAGTTCGTATGCAGGATTGGAGATCCTGGCATGCCAATTCTCTCTCTCGCTCTACTATAATATTTCAAGCCGGGCGTGGTGGTACACGCCTTTAATCCCAGCACTCGGGAGGCAGAGGTAGGAGGATCACCTTAAGTTCAAGGCCACCCTGAGACTACAGAGTTAATTGCAGGTCAGCCTGGACCAGAATGAGACCCTACCTCAAAAAACCAAAAAAAAAAAAAAAAAAAAAAAATCAGTTAACATTTTGAAATTATGCTGTGGAATGCCACTCCACCAACAGAGCTGGAGATATAGCACTGAGTCTCCCCCTCCCAGAGAAGATGCAAGCAGACTATGATGTTAACAGCCAGCTGTTCCACCTGCTAAGGGCACAGGACCCACTCACCCTGAATTACTGTAGTTATTTAAAGCAGGTCACACAGGGCTTATGGTCAGAGCAGTATGGCACCTCTTGGCAGCTATGCAACTGTGGCCACTTATCTCACGAGCCTCCAAACACCTGCAACCCCACTGCTCACCCATGTGCAAAGCTGTCAAATGGGATCATGTCTCCAGTGGGTGGAACAGTGGTACTTGATGCCACTGGAGAAGATGACTTGACATTTCCATCCTGCTTCCTGTGAAGTGATGTGGCTGGGGACGGTGACCTGGGCCTCACCTCTGAGTCTGAGTCTGACGAGCTGGAGCTGGAGGAGCTGGAGGAGTCACTGGAGCTGTCGGAGGCAATTCCTGTGGACTCCTGGAGGTCCACGGAGTCGGCCAGGGCTGCCAGCTCAGGGTGCTCCTGCTTCAAGATCCTGAGAAGCAAGAGGCTGGTTCTCAGTGAGGGGACAGCTAATAACACGCACTAAGAGGACACAGACTCAAAGTGGAGGCCTGTGTCACTTACGAACACCTGCAAATGCCTAGAACAGCAGAGTGGCTCCAGGAGACACACCCAGGCTGGGAACAAATGTGCCCAGGCTGCCCACAGTTTTCTGAAGGACGACTACATATTGTATCTGTACACGATTCACCACCACCACTAGAGCAAGCCAGCCCCACCGTCCCCAGGCGAGTCCTGAGTTCTCCCTTGGGAAGCAGCTCCTTTTCTAACTTTTCTCCCTGAATCTTTCTTGGCTGATTTAAGAAACAACAAAAAAAACCTTTCCTTCTCATAGTACGGGCATTAGGGAAGGGAGAGGAGGGTTTAGCTTCTACTGGAAAGTGTAGAAACAATTAGGCTTGTAAGAAATAAGGTGTCACACAGGAGTCTGTCCCCCTCACTTGGAAGAGAAAATGTACTGACTCTCAGGGCAGCAGCCCTCCCCAGCAGCAACCTAACCTAATGTCCACTGTGACCAGCGACAAAGGACCTGCTGTGTGCTGAGGCCTTGGGGTGATGTTACCGCAGCACACAGTGGCCTACAGGGCAGTCAGTGGACCTCATGTGCCCGAGAGTCCAAGGGGAACAGAAGCCACCACCCTTGCTGGCCTCTCAGCAGGGAGGCAGACACTGCCCGAGCCAGAATCCCTCTCTTACCCCGAGAGCTGGTCCCTCCAGGTCAGGGTTGGGACACAGTGGCACGGGGTGGCTGGGGGTGACTTGCACTGCCGCTGCCCGTGCTGTATCTGTTCTGTGGATAAACAGAGGAGCTAAGTCTCCAGGGCAGTTGCCTCACTCACAAGAACTGAAGGTAGCAAGTTCAAATGAATAGTGCTTCCAAGTTTAAAAAAAAAAAAAAAAAGACTAAAATAAAACTGAAACAAAAGGGGTTTTCTTACTAGCTCTAGTTCTCAAAAACAACACAAAAAAGAGAGAGGAGAAAGAGACAGATAAAAAGAAAGAAAACAAAAATGAGAAATGATTCGAATTGTGACCATGGTTTGCCTGAGCAGATGTGACCAGACATGCAGAGTCTCACCCTGCTACCTGGAGGCTGGCGAACTTCCTGACAACTAACCCTGACCTTTGGCCCTCTCTCCGCTACAGGGTTGAGAAGCCTAGCTCCCCATGCCTGACTCCAGCATGGTACCGCATTGGAGGACTCGTCCCACGCCTGTGGGGTAGGAACTGGAATTAAGCAAAAGTAAGAGGAAAAAAGTCTCTCACCTGTACCACTTCCTTGATAACTTTGGCCTCCCTCTTACCGTCTTGTGCCAAACCACAGGGAAGTTGGTACTGCTGGCAAAATTCTGGGTGATGGCAATGGTAGTGTCGAGATTGAGGACAACATGCCACCAGCCTCCTGAAATCCAATAAATGAATAATTCAACAGGGTTCGGTCCCATCCAAGATTACCATGTGACAGGGGTTCCTGTATGTGAGGGACAGCTCAGACACAAGACAGAGAACACTGCTCTGGAACCAGGGATGGTAAATGACCTGTGTAGATAAGTGTGACTGACATGCAGCTGTGCCCATCCCCTCTTGTACTGTCTGGCTTGCTTCCCTGCTAAGAGCCAGAGCTGAGCAACTAAGACCACCTGGCTCAAGTCCTAAACATTTCACTTATGGCCCTTTCAGGAAAAGTCTGTTGACCCTGGTAACTCAAAGCTGTGTCCAAAACTGATAAGGACCTACACCTTAAATACCCTCACTTCTTCAAGTTTATCCATCAGAGTATAGCTGTCTGGCTGTGATTTGCAAACTCAACCCAACCTATGAGACAGGCAAAACCTGGTACACTTCCCAGCACTGAAGACAGACACATAAGAAATGTGGAAGACAGGGCTGAAGAGATGGCTTAGCAGTTAAGGCGCTTGCCTGCAAAGCCAAAGGACCAAGGTTCGATTCCCCACGACCCGTGTAAACCAGATGCACAAAAGGTGACACGTGTTTAGAGTTCGTTTGCAGTGGCTGGAGGCCCTGGCGAGCCCATTCTCTCTCTGCCTCTTCTCTCTCTCAAATAAAACATTTTGATAAATATGGAAGATAGCTCTCCTTACACCTAAGAGTCAACATTTACTATCAGCTCATTGGGTCTGTGAGTGTACCAGGTAGGCACAAATTACCTTTTAGGTCTCATTTTGAGTCTACTCAAAAATGGCAAGAAAATCTGTTCAGTTATAGAATATCCTCAGGACTGGGGATGTAGCTCAGTGATGAACCCTTGTCTAGCATGGGCCAGGCCCTGGGTTCCATGCTCAGCACTGGGGACAGAAGACAGTATGAACTTTCTTCCAGCTCAGCTATACCTGGTACAAAGACAGTCTCTCCTGGTTTTTGTAAGATTTCTAGGGCTTTAAATTCAGATGGCCAGGTTGGAAGCTGTGTCCGAGGATAAATAACATTAAACCAGGTAATTGCTTCATCTTGCTGGTTCCCTCCTTCTTCTCGGGTCACCTTGATGAGTTCTCGGGGAGTGCTTGTGGGGAACAGGCACCAGCGCTTGTGGCCCTGAACTAAGGCATTCCAGGCACTGGTTCCCAGAGGGTCAATGTGAATCCCAGTTCCAGACCGTGGTGGCCCCATCACAAACCACCTACAGGATAGAAATACCAAGATGTGAAAGGGTCACTCAACACATATTACACAAGTTCAGGAAGTTTCTATCATATGACTCCTTACACATTGTTAATTTTTTAATATTTATTTTTTGAGAGTGAGCGAGAGAGAATATGAGCATACCAGGGCCTCTAACCATTGCAGTGAACAAACTCCAGGAGCATGTGCCACCCTTGTGCATCTGGCTTTATGTGGGCATTGGGAAATTATTGAACCAGAGTCCTTAGGCTTTGTAGGCACGTGCAAACTGAGCCATCTTTCTTTCTTTCTTTCTTTTTTTCAAGATAGGGTCTTATTCTAGCCCAGGCTGACCTGGGATTCACTATGTAGTCTCAGGGTGGCCTCGAACTCATGGTGATCCTCCTACCTCTGTCTCCTGACGGCTGGGATTAAAGGCACATGGCACCAAGCCCAGCTATCTTTTTTTTTTTTTTTTAGGCAGGGTCTCATTCTAACCCAGGTTGACCTCAAACTGAATGCAATCTTCCTATCTCAGGCTCCCAAGTGCTGGGATTAAAGGCATGTGCCACCATGTCTGGCTCACTGTTATCTTTAATACAGAGACTGTACAAATTCTGACATGTAAAAACACTGAGTGAATTAAGTAAATTGTAGATGGGACTGATGTCTTAACAAAATAAAAAAAAGGAAGCTGGTTCGAGGCCATCGTGAGACTACATAGTAAATTTCAGGTCAGCCTGAGCTAGAGTGAGACTCTACCTCGAAAGAGCAAAATAAGAGAAAAATCAGTAATTACTGCTTAAAATTTTTTTTTTTTAAGAGGTGGTTTCAAAGCTGGGCATGGTAATGTACACCAAGTGTGTAATTCCACACTTGGGAGGTAAAAGCAGATCAGAAGTTCAAGGTCATTCTCAGCTGCATAACTCTATCTTGAAAAAAGAAAACCAAAAGGTTTCACAGTAGCTAGGCTGGTTTCAAACTCAATCTCCTTTCTGGGATTACAGAAACATGCTACTGTTAATTTTTTTTTTTTAAGTCCATCAGTGGCTCAACTCTAATTGTACGTTTAAATCTCTAGGGGGTGGACCCCAGACCAATTAAATCACAGCTTCCAAAAATAGGTTTGTAAATGAGTTACTGAGTGGACAAGGGAACCCCAGAAGCTCAGAAGACTGAATTATAATAGCTAATGCTGTCATTGAGATTTTTTATTTTGTTTTGTTTTTCGAGGAAAGGTTTCACTCTAGCCCAGGCTGACCTAGAATTTACTATATAGTCTCAGGGTGGCCTCGAACTCCCGAGTGCTGGGATTAAAGGCGTACGCCACCACGCCTGGCTATGTCATTGAGACTTTAAATACTTAGTGGAATACTTTACCTATAGGGAGGCCTGCGCTTTTCCCCTGCGTACTGGAAAAGATCATCTGTGAAAAACTTGGGCACCTTGTAATCTTCCAGAAGTTTTCTCCTTTTGGGGTGTTCACCATAGCTGCTGTCAAAGATGTAGAGGGGGCTGTCATCGCGAGTGCTCTCCATGTACTCGATGTAGTATTTCATCTTCATCTTCACCGAGTAGCCATCATTATCCTCACCACACTTGAACTTCTGGTTTCGGTATTTCCTTTTTAGGCGCTCCAGAGTCCATTTCTCCTGCGCAGACCAGCCTTCTTGGGCATTCAGCAGAACCACGGGCTTGTAAGGTCTTTCATAGCGTTCCACAAATTCTTCCACCGATAACTTTAAAGCATCGGCCCTTTCCACGTTATCCTGGGGGAAAAAA
This sequence comes from Jaculus jaculus, assembly GCF_020740685.1. NCBI lineage: Eukaryota > Metazoa > Chordata > Mammalia > Rodentia > Dipodidae > Jaculus > Jaculus jaculus. Next base: position 122,238,994 of record NC_059110.1, on the reverse strand, counting down.
AAAAAAGACCTGCACAGTTAAAACAGTAACAAGACGTGTGGCAACTGTCCGTAGGGACAATTAGCCATGACACATATTTGCAATGAACCAGACTCTGGCTCTTCCTGAAGGAGGGGTGCCCACGTGCAATTGAGCACGTCGCACCCACAGCCACCGCGAGCAGCTCAAAGGGGGGGGGGTTCTTTCTCATCTGCCACTGACGAGAGCCTTGACACCCGGACCCCAGGGCCACGCCTCCTCAAAGGGGTCGGGGCAAGGGGCCCTATGGGTGCGGGCAGCGCAGGTGGGACCCCCCCTCCCCACCCCGCGGCCTGAGCACGCCCACGCCCGCGCCCCGCTCACCGCCACGGCCGCCGGGCTCAGCGGGAAGCTCTCGTAGTAGTTATGCCTGGTCCAATCCAGCGAGTCCTTGAGCTCGGGCCGTGCACTGCGCTTGGCCTCGCGGATCCGCTTCTTGCTCTTGTGGTTCATCCTGCGGCGCAGGTGTGGGTGTGGGTGTGTGGGGGGCGGTGATCACCGACCGACAGACCGACCGACCGACGACCTCGGCGCAGCTCGCTTCCGGCCGCCGACGCGCCCTCTCCGGCCCGTGCGCTGACGGCTTGCGGGAACGCTACCCAGACGCCCTTCGCTCTCAAGTCGCCTTCCAGAAAATTCACTCCTCCACCACCTCTCGAGCTTCAGGGTTGGGCGAGCCACGGCCGTCCTCTCCGCCCTACCGTGTGACGCGGTCAGTCATTGGCCTCGGAGACGGCGGGGGCCCGCCTTCAAGCACGCCGGCGGGACGCCATGTTGGGAAGGTCGAGGCTGCTGACGTCCGCGCGGCTGCGGGCGGGGGGAGGGGCGCGCGCCCCACTTCCGGCTGCACGTCGCCTCCCCGGCCGTCCGCTTCCGGCCGGGCCCTGTGCCGCCAGCTGCTCTCTGCGCTTGCTCGGGTGAGCGACCAGCTGGCTCGGCCCGCCTCGCCTTGCGGGCGCTACGTAAAGTCGCCGAAGGGGGCTCTCCGCTGCTCCACGCCCCGTGGCGGCGTGGCGGGAATCACGTGGCACGCCCCGCAGCCTGGCAGCCTCGCGCCTGCCGCCGCCGCCCCGGGCCCGCGCGCGGCCCGACCCTGCCGCGGTAGACCCCGGCGGGCTGGTGGCCGGCGCTCAGCGCTTCCGGTTCTGGGGGGAGCCGGGCTCGGGAGCCGACGGGGTCGTGCTCGAGGTCCGCGTGCCGCAGGTGCGTGCGGAGGCGCCGAGGCTCGCGGAGGGAATGGGATCCCGGGCTTCTCCTTGAGTTAGTACGGAGCCCTTGGCCGAGTACCTGTCCCTCCCGGTAGGCGTGGGTGGAGCCAGATGCTCACAAAGCCCTGGGAATTTGAATCCAGGGCCTTGTGCATGTTAGGCAAGCACAAGCTACATCTCCAGCTTTTTTTTTTTTTTTTTTTACTCGCTCTTCTTTCCCCTCCACATTTTGCTCGACTTTTCTCCCCTCTCTCCCACTACCCGCTTCTTTTTTCTCCTCTCCCCTCCTTTTTTTCCTTTTCACTTTCCCACTCCTCTTCCTCCTCTCCCCCCTTTTTAAAAAACTTTTCAGGTAGGCTTTCCTGTAGCTGAAGATGACTTTGAATTCCTGATTCTCCTGTTTCCTCTTCCCAATTGCTGGTGACATGCCCCACCACACCAATTTTTATGTCTTTTATCCTTTTTTGGCCCTGGGGATGGAGCTTGGGTCTCACACCTGCTAGGCAAAATTTGTGTCAGTGACTTACATACTCATTCCCACTTTTTTTTTTTTTTTTTTTTTTTTAGCAAGCCCAACAGACTGGCCTTTTAGAAAGATTTTATTTTTATTATATTTTTTAATTTATTTGAGAGCAACATACAGAGAAAGTGGCAGAAAGAGAATGGGCACGCCAGGGCCTCCAGCCACTGCAAACTAGCTCCAGATGTGTGCGCCCCCTTGTGCATCTGGCTAACGTGGGTCCTGGGGAATCGAGCCTTGAACCGGGGTCCTCAGGCTTGACAGGCAAGCGCTTAACAGCTAAGCCATCTCTCCAGCCCCAAAGATTTTATTTTTATTTGAGATAGAAAGAATGGGCACGCCAGGGACTCTAGCCACTGCAAACAAACTGCAGATGCATGTGGCACCCTGTGCATCTGTCTTCTGTGGGGCTTGGAGAATCGAACCTGGGTACTTAGGCTTTGCAGGCATTCACCTTGACCGCTAATCCATCTCTGCAGCCATTTTTTGGTTTTTCAAGGTTTCACTTTAGTTCAGGCTGACCTGGAAATCACTATGTGGTCTCAGGGTGGCCTCAAACTCGATACAATCCTCCTACCTCTGCCTCCTGAGTGCTGGGATTAAAGGCGTGCACCAAAACACCCGGCTTCACTCCCCTTTTTGTTGGCATACCAGGGCCTTCAGCCACTGCAATTGAACGCCAGAGGTGTGCACCCTCTTGTGCACATGTGCAACCTTGTGCATTTGGGTCACTGTGTGTCTGGCTTATGTGGGACCCAGAGAATAGAATGTGAGTCTTTAGGCTGTGCAGGCAAGTGCCTTATTTGCTAAGTCATCTCTCTAGCCCTGCCACTGTTTTTAAAACTGGCTTCTTCCACTTCAGATTTTACTTCCTTTTTTTTTTTCCTTTTTCCACTTGTATGTTAAATTTTAGGAATGAAGATTCCAATCCTCCACACCGTAATAAAGTTTCCTGCATTGGCGCTGGGTTCGCTAAACTCAGTTACCCTAGTAGATAGTACTATTTCCTGTGTGCTTGGGTTTTCGGAGCACTTTTGGCTGTGTTGTAGGTTGCAGCTGCAGCAGAGGCGCAACTCTGGGTAGCCAGCTGCCACCTGCCTGAGTCCTCACACTTCTAGAGGGTGAGGGCCAGGGTTCTTGACTATGCTACAAAAAAATTTGAGTACAGTGGCTCAGAGGTTAAAGGTGCTTGCTTGCAAAGTCTGTTGGCCCAGCTTTAATTCCCCAGTATACACACAAAGCCAGATGCACAAGGTGGTGCTTGCATCTGAAATTCATTTGCAGTGGTAAGAGGGCCTGGCATGTCCATTCACCTCCCCCAAATAAATGGGAAAACATTTTTTTCGAGGTAGGCTGACCTGGAATTCATTAAAAAATTTTTTTTTTAATGGCTGAAAATATGACTTAGTGGTTAAGGCACTAGCCTGCAAAGCCTAAGAATGCTTGTTTGAATCTCCAGGGCCCATGTATAGCCAGATGCAAAAGTGACAGAAGCGTGCAATGTCATCGTATGTGCGTGCAAAGGGGAACACGCATCTGAAGTTCATTCAGAGCAGCTGAAAGGCCCTAGCATACACATTCTCTCTCTGCCTCTTTCTCCCCTCTCTTAAAAATTAAATAAAAAATTTGTTTAGAAAATATTTTAGAAAACGTGATGGGCATGCCAGGACCTTTTGCCACTGAAAACGAGCTCTAGACCCAGGCACCATTTTGTGTATCTTGCTTTATGTGGGTACTGGCTAACTGAATTCAGTGATTCTCCTACCTCTCTTCTCAAGGTGTGCCACCGCACCCCACACCCAGCTGGCAGTTGCAGTTTATTGAGATTGATATTTGCTGGGTGTGGTGCTCTCCTTTAATCGCAGCACTTGGGAAGCAGAAGCAGGAAGATCACTATTAATTTGGGGCCAGCCTAAGACTACATAGTGAATTCCAGGTTAGACCCCCCCACACCTGGAAAAACAAAAACAACAAAAAAAGATGACATTTAAGCATGGGTGTTTACAGATGCACTTAGAGATAGTATACCTGCAAGGTGTGAGCGTGTAAAATGCCTTACTTAACAGCTATATGGTTTAGGTGGCTTCTAAAGTTAAGTTGTTAAAGGGCTTCTATGAGATTTTTTTTTTCATAAATGAGGTCTAGGATGTTTCCTTGAACAGTTTTACAGACTGATAAAGCCATAGGTCACAAGGCTTGAAGAAATCCCTAACTGTACTAGGCCACAAGATATAATCTTGTGAGATTCTCAGAAAAGCATCAGGTTAGAACACTTTGGCTACAAGCAAGGATGTGTACTCTGAGAGCTATGCCCAGTAAGAATGGTTCCTGACTCACTAAATGCTTGTGGAAACTGGACAAGGCTCTATCTAATATCCCAACACTCAGGAGGCTCAGGCAGGATTGAGGCTGGGCTAGGCTAGGTAGCAAGACCCACAAGATGAACAAAACCATTGTGGTTTATGTCCTCTCAAGTTGTGATCTGGAGAGAGAAATCATTTTTGTAGTAGATGGCAGGGCCTGACATGGTTGTATAAATACTAGTACTACAGTTCCAAGAGGTGTTGAACATTCTTTTCAGGTCCTGCATCTTCAATATGGAATGTATGCCTGGCCCTGTGCTGTGGTGCTGGCCCAGTACCTGTGGTTTCACCGGAACTGTCTTCCAGAAAAGGCTGTCTTGGAGGTACAGGTCCCTACAAATTCCATAGTGTGTGTCATGCGCACAGCTGTCTTTTCACCTGTGTTAGGCTTTTAGAGGGTTTTCAAATTGGGTGGTTTAGCTACTTCCAAGTTAAGTATCCCAGGCTGTCCACAGTAGCTGTGTACCTGAGGATGACCTTGAACTTCTTTAGTTGTGCCTCCAATCCCCAAGTGCTGTAATTATAGGCATCATGTAAAACAGGGCATTCAGCCCAAGACTGCATTTGAAACTAGCACTCTATCAGCCCTACAGCTCAGCCTTGTCTTCACTTTTATTTTCTGAGGTAGGGTCTCAGGGTGGCCTTGAACTCACGGTGATCCTCCTACTTCTACCTCCTGAGTGCTGGGACAATGGTGTGTACCCTAACACCAATACCTGGCTCTTTTTTCAAGTGGAGAGAATACGAGGGAATGGGTGCAGGTGCCACTTTGTGCAACAAAGTACCTTAACCACTGTGCAGTCCACCTGTCCAGCACCCCTTTTTCACTTTTCTTGACAACTTCCATAATAGACCATAATTTCCTACCCTACCTTTTTACCCTTTTACTTCTTTTTGGCGGGAGGGTGGGGGGACTGAAGTAGGGTCTCTCTCTAGCTCAAGCTGACCCGGAATTCACTATGTAGTCTCAGGTTGGCCTCGAACTCTAGGCAGTCCTCTTGCCTCTGCTCCTGGGATTAAAGGCGTGTACCATCATGCCCAGCACCCCCCCCCCACTCTTTTATTTGAGAAAGAGAAGATGGACATTCCAGGGCCTCCAGCTACTGCAAATGAACTCCACCTTGTGCATCTGGTTTATGTGGACCCTGGGGAATTGAACCTGGGTCTTTAGGCTTTCCAGGCAAGTGCTACCACTAAGCCATCCCTCCAGCTCCTCCCCTTTAACTTACAATATTCTCTGAAGAGGCATACAAAGAATTAGAAAAAAATAAAAATAAAGGCATGCAGCCAGGCTTGGTCACACATGCCCTTAATCCTAGCACAGGTATTAGGATCACCATGAATTCGAGGCCACCTTGAAACTACATAGTGAATTCCAGGTCAGCCTGGCCTAGAGTGAAACAGTGCCTCAAAAACAAAAACTCCAGACATACGCTCCACCCTTGTGTATGTGGGACCTAGGGAATCAAACCCAGGTCCTTTGGCTTTGTAGGCAAGCACCTAAACCACTGAGCAACCCCATCTTTTTGCACCTTAAGAAAAAAATACTGCAGCAGGACATGGTAGTGTATGACTTCAATCTCAGCACTTGGGAGACAGAGGTAGGATCACAAGTTTGAGACTACATAGTATGTTCCAGGTCAGCCTGGACTAGAGTGAAACCCTATCTAGAAAAACTTACAGAACTCCAGATGCATGCCCCATTTTGTGCATCTAGCTTCACATGGATACTGCCTGAGTGGAACCTATGCCAGTGAGGCTTTCAATCAAGCCCCTTTATTTTTGGACTAAGCTCTCTAGCCCAAGCTGACCTATAGTAGCAACCTTCCTACCTCTGCCTCACCAAGTGCTGGGATTAAAGGTATGCCACCACCTTTATCCTAAACTAAGCCCTCTCCAGCTTCCTGAATCTTACCAGTGCCCCAGACTGGTTCAAACTCCGGTCACCTCAGCTTTTTATGGTCACTTATGGGCAAAATTTTCATCAGTCAGGTATGATTTGTAGAAATTGCATACCTCAAAATGGGAAATTGAAAGCTTGTATTCTGATGTTTATACTGGGGCAGGAGGTGCTTTTCTGCTTGAGGCAGAAAATAAAGGGAAAAATCCATTGCAATAGGTGATGTTTTAGCTACAGGAAGAAATGTGACCACCACAGCTGGCTATGTAAATCACCTGTCCTGGTGCTGTTAAACAGTAGAAAGCCTCTAAAACTGCTTGCCTGGGCACTGTAAACTCATGTTAGCATGAAGGCAATGCCCCTAGATAAGCATGGAAGGTATTAATTTTTGCCATCAACTCAAAGCCTACATACACTGCTTACAGCACTTGAGGTCCGTTTTTGGAATGCACTTGTCAATGCATAAATTCCGTGTTATTTATAAATGCCATTTTTTGCATCTTTTTAGATTGGAGCTGGAGTGAGCCTTCCAGGGATTTTGGCTGCTAAATGTGGTGCCAAAGTAATACTGTCAGACAGTGCAGAGCTGCCTCACTGCCTGGAGATGTGTCGGCAAAGCTGCCAACTGAACAACTTGCCACAAGTGCAGGTTGTAGGACTGACATGGGGCCATATCTCTCAGGACCTTCTATCCTTACCACCACAAGACATCATCCTTGCATCTGATGTCTTCTTTGAACCCGAAGGTAAACTCATGTTCCCTAAGCTTAGCTAGATGTTGTGGAAGTCTCTTAACAAGTGCTTTCTCCCCAGACTTTGAAGACATTTTAGTCACAGTCTACTTTTTGATGCAGAAGAATCCCAAGGTTCAGTTATGGTCTACATACCAGGTTAGAAGGTGAGTAGATAATCTGGGCTCACTACCTTTCAGTACAACTTGAGAACAAAACTAAAATACATCAAGGAAAACAAAAGACGTAAGTCTCAAAACAATTTATTTTTTTTTTAAGCGCTGACTGGTCACTGGAAGCTTTGCTCTACAAGTGGGACATGAAATGTATCCACATTCCTCTGGAAACTTTTGAAGCAGACAAGGAAGATCTAGCAGAGTCTTCCCTTCCCGGAAGACATACTGTTGAAATGCTGATCATCTTTGCAAAGGGCAGTCTCTGAAATATACCTACAGGCTGTTCCGGCTCAGTGTCAATACTGAAAGAGCAACCGGATACTAGGACCACTTCAGCTCATGCAAATTAGGTGGCTTTGAAGATGGTCAAATCTGCTGGCTTTAAGGTTGTGAGGTCACCTGGTCAATGTTCATGTACAACATAAAAATTAAAACACTTCTTAAAGGACTTGGCTTGTTCTTAATCATCAAAATGAGTTCGACTATAGTAGTTACTCAAAATGATGCCATACAGCATTTTAAGAGCTCAACTGGCATTACCCTTTCTTTCTAGTGTAAGCAGTGGACCATTTTACCTTTAAGACAGTGACATTTCAAGGTTACTTGCATAGGTATTTTAAATAAACCGAGGGAGAAAAAGATCAAGAAGACATAATTCTCAAAAAAGCTAACACCAAGATAACATTTAATTAAACCACAGAAACAATGGTTATAGTACAGCATATTCATAAGCAAAAGATACACCATGTTTAAGTACTTACAAAGTTACAAACCATTTGCTTCCTTAACATTTTCCATATTTTAGGTTCATACATGAGGATGATCAGATTTACCACTTTTTTGGATGGAAAAGGGGGGAAATGTGTATTTATCATCTGCTAGATGTGCTCACTGTATGCTCCGTTATTTATATGCAAGGCCCGGGTGACTGGAAGTGCAGTTGTCAGGCATTTTAATAAACTGGACAGCCATTTGTTTCTGCACGACAAGGCATCTTTACACAGGAGCAATCAGGAGAAAACAGGAAACAGCCAAGCACTCTGCACTGCAACACGCCACCTTAACAGCTAACCAGCATTACTCAACTGCTACACAACTGCGCCTAGTGCACAAAAATACATAAGAGAAGAGATTAGAATTGTGTTTGGTAAACAATCCTTTAAAAAAAAAAATCAAATCTTTTCACCTGAAGTCTTTATACAAATTTGGGTTCAGATTACCATTTAGATCTGAAGGTAAATAACATATAAACAAATTTACACCAACTTTTGTAGGATTTTAATTTTAAGGAATGAAGGCAATGTTGAGTCAATCTGTTGACAGCTTTAGGCTGTGTGTAATGGCTGCACAGGTTTCCTTATTAAGTCAGGAGGCCACAATTTAGGTTATCAATCTGTTTAATTTCAAACAAAAAAAGTCAGCACTATATAAACAAAAATGAAATTTTACCTCAAATATCCAATCCAATAATGAAATCTGAAGTCGTTCACCTCACTAAATTACAAGAAATTTGAATAACAGCAACAAAATGGCACATAAAATGAAGTTTGCCACCTGAGGCAAAGATTTAAAACAAGTAAAAAGTTAGACAAATGTTACAAAATAACCTTTTTCAATAGCCAGTTGCTTGTTCCAAGGACTCTTCCGTGGACCGATGGACTGAGTGTGTGGTCCTTTTTCCCCAAGTCCTCTGCTATGCTGCTGCGTGCTGACCCATCTAGGTTTGAAAAGAAAAGGGTTCAGTTTACCTTCTATTGCTAGTAAGAGTCCAAAGGGTACATGGTTTCGTCTCAGGCATGTACTTACTAAGGCTCTGGTGAAACAAGGAGGTTACAGTAAGGTTCCACCCAGCCATCGTTTTTTTTAAAAGGCCCAAGTGGGAAAGTGTCAAAGACTACCACCATCAGCATGTACAAGTTTGAATCTATGAATTCTTGGCCAAATAACCAAGGTGGAAAAACGGCAACGGGGGTTATAAAAAAAAAAAAAAAGAAATAAAAGGAAAAAAAAAAGGGGAGGTGGGATGGGGCTGTATCCAAACAAAAACTTACTATCAGAATATTCGAGTATAAAATTAAGTTGCTTTCATGAAACATTTGGCAATCGAGAATATTTTTACTTCAGCTACTTTAGGGCCCTTTCCTTTAAAAAAAATAGGACCAAACAATTTGAGAGTTAAAGACACACTATCCTTTCCCCGCCCAGTGCAGTACCTGTAAGCTTTCTTTTGGGGTGCCAAAAGTTCATTGCTTCTTAATTGCAATTCGTTTGCCACATCCATTAGAAGTCCCAGTCAGTACAACAATAGTTGAACTGATCGTTTTCTCTACCAGGATAGTGCATCTTTAACATTTAAAGACAAACCTGCTCCAATACACGCCCACAGAAACTGGTCCCTGGAGGATCAGCCAAATCAGTTAAAATCTGCAATACTGGCCAATATTCTTTTATCAAACAGGAGACCGCAGCTTTAAAGGGGGAAAATGCAGACGTTGGATAAAAACAGCAAGAAATAGTCATTTTCATTAATAGGTCTCAAACAGTATGAAACAGCCATTATTATCTAAGCTTTACACACATCCTCTGTAGACCCCTCTTCGAGCATTACTCCCAAAGCCGAGCGAGTAACTCCAGAGCAGCACTCCTAACACGAGGAGTCACTGGCCTAACATGGCTCCAAAAACCTGCTCCACACCCCATTCGGTCAGGGCCGTGCGCCTCGGGCCCGCGCAGACATTACCATTTTCTTAGGACGACACCGCTCCTTCCTCTTCGGGAGACTTCGGGGGGCTCTTGGAGCGCGACCTGGACTTGGATTCCCTCTTGGACACGGGCGGAGGACTCCTGGATCTCGAACGGGATCTGGACCGCGAGCGGGATCTGGATACCGACGAGGACTTGGACTTGGACCTTCGCGCCGACCGGGACTTGGAGGTCGAGCGGGATCGGGAGCGAGTGCGGGACCGGGACTTAGAGCGGCTGTAGCGGGAACGGCTGCGGGACCGGGAGCGGCTCCGGCTGCGCGATCGGCTGCGGCGACGTCGCCTCGGGCTGCGGAAGGGACCCACGGCGCGGCGGGGTGAGCTCCTCTCCGCCGCCCGCCCCGCCCGCCCGCCGCCATTATCTCTCTGCCAGGCGCCATTTCCCTCGCCGCGAGGCGGGGTCTCGGTGCCGCCGCCGCCCGCCCTCCCTCCTACCCCACGTGCGCCGCCCGCGGACCTTTGTGAGCCTCCGCGCCGCCCCGCTCACCTTCGGCTCCGACGTCCGTAGCCGCCGCCGCCGTACCTGCGGGGTGGCGGGCCCCGGCGGCTGTGGTGCGAGTCGGGCGGGCGGCCGTAGCGCGCCATCTGCACCCGCAGCTCGCGGCCGTCCAACACGGCCCCGTCCATGGCATCCATGGCGTCTTCGGCGTCGCGCTTGTCGTGGAAGCGCACGAAGGCGAAGCCGCGCGACTCCTTGGTGTAGCGGTCCCGCGGGATGTACACGTCGCCGACGCGCCCATACTTCTCGAAGACGCGCCGGAGTGTGTCGGGCGAGGTGCGGTAGGTGAGGTTGTCCACCTTGAGGGAGGTCATGCCCTCCACATCGGGAGGCGGGCGCCCGTAACTCATGGCTCCTGGGCGGCCTGGGGCCCAGCGACCTAGCGCCGAGACTCTAACGCCCTGGGAGGGACCGCGCGCTCAGAAGCCGCTGCTCTCCCTGGTCCTATCTGCCGCAAGCCGCGCCTCTCCAGTGGCAGTTGTCCGCGTGCAGAAGCGGGAGCGGCCCAGCGAGCAAGCGCAAGACACGGCAAAGCCCAGCGTACCCGACCAGCAACTGAGCTGGCGTCCGGCCCCACGCGTATTTATAGTCCTCCTCACAAAATGGCGCCCGCGCCACCCGGAAATAAATCCTGTGATTGGTCCGTCCCTCCCCCTCCCATAACGTCGCCGCCGCGCGCCTGGCTCCTGCCCAATGCGCCTGCGCAAGTCCCGGCGGGCGGGCCAAAAAGCGCGCAGTCACTGCAGTGGGGAGGGGGAGCGGCCCTTGCAGACAGTTGGAAAGCCCGCCAAAGGCTCTTTTCCGCCGGCGACACAGAGGGAGCGCGCTCGCGTGAAGAGGAAGAGGAGGTGCTCACTACCTGGACCCGCCTTCCCTCCCCCCCATACCAATAACCAGCCTCCACGCCTCCTCTTCGACCCAGCCCTCAGCCTCGCGTCTTTCAAAAGGAGGGTACAGTAGCCCTTCATTTGCCTCTCCGTTCCCTGGTCACTTTAGACCTCGTCACGTCACTGACACACACTTCAACTCGATGAACTACGCCCCCTCCCCGTCAGTCCCCCTAGACCTAGCCCGCTCCTTCCCTTCCTCCAGGGGCGAGGGCGGGGCCTGCGCGCCCCCGTGCAGTTCAGGACTACATTTCCCGGCGGGCCCCGCGGCCGCAGTCAGCTGACAGGTCGCGTGACCCCCGGTGAGCCAGGTCCGGAGGGCGGGGCCCCGCGGCCGCTGCAGCTCGCCCTTGCTCCTAAATCCCTCCTGGCGGGCCCCTCACCGAAAGCGGCTTGGTGCGGTCGGGCGGGTGTCTTCCGTCCTCGGACCGCGTTCCTGGCATGTCGTAGCCGTGGTCCGTGGGGAAAACTTCGCCCTCAGCCGGGATTCTGATCGCAGAGGTGGAAGTTGACAGCTTGGCTGCCCGGCTCCGGGATCTGTCTCCGGCCATCGTCTGGGTTTCTCCTGCCTTCCACGGTTTTTGCCTCTGGGTTCTCCTGGAGCCAAGCTGACCGTGCCAGGCCGCCGCTGACCTCCGGCAGTGAGGGGCCAAGATGTCCCCGGAATCTAAAAAGCTTTTCAACATCGTTATCTTAGGTGTTGCCTTTATGTTTCTGTTCACCGCCTTTCAAACTTGTGGAAATGTGGCGGTGAGTCGCAAACCTGTACTCCTTTCTTCGAGGTGCCTGTCATACCGCATTCGGACCGAGATAGCAAACGTCAGTCATGTCCGCTAGCACGCGTCAGTCGCACCTTGTGTCTTCCTCTCTGTCTGTGAGTGAGTTTGAGTTCTCCCTTGCGGAGTGTTCAGTGGTGCCGTTTACTGCCGCGACTCGGGGTCGCGCTGTTGGCCACGGTCATTTAAGTCCTTGTCTGTATTAAACTCCAGGTTTGTGTACTTGGGTGGTTAAGACAATAAAACCGAAGGTGTAGGTACGACTGGTTGTGACCCTCTTCTCCTTCCCTGGCACCGGTTGTCTTCTCCACTTGTCCTTTTCCTCCTCTCAGTGGACTTTTGTGGCAAAGTGGTGAGCATGGTGAATCTTGACGTTTTTCCGAGTGTGTGGAATCAGGCTTTGCAAGGAGGGAGGGAGATGGCAGAGCATTTTCATTGATTAGTTTTATCTTCCTCACAGCAAACTGTCATCAGGAGCTTAAATAGTACAAATTTTCATGGCAGTGGATACACCAGGTACTGTACTTTGCTTGACTTGACTTTGCATGTAATAACCAGCAATAAAATATTCTGATTGACTAGTAGTAATTTCTCTCTCTCTCTCTCCTGGTCTTTTGAGGTAGGGTTTCATTCTAGTCCATGCTGACCTGGAATTTACGCTGTATTCTCAGGGTGCCCTCAAAATCATGGTGATCCTCCTACCTCTGCCTCCCAAATGTTGGGATTAAAGGCATGCACCACCACGCCCGGCTTACTTTTGATTTTTTTGAGGTAGGGTCTTTTTCTAGGCCATTCTCACCTGGAATTCACTATGTAATCTCAGGGTGGCCTGGACCTCATGATGATCCTCCTACCTCAGCCTCCCGAGTGCTGGAATTAAAGGCGTGCATGTATACCAGCATGCCTAGCTTCTCTCTCTTTCTCTTTCTCTCTTTCTCTCTCTTAACATTTGGGTTTACCCAAAAAGCTGAGGAGTGATGATTGCTCCCGCCCACACACACACATACCTGAACTACCCTATTGAGAGAGAGTAATACAATTAACGATGGTGAAAAAAAAAATTTTTTTTGTAGAGTTTTAAATCCCAGCTTCAGCCAGGCACAGTGGCTCACACCCATAAATAAATCTATTACTCAGCACTGAGAAAGCTGAGGCAGGCAGATTTTCTGAGTTCAAGTCCAGCATAATCTACACAGAAGGGAGTTCCAGGCCATCCAGGAGAGGAAGTCCTTCTCTTAAAAAAAAAAAAAAAAAAAAAAAAAACATTAGCTTTAAAACTTGAAGCTGCTGGTGGTGGCACACACCTTTAATCCCAGCACCCAATGCAGAGTTAGTAGGATCACTGTGAGTTCAAGGCCAAACTGGGACTATGGTGAGACCCTAACCTCAACAAAACAAAACAAAAAAATACATACCACACACACAAAACCAAAGCAAAACAAAAACCTTAGGTAAGTTATTTCCATGTGCCTAGTTTCTAATACTTTCTCAATGTAATCCTAAATAAGACTGATTCCTGAGGCATATGGTCTTTTCATTTTGGTAATTTCATTTTGAATTTGTATTCCATACACACAAACAGATCCCTCTCCGTCCCCCTTTGTTCCTCTCTCCTTGTCTGAGACAAGGCTTCATGTGGCCTTGAACTCTCCACCCCAGATCCTCTTGCCTCTGTCTACCCCCCAGTTCTGGACTTACAAGCATGTATCACCACTCCTGGTTCCAGAGTTCTCATTCATATTCATACTCTCTTGTGAAAACCAGAATTGCTGGGAAAACATCTCAGTCTATAAAACACTGCCTCATAAAGTGCTAGGACTATAGTTCGAATCCCCAGCCTTCATATAAGTGCCAGATGAATCTGGCAGCCACCTGTAATCCCAACACACAGGTGAGGACAGGAAATCCCTTTGGCAAACTAGACTAGCTGAATAGTGAGCTCTGGGCTCAAGTGAGAGGCAGAGTGTGATGGCGAAAGACACCCAACATCAACCTCTGGCTTCCACATGCACCCGTGTGTGTGTGTGTGTGTGTATACAAAAAAAACTTTAATCGACAAAAATTGTTTATCTGTACAAGAATTTTAAAAATATGCATACATTGTGGGATGATTAAATTGAGCTATACCACTGGGCATGTGAGCACACACTGTTAATCCCAGCCCTTGAGAGGCTGAGGTAGGAGGATTGCCATGAGTTCAAGCAGCCTGAGATGACATGTGAATTCCAGGTCAGCCTGGGCTAGAGTGCCCACATAAAGTGCACATACATCTGGAATTAGATTGCAGTGGCTGGAGGCCCTAGTGTGCCCATTCCCCCTTCTCTCTTTCTCTTTTTCTTTCTGTTCCTCTTCCTCTTTCTCTTTCTCTGCTTGCAAATGAATAAATAAGTAAATTAATTAAAAAAAAAACAAACAAGCCAGGGCATGGTGGTGCTTTTAATCCCAACACTTGGGAGGCAAAGGTAGGAGGATTGCTGTGAGTTCAAGGCCACCCTGAGACTACATAGTGAATTCCAGGTTAGCTTTGGCTATAGTAATATCCTACCTTGAAAGACCAAAAAAAAAAAAAAAAAAAAAGTGAAGTTTTAAAAATATTTATTTGAGGGCTGGAGAGATGGCTTAGCAGTTAGGCGCTGCCTGTGAAGCCTGAGGACCCCAGTTCAAGGCTCGATTCCCCAGGACCCACATTAGCCAGATGCACAAGGGGGCACACACATCTGGAGTTTGCTTGCAGTGGCTGGAGGCCCTGGTGCACCCATTCTGTCTCTCTCTCCCTCTTTCTCTGTCGCTCTCAAATAAAAATAAACAAAAAAACTAAAAAAAATATTTATTTGAGAGAGAGAGACTGGATGCTCCAGGGCCTGTAGCCCCTGCAAATGAGCTTTATACACATGCACCATCTTATGCTTTACCTAGGTCCTGTGGAATTGAATGTGGGTCCTTTGGCTTTGCAGTCAAACACCATAACCACTAAGCCATCTCTCCAGCACAAAAGTAAAGTTTTGAGGTAGGGTCGCACTCTAGCCCAGGCTGACTGGAGTTTACTATGTATTCTCAGGCTGGCCTCAAACTCACAGGTATCCTCTTACCTCTGCCTCCTGGGTGCAGGGATTAAAGGCGTGCACCACCACGCCTGGCTGATAAAAGTGAGTCTCTAAAGTAGAACTTCAGGCTGTTTGTTCTTCCCTTTGGTGTGTCCTGTGTGCAGCATGGCCATTATCTACGGAGTGTTTTCTGCTTCGAATCTGATCACCCCATCAGTGGTTGCAGTCATAGGACCTCAGATTTCCATGTTTGTCAGTGGCTTATTTTACAGGTGAGTAGTGCAACTTCCTATCCCTGGTGGCATTGAACGCTCCCAGCATCTTTTAGGCATACAGTAAACTTTTTGTTTTGTTTTGTTTTTGAGGTAGGGTCTCACTCTAGTCCAAGTTGACCTGGAAGTCACTTTGTCATCTCAGGGTGGCCTTGAACTCATAGTGATCCTCCTACCTCTGCCTCCCAAGTGCTGTGATTAAAGGCATGTGCCACCATGCCCGGCCACACAGTAAACTTTTAATGGATTTTCAGGCTTAGACTGCATAGGAAATAAAGGGTATTATATATGAGTATATCAAGTTCTTTTTGCCAGGCTTGGTGGCAGATGCCTGTAAGCCGGTGTTTGGGAGGTGGTATGAGGAAGATAAGAAATTCAAGGTTATTCTCAGCTACATAGTGAGTTGGAAGCTGGCCTGAGCTACATGAGACACTATCTCAAAAAGAGCCAGACTTGATGGCACACACTTTAATCCCAGCACTCAGAGGTAGGATGGCCATGAGTTCCAGGCCACCCTGAGACTACAGAGTGAATTCCAGGTCAGCCTGGACTACAGTGAGACTTCTTTTCTTTTAAAGAAAAATATTTATTTATTTCAGTACAGGGAGTGGGGTGGGGTTGGGAAGAGGCAGATGAGAGAGAGAATAGGTGTGCTAGGTCCTCCAGCCACTGCAAACAAACTCCAGATGCATGTGCTTCCTTGTGCATCTGGCTCATGTGGGTACTGGGGAATGGAACCCGGGTACTAAGTTTTGTAGGTAAGTGCATTAACCACTAAGCCATCTCTCCAGCCCAGTTCTTTTCTTCTTTACTGAGACAGAGTCTCATTAGGTAGCCCATCCCAGGCTGACCTCAAACTTGCAATGCTTCTTCCTCAGCCTCCTAAATGTTGAGGTAGTAGGCATGAAACACCATGTCTAAGTGTATATCAGCTTTTGTTTCACTGTTTCTAAATGGAGCTGAAAAGAACTTGTAATGAAGTAATCATTTCTGATAAGTTGGCTAGTGGACTTAAGAGAGGTAATGAGATGTTTCTGTACTTGCCGCATGCTAAGTAATGGCAGAGTCTTCTGCAAACCTGTAAAAAGCCTGGATTTACAAACCTGAAATGATAAATTAAGACGTGAGTAGCTCCAGCTGGAGGCTTAGCTCAGTGGCAGAGACAAGGCTCTGGGCTTGATCCCTAGCACTGCAAAACCAAATTACATTTGTTCCTTTTTCAAAACCAAGAAAGAGCTGGGTGTGGTGGCGCATGCCTTTAATCCCAGCACTCAGGAGGCAGAGGTAGGAGGATCGCTGTGAGTTTGAGGCCACCCTGAGACTACATAGTGAATTCAAGGTCAGCCTGGGCCAGATAGAGATCCTACCTCAAAAAAACTAAAAAAAAAAAAAAAAAAAAAGTGCTTCGCAAATTGCATTTTTAAAGGGCAAGAAAACCCTCAGAACTGAGTCCTAGAAGGCATGCTTGCATTCTGTTTCAGGTATTGTTTGACTGTAATACGTTGACCTGTTATATTTTAGCATGTACATTGCCGTTTTTATCCAGCCTTTCCCATGGTCCTTCTACACAGCATCAGTTTTCATTGGAATTGCAGCTGCTGGTAAGCATTGCTGTTTACTCTGTCTGTTTCAGGGCCTACCTAAGGGTCTTAGTTTTGTGTTTAGCATGTAAAGCCACATGATTTTAGTCCTCTGATAAACTTTTGATTTGAATTGTAGTGCTTTGGACTGCGCAAGGAAATTGCCTGACAATAAATTCAGATGAGCACACAATCGGGAGAAACAGTGGCATTTTCTGGGCACTCTTACAATCTAGGTAACATTCCTCTTGGAGCTCAATCTATTTTTTTAATAACACTGTTTGTTTTGTATTTATATTACAAATTGAGACCATCTATATTGCATGATTTAAGCTCCTAACTGAATATGATAACACATTCCTAAATTTACCTGGGTTTGTAGGATTACCTAAGATGCATGGAGCTGTCACATTGGAACTTAACATTAATAAGTGGGAAATTTATTAATCTCCATGTATTTAGCATGTGCTATATTTCAGATGCTGCTGGGTTATTTACTTAGTTGCACATTATCTCCACACAAACCTAGAAGTGGGAAGGCATTATCTGCCCTCTGCAGATGAGAAAACAGACTAAAAGCTACCCTGTATTGGCCATCACTATCTGGGCTCCAACAGCCACATCCTTCCCAGCCGGCAACACTGTCTGGGAGCTGTTAACAAATGGACTCAGAGTCAGAAGTGAGACTCAATATACCAACCCTGAATGGTGCAGCGTAGTACATGTAGTTTTCTTTTCTTTCTTTCTTTATTTACTTACTTACTTATTTGAGAGTGACAGAGAGAGAAAGAGGCAGAAAGAGAGAAAGAGAGAATGGTTGCGCCAGGGCCTCCAGCCACTGCAAACAAACTCCAGAAGTGTGTGCCCCTTTGTGCATCTGGCATACATGGGTCCTGGGGAATCAAGCCTCGAACCAGGGTCCTTAGGCTTCACAGGCAAGCTCTAACTGCTAAACCATCTCTCTAGCCCCTATGTAGTTTTCTTAAAAAAAAAAAAAAAAAAGCAGCACAGTCATTCTGCTTATGTCTGTTGGGAATATGTCCTGAACCTGAAGAGCTGGCATGTGGCATACACTTGTACACTTGTAATCCCAGCACTCAGGAGGCTAAGGCAGGAGGATTGCAGTGAGTTCAAGACAAGCCTGGGTTACATAGTGAGCTGCAGGCCAACCTAAGCTACAGTATTAAATCCTGTTTGTTCGTTTAATATATCCAGAAGATTTACCTTCATGATACCTTGCTTATAATTTTTAAAAAAGTTATTTATTTATGTGCAAGCAGAGAGAGAGAATGAGCATGCCAGGGCCTCTAGCCACTGCAAACGAACTCCAGACACATGTGCCACTTGCACATCTGGCTTACGTGGGTACTGGGGAATCAAACCTGGATCCTTTGGCTTCTCAGGCAAATGCCTTAACCACTAAGCCATCTCTCTAGCCCCTTGCTTATATTTTTAGTGTGAAGAAGGCTTAATAAATGTGAGTGTTTATTTTTAAAGATTTCTTAAATTGTGTGTGCGTGTGTGTGTGTGTGTGTGTGTGTGTGCATGGATGGGCACAACAGGGATGAACACCAGACATTTGTGCCACTGCTTGCACTACTTTTTGTGTCAGGCTTAGGTGGGTGGCTTGGGAATTCAACCTGTGATAGCAGGCTTTGCAAGCAAGTCCCTTAACAGCTGAGCCATCTTCCTAGCCCCAGATGTGACTGTGTAGTTGATGATGGTGGTAGGGTTTTTTTTTTTTTTTTTTAGGCTTTGGTTTTGTTAGACTGATTGGGAGTCTCACTGTGTGACCCACACTTGAGCTCCTGCACTCATGTGATTCTCTTACTTCAAGCCTCCCAAGTAGCTGGACTATAGTGCAATTACCACACTGGTACAAAAATTTAGTGTTTTTTTTTTTTTTTTTAATTTTAGCTGGGTGTGGTGGCACACACCTTTAATCCCAGTACTCAGGAGGCAGAGATGAGGGATCACTGTGAGTTCAAGCATCTACGTAGTGAATTCCAGGTCAGCCTGAGCTAGAGGGAGACCCTACCTTGAAAAAACAACAAAAAAAAAAATTTTTTTTTTGAAGTAGGGTCTCCCTCTAACTCAGGTGGACCTGGAATTCACTATGTAGTCTCAGGATGGTCTTGAACTCATGGCAGTTTGCCTACCTCTGCCTTCTGAGTGCTGGGATTAAAGGCGTGTGCCACCTCATCCAGCTAAAATTTTTAATTCTTATTTTTATGTATTTATTTGCAAGCAGAGAGAGAGAGAATGAGCACACTAGGGCCTCCAGCAACTGCAGACAAACTCTAGATGCATGTGCCACTTTGTGCGTTTGGCTTTACGTGGGTATAGGGAAATCAAATCCCAGTCAGTAGGCTTTTCAGATAAGCACCTTAACTGCTGAGCCATCTTTCTATCCTGAAATTTAGTTGTGATTTATTTATGTGCCAGACATTACACCACTTTTTGCATCAGGCTTTACATGGGTTGCTGGGGAATTGAACCCAGGCTACCAGGCTTTTCAAGCAGAATCCTTTCACACATTACCCCAGTCCCAAAAGTTTTGTTTTAAGGAGTTACAGAGTAACAAACAGGAATGCTGGTGATTGACTCTTTCCTTAGGAAGACATGCTGATTAGATGTGGGTAGCTAAATCATGGGGCTTTTTTCTCCATAGATTCTTTAAAATTTAGGACTTTAAAAACAGCTATCACTGAAATATCGCTATCGTATCTTCCAAGGCTCAGGGTCCATTGAAGAAGAGGTGGTGGAGAGAATGTAAGAGCCAAAGGAAGGGTAGGACTGCTTACAATGCAGTTGTCCAGACATAACTTGGCCTCGATATCCATGACCTCCCAGTATCTAGCACTACCTTCACAAGACTCTCATAAAAGAAAGAAAAGATGATGACATCAAAATAAAAGAGAGAATAATGGAGGGAGGGAGGGGATAGGATGTACAGTGGATTTGTGAAGGGGACAGTGGGAGAGGGAGGGAATTATGGTTTATTGTCTGGAATTATGGAACTTGTCAATAAAAAATTTTTAGATAAAAGCTATGCTGGTCGTGGTGGTGCACACCTAAATTAATCCCAGCACTTGGGAGGCAGAGGTAGGAGGATGGCTGTGAGTTTAAGGCTACCTGAGACTACATAGTGAATTCCATCCAGTTCAGCCTAGGTTAGATGGAGACCCAACCTGGAAAAACCAGAAAAAAAAAAGAGAAAAAGTAGTTTGTCCAGGTGTGGTGGCACACTCCTTTAATTCCAGCACTTGGGAGAGGCAGAGGTCAGATGATTGCCTTGAGTTTGAGGCCAATGGGGGACTACAAAGTAAATTTCAGGTCAGCCTGGGGCTAGAGTGAGACCTGCTTCAGGGGAAAAAAAAAACTAATACTAATGATAGTAAAGTAGCTTAAGTTTGTTCCAAGAAACCATTTCCAGAGCTGTAATAAATCACATGCTTGAAAGTGAGTCAAGTCCTCTGAAGGGTGGCTCTGAATCAGGTTACTGTCACATGTGAGGAGTCCGAATTCCAGCTGGGTCAGTTAACTTTCTCAGAAAGAGTCAGGGGTGGAGGTGATACTTTTAAGTAACTGAGAGCAGGTATTTTCTTTACAAAGTAGATCTTTTACTCTTTCTCATCTCCCCTACCTATGTACAAATAAAAAAAAAAAGTTGCCGAGTGGGCATGGTGGTGCCTTCCTTTAATCCCAGCACTAGGGAGGCCTAGGTAGGTAGTGGTAGGAGGATCACTATGAGACCATACCTCATAAAACCAAAATAAAATAAGTAAAATAAAGTATTGGGAGGGGTGGTAACAACAAATATAAAGTTTCTACTTAACTAAAAGAACAGCTGGGTGTGGTGTGTGGTGGCACATGCCTTTAATCCCAGCATTTGGGAGGCAGAGGTAGGGGATCTCTGAGATCGATCTCCCTCCCTCTCTCTCTCTCTCTCTCTCTCTCTCAGGTAGGGGATCTCTGAGATATCTCTCTCTCTCCCTCCCTCCCTCTCTCTCTCTCTCTCTCTCTATACACACACACACACACACACACACACACACACACACACACACACGTACGTGGTGACGATAGCTCAGTGGTGAAAGTCCTTGCTTGCAAAGCTCCTGGTCCAAATGCGATTCTCTAGCCGTTCAAGAAAGCTGGGCACAAAAAGTGGTGCAAGTATCCAACACTGTGGCATGAAGCCCTGGCATGGCCCCATACATACATACAAAGAAAGTAAAAAAAATGTTATTGGGTTGAGCCGGGTGTGGTGGTGCAGGCCTTTAATCCCAGCACTCAGGAGGCAGAGGTAGGAGGATCGCTGTGAGTTTGAGGCCATCCTGAGACAACATAGTGAATTCCAGGTCAGCCGGGGCTGGAATGAGGGAAAAAAAAATGTATTGGGAATAATTAATTGTTTCTAAAAGCCATAAGTATTACAATGATTTCCCAGCATCCTTTCTTCTGTTTTCTCCCCCTCAGCTTGTTCTTTGGAAACCTCTACATATATTTTGCCTGGCAAGGGAAAACTCAAATATCAGGTTGGTTTTATTCATGTTGCTTTATTCATGTATTTTCAAACCATGCTATCAGCTCCATAGAATTCCTATTATTGCTGTGTTTAAGCTCATTTTAATAAGCTTTGGCACTCTGAGATTCATTCAGATACTTGCTTTGGTAAGTTTTTTCCTTGGTTTATTATTATTATTTTTGAGGTAAGGTTTCACTCTAGTACAGGCTGACCTGGAATTCACTCTGCATTCTCAGAGTGGCCTCGAACTCACAGTGATCCTTCTACCTCTGCCTCCAGAGTGCTGGGATAGAAGTGTGCACCACCACCCTGGGCATGCTGGGCTCTTGGCATTTTTTTTTTTTTCCAGGTAGGGTCTCACTATAGCCCAGGCTGACCTGGAATTCACTGTGGTGTCTCAGGGTGGCCTCAAACTCACAGCAATCCTCCTACCTCTGCCTCCAGAGAGCTGGGATTAAAGGTGTGCACCACCACGACTGGCTTGGCTTATGTTATTCAAGGAGGTTCATGACTGTGCTTCCTGGTGCATTAGCAAGTATGTCAGAAGGTCCAGCTTTGCACAGGCCTGCAGTCAGCCCTCTGGAGGCTTTTGAGGGTTGTGCTCTTCCATCTGCACACTCCTGCCCTGAAGAGCGTGACTGTTCCTGTGCTCGTGTGCTTTGTCTTGTTAGTTCCTAACTCAGAGACGGAGGTAGAAGAAGATCCCTAAGATTTTATTTTGTTGATGTTCCTCCCTCTTCCCCTAGGGAGTCTCACACAAGCTGACCTGGACCTCACTCTGTAGTCCCAGGATGGCCTCAAACTCAGAGCCATCCTCCTACCTTTGCCACTCCCCATTGCTAGGACTAAAGGTGTATGCCGCCATGCCTGGCTTCTGATGCCTTTAAAGTAAATATTGAGGGGCTCGGGAGATGGCTTAGTGGTTAAAGTGCTTGCTTGCAAAGCCTGTCCAGCTGGATGGACATTTTTTCTTAGTGGCAAGAGACCCTGGTGCACATGTACACACGCGCGCATATGTGAGTGCATGAATTCATTAACGAAAAATAAGTATTGAATAAAGAAGCCTTTTTCTGGTTTATGAACAGTCTGACATAACACTAAAATTCTGGTATTGTTTCATCAAGCTATCCACTTTCTTCTTTTCTCTCCAGAGAGTGACCGGAGAACTGTGTTTATTGCCCTAACAGTGATTAGCCTTGTGGGGACAGTCCTATTCTTTCTCATTCGAAAACCAGATTCAGAGAATGTTCTTGGAGAAGATGAATCTTCTGATGACCAGGACATGGAAGTTGTCGAGTAAGAAGTTGCCAACATTCCTTTTCATGCCGAAGGATATTTTGAGTGAATCTAGTCTCGAGATTACTAATATTTTGCTGAAGCTGACACTCTAGTACCACAGCAGGACGTGAGGGGGCCTTTCAAGGGCAGATAAGGGAAGTTATGAGGGATAAAGAACAAAGGTTATCTAGGGAGGCAGGGGAGGCAGTAAAGGACTTAAAAGGGGTTTTAAGTCTGTCCCCAGCTTTGTCATTAACATGTGTGACCCTGGGCAGTAGCAGTAACCTCATCAAGTCTCTAAGTTTCTTACTCACTTCAGCAGGCCTCCCCTGTCTTTCCATGTCTTTCTGGACGTGGGCTTGGAAATGAAAGAGAAAAGAATCTTTCCCCTAGTTCCTGTTTGTTTCCAGCTCTGAGGCTTTCTGATTTCCTGTGGTGTGAGTGAGTGGCAGGGACACCAACAGTTGTCACAACAGGCTCTTGGCTTAGACCTGGTTCTTCCACTAACCTGAATAGGTGGTTTTCCCAGATTACTCTAAATGGGGAAACAAATGTGTAGCTCTCTATTTTTGTAAGTATTATATATTACTTGAGCATATTTCTTAATTTTTTTCTTTTTAGACAGGGTCTTATGATGTAGCTCAGGCTGGAGGAGTCTTGAGATCCTTCTGCCTCAGCCTGGTGGGATTACAATAGGTGTGTGCCAGCACATTCTGCTTTCTGAGCTCATTTCAGTAGTGACAGTATGTGACATCACAGGTCACTTTGTTACAGGAAATTGAGGCTCACAGAACCGACACCAGAGACTGAGTAGAGAATTATGATGAATTGCTTATTTTCACACCATGCCAGCATGGTCCCAGGGGAATCTCTTCCAAAGCCTGAACCCTGATTCTTGGTGGTTCAGAGCTTATATGCCTTAGTTTGGACTACTCTCATTATTGTTAATTCTCAGAGCCCTGGCCTAGTGCCAGAGACCTTAACTATGTCATATGCAGGTTTTACAGAAACAGAAAAATGGTTAGTTAGCAGACAGATGCCTGTAGCTGTGCCATGGAGATAAAGAGAACCGTAAGATGATTTATGGTATGGGATAGGAGCTGCAGTACAGATCAAGGCCTTGAAACAATACACAAACCACAGTGTTTGGCTTAACCAGCATAAAAGTACAGGACACGACCAATACAAAAGTCTATATGGTACAGGACATAACCTTGGGGCAGAGGTTTCTAAGTCTCCTCCCCCACTCTCCATCGCAACCTAGCGCTTAGGAGGTAGATATAGGAGAGTCAAGAGTTCAAGATCAAGCCGGGCGTGGTGGCGCACGCCTTTAATCGCAGCACTCAGGGAGGCAGGGTTGGAGGCCACCCTTAGATGACAGAGTTAATTCCAGATCAGCCTGGACCAGAGTGAGACCCTACGTTGAAAAAAAAAAAAGAATTCAAGATCATTTTCAGCTTCATAGTGAGTTTGAACCCAGCCTTGGTTACATAAGATCTCATTTCAGGAAAAACAAAAAAACAAAGAAGGGGCTGGTTAAAGGCACATACTTACAAAGATTGTAGGACTAGGTTCAATTCCCCAGCCACCCACATAAAGCTGAGCAGGCATTTGTTTGGAGTGGCAAGAAACCCTGGCATGTCTGTACACACACACACACACACACACACACACTCTCTCTCTCTCTCTCTCTCTCTCTTTCAAATAAATAATTAAAAACTTAAAAGAACAATAAAAGCCTAGGTGATTTTTCTGCAATATTATTTAGATTTGAGAAGGGAAATGAGAAATTAATCTTTTCTACTTTCATTTTGCTTTGTTTCTGAATTTTTTGGGGGAGGTAGGGTTTTGCTGTAGCCCAGGCTGACCTGGATTTTATTATGTAGCCTCCAGCCTGATCCTCCTACTTTATCCTCCCAAGTGCTGGGATTAAACTCATGCACCACCACACCTGGCCTTGAATTAGTAAATTATGAAGATTATTTTACAGTTTTTCATTCATCATTAAAACTTTTTTTTTTTTTTTTTTTTTGATTTTTCAAGGTAGGGTCTCACTCTAGCTCAGGCTGACCTAGAATTCACTATGGAGTCTCAGGGTGGCCTCAAACTCATGGTGATCCTCCTACCTCTGCCTCCCGAGTGTTGGGATTAAAGGCGTGTACTACCACGCCTGGCTTCATCATTAAAACTTTTGCATTGAGCATTCTAAAAAGTGCCTAAAATTCCCTAGTTCCAAATCTGTATAAGTTGATTTAATTTTTTTGTTGTTATTGTTTTTGTTTTTGTTTTTTGAAGTAGGGTCTCACTGTAGCCCAGGCTGACCTTGAATTTATGGTGGTCTTCCTACCTCTGCCTCTTCAGTGCTGGGATTAAAGGCATGTGCCACCATGCCTGGCTCTTGTTTTTGTTTTTTGAAGCAGGGTTTCACTGGAGCCCAGGCTGAAGTGGAACTTACTCTGTAGCCCAGGCTGGCCTGGAACTCATAGATCCTCCTATCTCAGCCTTCCAAATACTGAGATTAAGGGCACATACTACCACTTATTTAAAAGAGAGGTGGTACTTTAGTTAAGAGAGCACATATACAGACACACAGGCATGCATCACACAATAGGCTTTCTGTCAGTGCTGTAGATATGACAATCATCCTATAGAGTTATATTGCCTGACAAAGTTAGGCTTAGCTTGTATGAGTCTACTCTGAGATTCCCCCATCACAATTGCCTAATGATGCGTTTCTTAGCGCATTTCATTGTGATGACTTTTTTTTCCACATGTTTTAGTTTTGTGTCAGCATGAGTGTATGTGTGGTTGTGTATAGGTGTGCACATGTGTGGAGGTATGAGAACAACCCGGATAGCTAGCTGTGCAAGATGGGTGCCACCCTGGAATACAGGATAAATAAGGTTTTCTTGCAGGGATGTTTTCCTGTTGGCTAGAGTATGCTATCAATGGGTGTGGTGATACCCATTTGGGAGGCTGAAACAGGAGGATCAGGAGTTCAAGTTTAGGCTCAGCTACATAGTGAGTTCCAGGCCATCCTGGGCTAGAGTAAGACTGTCCCTCAAAACACACAAACATACAAACAGAATGTATTTCTAGATCGGAGATGTAGCTCAGTAACAGAGTGTTTGCCTAGCATAACTAAGAATCTGAGTATTATCCTTGCACATGAGCCAGTGACTCTGCTGAACTCTGTCCGAGCATATGTGTGTGCACACGCACACAGTGTATTTCTTTTTTATAGCTAATTTTAAAAATATTTTATTTATTTATTTATTTGTTTGTTTTTCGAGGTAGGGTCTCATTCTAGCTTGGGCTGTCCTGGAATCCACTGTATTGTCTCAGAGTGGCCTTGAACTCTTGGGGAATCTCCTACCTCTGCCTCCCGAGTGCTGGGATTAAAGGCATGTGCCACCACGGCCGGTACAAAATACTTTATTCAATTTTTAGAGAGAGACTGAGAATAACAGAGAAAGAAAGCCAAATAGAGAGTGGGCACTCCAGGCCCTCCAGCCACTGCAGACTCCAGATACATGCACCACTTTATGCATCTGGCTTTACATGGACACTGGAGAATCAAACCTGGGTCCTTAGGCTTTGTAGAAAAGTGCCTTAACCGCTGAGCCATCTCTCCAGCCTTTGTAGTGAATTAAAAAAATTATATTTATATTTGTTTATTTGAGAGAGAGAGATACAGAAATAGGCAGGGAGGGAGAGAGAGAGAGAGAGAGAATGGGTGTACCAGGGCCTCCAGCCACTGCAAACGAACTCCAGATGTGTGTGCCCACATATGCATCTGGCTTACTTGGGTCCTGGGGAGTTGAACCAGGGTCTTTTGGCTTTGCAGGCAAGTGCCTTAACCGCTAAGCCATCTCTCCAGTCCAATAGTGAATTTTTTTTTAATTTTTATTAACATTTTCCATGATTATAAAATATATCCCATGGTAATTCCCTCCCTCCCCACCCCCACACTTTCCCATTTGAAATTCCATTCTCCATCATATTACCTCCCCATTACAATCATTGTAATTACATATATACAATATCAACCTATTAAGTATCCTCCTCCCTTCCTTTCTCCACCCTTTATGTCTCCTTTTCAACTTACTGGCCTCTGCTACTAAGTATTTTCATTCTCACACAGAAGCCCAGTCATCTGTAGCTAGGATCCACATATGAGAGAGAACATGTGGCGCTTGGCTTTCTGGGCCTGGGTTACCTGACTTAGTATAATACTTTCCAGGTCCATCCATTTTTCTGCAAATTTCATAACTTCATTTTTCTTTACCGCTGAGTAGAACTCCATTGTATAAATGTACCACATCTTCATTATCCACTCATCTGTTGAGGGACATCTAGGCTGGTTCCATTTCCCAGCTATTATAAATTGAGCAGCAATAAACATGGTTGAGCATGTACTTCTAAGGAAATGAGATGAGTCCTTTGGATATATGCCTAGGAGTGCTATAGCTGGGTCATATGGTAGATCAATCTCTAGCTGTTTTAGGAACCTCCACACTGTTTTCCACAATGGCTGGACCAGATTACATTCCCACCAGCAGTGTAGAAGGGTTCCTTTTTTTCCACATCCCCGCCAACATTTATGATCATTTGTTTTCATGATGGTGGCCAATCTGACAGGAGTGAGATGGAATCTCAATGTAGTTTTAATCTGCATTTCCCTGATGACTAGTGACGTAGAACATTTTTTTAGATGCTTATATGCCATTCGTATTTCTTCCTTTGAGAACTCTCTATTTAGCTCCATAGCCCATTTTTTGATTGGCTTGTTTGATTCCTTATTATTTAACTTTTTGAGTTCTTTGTATGTCCTATATATTAATCCTCTATCAGATATATAGCTGGCGAAGATTTTTTCCCATTCTGTAGGTTGCCTCTTTGCTTTTTTCACTGTGTCCTTTGCGGTGTAAAATCTTTGTAATTTCATTAGGTCCCAGTGGTTAATCTGTGGTTTTATTGCCTGAGCAATTGGGGTTGTATTCAGAAAGTCTTTGCCAAGACCAATATGTTGAAGGGTTTCCCCTACTTTTTCCTCTATCAGTTTCAAAGTTTCCGGTCTGATGTTACAATAGTGAATTTTTAAAAGTTTATTTATTTATTTATTTGTAAGCAGGGAAAGATAGAGGGAAGAGAGACAGACAGAGAGAGAATGGGCTTGCCAGGGCCTCCAGCCTCTGCAGACGAAGTCCAGATACATGCACCACTTTGTACATCTGGCTTTACATGAGTACTGGGGAATCAGAAATTCACTATGTAGTCTCAGGGAGGCCTCAAACTCACAACGATCCTTCTACCTCTGCCTCATGATAACTGGGATTAAAGGCATGTGCCACCATGCTCGTCTTCTCCAGCCCTTTTTAAAAATTATTTTTAATTTATTTGAGAGAGAAAGAAAGAGGCAGGCATATATAGAGAGAGGATGAGTGCGCCAGGGCTTCTAGCCACTGCAAATGAATTCCATACATATGGGCCACCTCCCATATTTGCCTTATGTGGATACTGAGGAATGGAACTGGGTCCTTAGGCTTTGCAAGCAAGCACCTTAACCATTGAGCAATCTCTTCACCCCCCCCCCCATGCAGTATATTTCTGTCCTACCTGAAGTATGTATTTGAAAGAAAGAAAGAGAATGGGCGCACCAGAGCCTTCAGCCTCTGCAAACAAACTCCAGAAGCATGTACCACCTTGTGCATCTGGCTTATGTAGGTCCCGGGGAATCAACCCTGGGTCCTTTGGCTTTGCAGGCAAGTACCTTAACTGCTAAGCCATCTCTCCAGCCCATTTCTACAAAGGCAGTATGTGTAACATGTTTTTTTCCAACTTTTTAATTTACAGCTTCCATAGTTATAGACCATAAACCATGATAATTCCCTTCCCATCCCACTTTCCCCCTCTGCCATATCTCCTCCTGCAGTCAATTAGTCTCTCTTTTATTTTGATGTCATCATCTTTTCCTCCTATTATGATGGTCTTGTGTAGGTAGTGTCAGGCACTGTGAAGTCATGGATATCCAGGCCATTTTGTGTCTGGAAGATTGCATTGTAAGCAGTCCTACCCTTCCTTCGGCTTTTACATTTTTTTTCCACCACCTTTTCCGCAGTGGACCCTGAGCCTTGGAAGGCGTGATAGAGAGGTTTCAGTGCTGTCACTTCTACTCAGCACCTTGATGCCTTCTGAGTCATCCCAAGGTCACTGCCATATGAAAAGAGAAGCTCTTCTAATCAAAAGTGAGAGTAGCATTAATATATGGGTATGAACATTGAGAAAAGTGCTTATAAGGCAGTTTGGTGAGCATAATATATTCATTTAGCCAACAACAGCAGGTGTTATTCCCCTAGGGTGTAACCAATTTTCTGTGGAAGAGTTGTCTTCCATTGGTCACAATGAAGAGGTAGGTGCTGGGCACCGCTTTAAACGCTATGAAGCAGGGACTTGGGAAGCAAAGAACAGTGAGAGTCATTAGACAAACTTGGCAGGCCACATGGAGGACAGAGCTTTTACAAAGCTAAATGAAATGAGATAGCCACTTAGTATCCAGTTAGCACCTTTGTTCTCTTTTCAATTTTCAAGCAGAAACCTGTCTTCTTTTATCTCCTTAGGTCTGCCCAGAACAATATGACAAAGGCAGTAGATGCATTTAGTAAGTATTCTCTGGTAACTCTGGATTGACAGTCCCCTAGTGTTGTCAGATTTCCAGTTATACAACTCTCAAACACATCAGTCCCCTCCATGGTCATGCTAATGTGGGGCTGTAAGAGATGAGTGGTAGTGTGTCAGCCCATCTGAGCAGTGTGTGAGAGCTGACAAGAGGCCTCAGGCGTGGGGATGCTGTATTGACACCGGGAGCTGAGAGCAAATTGCTGGCCACTCCTTGAAGTACACACGCCCTGTGAGCCTTCTTCGTCTCCGAGGACTCTGTGGAACTGTCCGTATGGTTTTCTTCCTGTGGTTATCACAACAGTTCTGAGGGCTCTGCTCTGTGCAGAGACCCTGTCTTCGTTGTAGAGAGGAGAAGCTCAGGCTTCCAGAGCTGCTACTTCCAAGTAACTAGACAGTTGAAGGAGTGGAGGCAAGTTTTGTGGAATGTAAGGAGACTTCCCCCTTCAGTGGCTGGGTTAGGTGATAACTCAGCAGTTGGCAGCTGGGGAGCATGTGGTTATCACTGTCCAGGCTGCAACTTTAAAAAAAATTCTTATTTATTTACTTATTTTATTTGAGAAAGAGTCAGATAGATGAGAAAGAGGGAGAGAGAGAATGGGCACACCAGGGCCTCCAACAAGTGCAAACGAACTCCAAACACATGAACCGCCTTATGCATCTATCTTATGTGGGTACTGGGGACTTGAACTTGGTTCTTAGGCTTTGCAGGCAAGCATACTAACTGCTAAGCCATCTCTCCAGCTCCCCCCCCCCCCGACTTTGGTTTTTGAGGTAGGGTCTGTTTCTAGCTCAGGCTGACCTGGAATTCACTGTGTCGTCTCAGGGTGGCCTCAAACTCAGCAATCCTCCTACCTCTGCCTCCCGAGTGCTGGGATTAAAGGTGCGCACCGCCATGCCCGACTGAGGATGCAACCTTTGCAAGCAGACATTAGTTTATTGACAGGACAACAGGCTGTCAGAAAATTTGGAATCTAGTCTGCTGAAAAAAATTTACAAATCTTGGAGCCAGGCATGATGGCACACGTCTTTAATCCCAGCACTCAGGAGGCCGAGGTAAGAGGATCGCCATGAGTTCAAGGCCACCCTGAGACTACATAGTGAATTCCAGGTCAGCCTGACCTAGACCAAGACCCTACCTTGGGGGGAAAAAAAAATGGCTGGAGAGATGGCTTAGTTAAGGTACTTGCCTGTGCATCCTAAGGACCCAGGTTTGATTTCCCAGAACCCACAGTTGGACTATGTAGTGAATTCCAGGTCAGCTTGGTCTAGACTGAGACCCTACCTTGAAAAAACAAAACACGTACACACACACACACACACACACACACACACACACACACACGTATGTATGTATGTATAATCTTACCCAAGGTCAGCCAGCTAGTCACGTGGTGGTTGAGCTGGATTTGAGCCCGACCCTTTATGGGTAGAGCCAGTGATTCATACAGTGGACATGTGAGGTTTCCTCAGACAGGCGGTCTTCTGACTCCAAGCTTGTCTTTCTGGGGAGAATCTCACTGAGGCAGTTTCTCTCCATGGGGAGTGCCTTCTGGGCCATACTCTTTTAGCAAGCCTGCTGTAAGAAATCAGCTCTCAGGACTTTACAGCCATTAAGGGTTTATGAGAACTGGCTGAATTGTCTTGGGCTAGTGTGGGAGCTGTTGTTCTAATCAGCTGAGGCCTGGCTCAGATACCACAAAGCTTGTTTTTGATGAGTTTTGTAGCCTGTTTTAGGAAGGGTCTGTGGTGGGGCTGGAGAGATGGCTCAGCAGGTAGGGCGCTTGCCTAGAAAGAGTCCGTGGTGGTGTGAGTGTCTGAACCTCCTGTATCTCTATAGAGTGTATCATTAGAGCTGTTTTTCCAGGCTTTTATTTTATTAACTTCCTGGTTTTTAGGAATGCATTCATAAGTATAAATTGGGCTTCATGCATAGTTAAATAGGATATAGCCTGCTTCCCCTACTAAAGAGGGAGGTCATTCAGGGCTGTGGAGATGGCTCAACCATTAAAGGTGCTTGCTAGCAAAGCCAACCCTCCCAGGTTCAATTCCTCAGCACCCATGCAGAGGCAGATACAAAATGGTGCATACATCTGGAGTTCATTTGCAGCAGCAAGAGACCAGCAGCAAATAAATAAATAGATAAATAGTAAATAAGCATGAGAGGTCATCACCACTGGAAGTTGGGCTTTCAGCTTTGCATGTCTAGAAGGTTGTCTGTCAAAAGGCCTCCACAGGAGCCAGAGGGGAGTAGGAGTGGACTGAAATAAACTTATAGAAATTGGAGGCCTAGAAATGGCTCAGCAGTTAAAAGCACTTGCTTGCAAGCCTGACTGCCTGGGTTTGATCCCCCAGTACCCATGTAAAGTCAGGTGAACAAAGTGGTGCATGTGTCTAGAGTTTGTTTGCACTGGCAAGGGGCCTTTGCCTCTCTCTCTCCTTTTGAATCTAGATAAATTTTAAATTTTTTTTTTGGTTCATTTTTTATTTATTTATTTGAGAGCGACAGACATAGAGAGAAAGACAGATAGAGGGAGAGAGAGAGAATGGGCACGCCAGGGCTTCCAGCCACTGCAAACGAACTCCAGACGCGTGTGCCCCCTTGTGCATCTGGCTAACATGGGACCTGGGGAACCGAGCCTCGAACCAGGGTCCTTAGGCTTCACAGGCAAGCGCTTAACCGCTAAGCCATCTCTCCAGCCCGAATCTAGATAAATTTTAAAGAAAAAGAAATTTATGAACTGGGTATGGTGACACATGATTTTAATCCTAGCACTTGGGGTGGCCACCCTGAGAATACATAGTGAATTCCAGGTCAGCCTGGGCTAGAGTGAAACCCTACCTTGAGCCCACCCCCCAAAATTTTTTTAAAGAAATTTAGTGTTCAATGAAAAAAATAAGCCAAATATGGAGAATTTTTGTTGTTTTTTTCTAGGTAGGGTCTTGCTCTAGCCCAAGATTTTCTTTTTTGGCTTTTCAAGGTAGGGTTTTGCTCAAGCCCAGGCTGACCTGTAATTCAGTATGTAGTCTCAGATTGGCCATGAATTCACAGCAGTCCTTCTATCTCTGCCTCCAGTGCTGGGATTAAAGGTGTGCGCCACCATGCCCGGCTTCAGGATGATTGTCTAACTCTGGGCTATGAAAATTTACTGTTTTGTTTTTTTTTCCCCTAAGAGTTTTGTACTTTTCCTACATTCAGGGCTATGATCCATTTTGAGTTAATTTGCTGTGCCCATGACTGTGTATGTTTGTACAGTGCAAGTCCTTCAATTTTGTTCTTTTTCAAGATTGTTTTGGTGACCCCTGGGTCCCTTGAATTTCCATATTAATTTCAGGATCAAATCATCAATTTCTGCAAATAGATTATGTGTACTTAAGAGGCTTTTTAAAAACAACAGTAGTTTTTAGGAGCTAGCAGTTAAGGTGCTTGCCTGCAAAGCCTAAGGACCTAGGTTTGATTCTCTAGTACCCACATAAGCGAGATGCACAAGGTGGTACATGTGTCTGGAGTTTGTAGTGGTTGGAGGCACTGGTGTGCCCATGCTCTCTGTCTGCCTCCTTCTTTCTCAAATAACATATTTTAAAAAAGAATTAACTAAAAAAAAATTATTTTTTGGTTTTTTGAGGTAGGGTCTCACTCTAGCTCAGGCTGACCAGGAATTCACTATGTAGTCTCAGGTTGGCCTCAAACTCACAGCAATCCTCCTACCTCTGCCTCCCGAGTGCGGGGATTAAAGGTGTGTGCCACCCTGCCTGGCAAAAAAAAAATTATTTTATGTCATTTTAGGTTTATAGCAAAACTGAGCAGAAAATATAGCATGTTTCCCACACCCCATTACAATTTCCTGCCATCATCATTATCTCCCAGCAGAATAGTATGGCTGTTACAAATCTCCAGAGACCATGCTTTACATTAGGACTCTTTCTTGGTATTGTACATACTGTGGGCTTGAGCAGCTGTGTGGGTACCCACTGTTACAGTCCACTGGACACTGTTAGAATGTAGAATGTCTTCAGTGGTTATATCTTCTCATTGTTCTAAAGTGAACATGATTTGACAGTGTAGTTACTGTTTTTAATTTTATTATTATTATTATTATTATTTTTTTTTTTTTTTGGTTTTTCAAGGTAGGGTCTCACTCTAGCTCAGGCTGACCTGGAATTCACTATGTAGCCTCAGGGTGGCCTCGAACTCATGGTGATCCTCCTACCTCTGCACCTCCCAAGTGCTGGGATTAAAGGCGTGCGCCACCATGCCCAGCTAATTTTTTTTTTTTTTTTTTTTTTTTTTTTTTGAGGCAGGATCTCACTTTAGCCAGGCTGACCTGGAACTCACTTGGTAGCTCCAGGCTGACCTCAAACTCACTGTGATCCTCCTGCCTCAGACTCCAAAGTGCTGGGATAAAGACATGCTACCATGCCAGTCTAGTATACTATTTATTTATTTGAGAGAGAGAAAGAGGCAGATAGAGGAAAATAGGTATGCCAGGGCCTGTAACCACTGCAAAAGAACTCTGGGCACATGCACCACCTTGTGCATGTGGCTTTATGTGTGTAATTGGACCCTGTCACTTTGCAGGCAAGTACCTTAACTGCTGAACCATCTCTCCAGCCTCCTAGTATACTTTTTAAAATTAAAAATATTTGGGGGCTGAAGGGATGGCTTAGCAGTTAAGGTATTTGCCTGCAAAGCCGAAGGACCCAGGTTTGATTCCCCAGGACCCACGTTAGCCAGATGCACAAGGGGGCACATGCATCTGGAGTTCATTTACAGTGGCTGGAGGCCCTGGCACACCCATTCTCTCTCTCTCTCCCTCTTTCTCTGTCAAATAAATAAATAAAATTGAAAAAAAAGTTAAAAAAAAATTTGGGGCTTTGGAGATGACTTAGTAGTTTGAGGACCTTGCTTGCAAAACCTGCTGATTCAGTTCCCTAGTATCCACATAAAGCCAGACGCAAGAGTGGTGCATGTATCTGACATTTGTTTTTAGTGGCACGAGACCCTGGCACACATGGGTATATATACACACATATACAAATAAATAAAAATATTATTTTAAAAATTATTTATTTATTTATGAGAAAAAAAGGGTGTGCCAGGGCCTCTAGCCATTGCAAAGAAACTCCAGATGCATGTGCCACCATGTGCATCTGGCTTATGTGGGTGCTGGGGAATTGAACATGCGTCCTTAGGCTTTGTAGGTAAGCACCTTATCTACTAAGGCATCTCCAGCCAAAAACATTTATTTAATTTTTTGAGGTTTAAAAAACAAACAGCCTGGCCTTGAACTCAAGTGATCCTCTTACCTCTGCCTCCTGAGTGTAAATTAAAGGCCTGTGTCACTACAACTGGCCAAAAAAATTATTTTGAACTTTGTATTATGTATTTT
Organism: Jaculus jaculus; assembly: GCF_020740685.1. Lineage (NCBI taxonomy): Eukaryota > Metazoa > Chordata > Mammalia > Rodentia > Dipodidae > Jaculus > Jaculus jaculus. The sequence goes on along the minus strand of NC_059110.1, from coordinate 122,204,381 downwards.
ACCTGGAAATATTTGAAAAGGATGGGTGAAATTTTAATATTGCTTATTCTCTCTTTGCATTCCCCTACCTCTTTGTCTTTCTATCTTTTTTTTCAAGGTAGAGTCTCACTGTAGCCCAGGCTGGCCCAGAATTCACTATGTAGTCTCAGGGTGGCCTTGGAATCATGGCGATCCTCCTATCTTACGTGCTGAGATTAAAAATGCACTCCCATGCCTGGCTCAATTCTCACTATATTTTAGTAGAGAAAAAAGTAACTTCTTTTACATAGAGCCAGGACAGTATGATTTATGTAAGTTGTGAACCAATAACCTAAGAAAATTAAATCTGAGTCCCTCTGTTTAGTGTATGAGACTGGTAGTCCTTTAATTATAAAAGGCGAGGCAGTGTGGTGATGTACGCCTGTGATCCCAGTTCTCAGGAGGCTGCGTCAAGAGGATTATCTCAAATTCCTGGCCAATTGGGCCTACATCGTGGGTTCCAGGACAACCTGAGCCACAGAGTTTTTAGAAGTGCCTCATTCTGTGTTGCAACTCTCACCTACACGAGACAGAGCAAGGTGAGGTACCTGGAAAGAGCCTTCGGGTCTGCAGACAGGTCTCAGAATGCCACCCAGCCTTGGTGTTCTCCTCAGAGGAAGTCACTTCTCTGCCAGTTGTTGACTCGCTGAGTAGCCTAACCTTTTTTTTTTTTCTGGCATATGTTGGCACATATAGTATAGCACATGTGTGCAGATGCATATAACCTGTGTGCATGTGTGAAGAGGTCGCCGGAGAATGTTCAGTGTCCTCTAGCCTCTTCCACGAGATGGAGTTGCTCACTGAACCTGAAGCTGTTGTCTTCTCAGCCAGACTGGCTGCCCAGCAAAGCCCGTGACTTCCCTATCCCTGCCCGCTCCAGGACGGGTACCAGTGTGCATGGCCATGCCCAGCTCTTGGCGTGAGTGCTGGACATTGAACTCAGGCCCTCCTGCTTGTGTGGCAAGTGTTCTTACCTGCTGGTCTTGACTTCATGGCAGTCCTCCTACCTCAGCCTCCAGACTAATGGGCTTGCAGGCTTGAGCCATCACATCTGCCTATAGCCCCCCCCCCCTTTTTTTCTCGAGGTAGTGACTCACTGTAACCCATGCTGACCTGGAATTCAGTATGTAGTCTGAGGCTGGCCTCAAACCCATGGCAAAACTATTTCCTGTGCCTGCTGAGTGCTGGGATTAAAGTTGTGCACCACCATGCCAGTTTACCTGTAGCCTTTTAATCATATCTGCTGAAAGATTTCATTGTCCTATTGGCCTCTATTTTTCTCCCTCCTCTTCATGTTATAAGAACTGAAAACAGTGTATTGAGAAAAATGTGACTCTAGAACATATTTCAGCACTAGAAATAAATGTTCTTTTTACAAAGCACTGCCTTAAGCATTTTAATCCAAAAACTTAACTTATGCGCCCAAGTGTTTGTTTACTGGCTATTGATGAGGGATGTTTTGGTTGAAGCAGTGTTTCTCTACATTTTCTTTCTTGTAGAAAAGTCTCTTAAGCTATGCATCACCAAGGAGATGCTCCTTCTCAGCGTTACGACGGCCTACACAGGTAAGGGGGTTGGACGGCCTACACGGCTAAGGGGCTGTTGCTTGGCTTCACTTGATGAAGGTGGCAGAGAGGGCATCCATGCCTTGACCTGTGCTGCCACCTCAGAGGGCTTCTGGGGCTGGAGCCTCTGAGACAATCTTGTTCACATGTCTGGTACCTGCTGGGTCAGATGAAAGGCTGGGTCATTCTCCGTCTGACTGGGTGTCTGTCTTTTTCTTCACATCTTGTCAGGCCCCTGCTCCATTTATCTGCATGACCTGCTCCATGAGGTCTGATGGCTGACAATAGAAAGAAACTCCTTTTGTGCCGGGCAGGGTCTCTCATGTCTTTAATCCCTAGCACTTGAGAGACTGGGGCAGGCTGATCTTGAGTTCAAGGCCGCCCTGAGCCAGAGTGAGAATGGATGCCACAGGGCCTCTAGCCACTGCAGAGGAACTCCAGAATCATGTGCTACTTTGTGCATTTGGCTTTATGTGGGGAATTGAACCCAGGTTACTAGACTTCGCAGGCAAATACCTTAACTACTGAGACATCTCTCCAGCCTGTTTGTTAAATTCTTTGAGCTACACATTCCCTTATGATCCACAGTTTAAGAAGGTTTGGCTTGCTGGGCATGGTGGTACATGCCTTTAATCCCCACACTTGGGAGACAGAAGTAGGAGGATTGCCATCAGTTCAAGGCTACCCTGAGACTACCGAGAATGAGATCCAAACTAGCCTAGGCTAGAGTGAGACCCTAACTCAAAAAAACTAAATAAAAGAAAAATAAAAGAAAGAAGCTGTGGTTGGAATGGACACATAACAGTGGTAGAGCACTTGTCTGTTAAGTACAAGGCCATGGGTTTGACCAGTACTGTGTTAAGGAAAAGTTCACAACAAAAACTACTCTGAGCTGGGCCTGGGCATAATGGCACATGCCTGTATTCCCAGCACTCAGGAGGCAGAGGCAGGAGGATTCTCTGGCCTGGGCATAATGGCACACCTGTATTCCCAGCACTCAAGGACCAGAGGCAGGAGGATTCCCTATGTAGTGAAGCCAAGAAAAGTTCATTCATTGATTTCTCTCAGCACTGGAGGCTGGTGTCCTCACCAGTCTCTAGTGAGGGTCCTCATCTATCTGTCTTGGTTATGTGGTCACATGGCAGACACAGTTGGGGTGTTACATAAGCTGTCTGGTGTTCCTACCTAAAAGCACGCTAATCTCATCATGATGGGGGTTCCATTCTTGTGTTCTCCCAAAGGAAGGCTGTATCTCCACATGTCATGTTCAGGGTATTAAGAGTTGAGTATAGGAATTGGGGGAGGATATACCAGTGAGTCCATAGCAAGTGGTTGATTCCCTTTTATGGGTGACATAACACCAACTCTCTGCTTGGAGAACGGCACCATTTCAGTCTATGGGCATGTTTTATGTGTTTACTGTATATGTTTCTAGAACACCTACTACTAGACATGTATGAAGAAAAATACATGAAGGAGACTGAATATAGAGCAAAGTTAAATCAGATTTCTTTTTTCCTAAAGGTCTGGAGTTAACTTTCTTCTCTGGTGTATATGGAACCTGCATTGGTGCTATAAACAAATTTGGAACAGAAGAGAAAAGCCTCATTGGGCTTTCTGGAATTTTCATTGGCATTGGAGAAATTTTAGGTTTGTGGGTTTTTTCCTTTTTTGTTTGTTTAAATGCCTTTGTTAAAAAAAATATCAGGGCTAAACCTGGCATGGTGACATACACTTTTAATCCCAGCATTCAGAAGGCAGAGGTAGGAGGATTACTGTGAGTTTGAGGCCAGCCTGGGATGGAGTGAGAGACCCTACCTTAAAAACAAAAAACTAGGCCTAGAAGCTGGCCCTGTGGGAGTTCAAGGTCAAGATTAGCCTGGAAAATCAGCTACTCAGTCTGTGCTTCAGCATGGGTTTTGAGCATATAAGCATTTCAGCCCCACTTCAAGGCACCAACGTGAGCGTTAGGTTCAGATCAGGGAAGAATTGGGGCTGGGGAAGGAGGTATTGCAGTCAGCTTCACGTTGCTAGTAGAAATCACTCGACCAAGAGAAGCTTTTGGGAAAAAAGGGTTTATTTTGGCTTACAGACTTGAGGGGAAGCTTGATGGTGAGGGGGAAATGATGGCATGAGCAGAGGTGGACATCACATGCTGGCCAACATAAGATGGACAATAGCAACAGGAGAGTGTGTCAAACACTGGCAAGGGGAAATTGGCTATAACACCCATAAGCCCGCCCCCAACAATATACTCCCAGGAGGCATTAATTCTCAGATCTCCATCAACTGGGAACCTAGCATTCAGAACACCTAAGTTTATGGGGGAACCTGAGTCAAAGCACCACAGGAGGTCTGCATGACTAAGCATTCTTGGTCACAGTATACTCTGGCTGATCACTGTCTCAGTTCTCGACTCTCCTTCCACCCTCCTTGTCCTCCTGCCTCCGTGCAAATGAGCACCTAGAACATTAGGTACTGTACGTATGAGGTCTGAAAGTGAGCAGAGCAGTGTGATGCCTCTACTCTTTTAGCTGCCATCACAATGAAGACTGTGTGTGGGTGAAGGGAGGGGGATGAGCACCTTTAATCCTAGCACGTGGAACTTGGAGGCTGGTGGATCAGGAGTTTAAGTTCATTCTTGGTTACAGAGCCAGTTAAAGCTAGTGATCTCAAAAAAAAAAAAAGAAAGAAAGAAAAAGAAGAGAAAAAAACCTGGGTGTGGTGGCAAAAGTCTTTAATCCTAGCACTGGGAAGGCTAAGGTAGGAGGATTACTGTGAGTTTGAGGCCAGCCTAGGCTAGAGTGAGACTCTGCCTTGAAAAACGAAAACAGAGAGGCAATGAAGAAATTACAAACTTAGATTCACATAGGCACATCAGGATGCAAGTCCAGGACAAGTTGACTATCCTGGAGACCAGAAGTGGAGGACAGAAGAGCACAGCATAGGCTTTCTTCAAGTGAGTCCCAGGTCATCTTGGGCTAGATTGAGATCCTGCCTCAAAAACAAAACAAAACAAAACAAAATGGTAGTAATTGATGAGCTGTGCCCTTTGTATTTTGTTTCTCATTGTTTATTTTTCTGGCAAGCTATCGTTTAAGGGGGTGTAATTTTAGAGGTAGTAATTCATGGAGGAAAATTTCACAAACATTACTGTGTAGAAATATAACTAATTTTCAAGCTGGGCATGGTGGCACAATCGGAAGGCTGAGATGGGAGGATCAGTATGAGTTCCAGCCTGGGAAAGAGTGAGACCAAGCCAGGCGTGGTGGTGCATGCCTTTAATCCCAGCACTCAGGAGCAGAGGTAGGAGGATTGCCATGAGTTAAAGGCCAGCCTGAGACTATATAGTGAATTCCAGGTCAGCTCTAGCTACAGTGAGAACTTACCTTGTGAAAAAAGAGTGAGATCTTGCATCAAAACAACAAAACAGAGCTGGAGAGATGGCTTAGCAGTTAAGGTGCTTGCCTCTAGGCATAAGGACCGATGTTTGACTCTCCAGATCCCACCAGAGGCAGACACACAGAGGTGAGGCAAGCAAAACATATGCCCACTAGGTGGCGCAAGCATTGAGTTCTATGTCAGTAGATGAGTTCCTGGCACATCAATTCTCTCCCTCTCTCTCTTGCTTGCTCTCTGTAAAATAAAATTAAAAAAAAAAAAAAAGAAAAAGAAAACAACACTGAAGAGGCAGAGGTAGGAGGATTGACATGAGTTCAAGGCCACCCTGAGACTCTATAGTGAATTCCAGGTAAGTCTGGGCTGCAGCAAGACCCTGCCTCAAAAAAAAATTTTTTTTTTAAATTTTTTTGTTCATTTTTATTTATTTATTTGAGAGTGACACAGAGAGAAAGAGGCAGATAGGTAAAGAGAGAGAGAGAGACAGAGAATGGGCGCGCCAGGGCCTCCAGCCACTGCAAACAAACTCCAGACGCGTGCGCCCCCTTGTGCATCTGGCTAACGTGGGTCCTGGAGAATTGGGCCTCGAACCGGGATCCTTTGGCTTCACAGGCAATCGCTTAACCGCTAAGCCATCTCTCCAGCCCAAAAAATTTTTTAAAGCAAACAAGAGAAATAACAACTAATTTTGATACCTTGTTTTTTGCCATAATTATTGATGTTTGATCATCCTTTTGGTCTGCAAGTGTGAGATGTCGCAATTCTTTTTTTTTTTTGAGGTAGGGTCTCACTCTAGCTCAGGCTGACCTGGAATTCAGTATGGAGTCTCAGGGTGGCCTTGAACTCATGGCGATCCTCCTACCTCTGCCTCCGGAGTGCTGGGATTAAAGGCATGCACCACCATGCGTGGCATGTTGCAATTATTTGAGGATAATAGATACCTCTTGGCTCCTGGGCTACTCACAACTATTTAGTTATGTGATGTGTTAGAAATGCTAGGAGTGTCTCTGCCATCTTAATTTCCAGGTGGAAGCCTCTTTGGCCTGCTGAGCAAGAACAGTCGCTTTGGCAGAAACCCTGTTGTGCTGCTGGGCATCGTGGTGCACTTTGTAGCCTTCTACTTGATATTTCTCAACATGCCTGGAGACGCCCCAATTGCCCCCGTGGAAGGAACCAACAGCAGTGCTTACATCAGGCCCAGGTACAGTGGCTACCATTCTTCCAGTGAGCTGAGGGCCGGCACAGGAGAGGATGGCTGCATCTTGGAGATGGAGCAATAATGCTCTTCAGAATCTCTTATTGCAACAAGGTCGTCTTTCCAGTGTTAATGGAGCGAGAATGAGTTTAAGTAGGAATCCTTTGAGAATCCCTAGTTATTTTTGCAATGGTTGCTTTTAACCTTCCCCCCACTGACTGTCCTAATCTGTGAAAGAGCATGAAGAACCTCATCTGGATTTTCTCACTCTGCTTTCTGAGCAGTGAAATGTTCAAAGTCAGGGCTGAGGAGGGACAGAGGTACCAGGCGGTCTGCCAGCTGCTCAGTCCTTCATAGTGTTTATAAAAGTTTTTTTTTTAATTTTTTTTGTTTATTTTTATTTATTTGAGAGTGACAGAGAGAAAGGCAGGTAGAGATAGAATGAATGGGCATGCCAGGGCTTCCAGCCACTGCAAATGAACTCCAGATGGGTGCGCCCCTTGTGCATCTGGCTAACGTGGGTCCTGGGGAGTCAAGCCTTGAACTGGGATCCTTAGGCTTCACAGGCAAGTGCTTAACCGCTAAACCATCTCTCCAGCCCAATGTTTATAAAAGTTTTAAAGATATTGGATAGTTGCATTTGATTCTTTTTTTATTTAAAAAAATATTTTATTTATTTGCAAACAAAGAGAAAGAGAAGAGAGATAGAGAGAGTGGGAGCAACAGGGCCTCCAGCTGCTGCAAATGAACTCCAAATGCATGTGGCGCTATGAGCATCTGGCTTTATGTGGGTACTGGAGACTCAGACCCAGGTCATTAGGCTTTGTAGGCAAGTGCCTTAACTACTGAGCCATCTTCCCAGCCCCTTGCCTCTTTTTTTTTTTCTGTTTTTTTAAGGAAGGGTCTCACTCTAGCCCAGACTGACCTGGAATTCACTGTGTAGTCTCAGGGTGGCCTTGAACTCACAGTGATCCTCCTACTCCTGACTCCCAAGTATGCTGGGATTAAAGGCATGCACCATCATGCCTAGCTTTCTTTTTTTTTTAAACAGTATTTATTTGTTTGAGAGAGAGTATAAGAGCTCCAGGGCCTCCTGCCACTGCAAATGAACTCCAGGCACATACATCTGTTGGGGAATTGAACCTGGGCCATCAGGCTTTATAAGGAGCCATCTCTTTAACTCTAAATTATTATTATTTTTTTAAATATGTACTTGCGAGAGAAAAAGACAGGTAGATAGAGTATGAAAGGGTGCTCCAGGGCATCTAGTCACTGCAAATGAACTCCAGACACATGAGCTACCATGTACACCTGGCTTACCTGTGTACTAGGGAATCAAATTTGAATCCTTAGGCTTTGCAGGCAAGCGCCCTAACTGCTAAGCAATCTTTCCAGCCCAGCTCTGAATTATTTTAAAAAATTAATTTGTGTGTGTGTGTACATGTGTGCAAGAGTGAGCATGTATGTGCCATGGCAAGTATGTAGCAGTCAGAGTACAACTTTCAGATCCATTCTCATGGCTCCACTTCTTTTGAAGAAGAGTTTCTGTCCATCTCACTTGCTGTTGCTGTTTTGCTGCCCTGTGGGAACTTCTCCCGTGTGTTCCTTTCACCTCGCTGTCAGGGTGCAAAGATCACAGAAGCTACTGCAGCCTGCAACTCTTTGCATGTGGCCTGAGGATTGAAACGCAGGCTGGGTTGCAACTCCTTGCTCACCTAGCACATATAAGCAAGGCCTTGGGTTCAGTCCCCAGCCCTGCAAAAGAAAGTCCTTACAAACTTGAGTATTCTTGTAGCAGACAGCTTCAGGTTCATTGAGATGACCTTCCAGACCAGGCACAGTTATGGAGGAAGAGATATTTATTGAAGCCTACAGATCCAGGGGAAGTTCCATAAATGGTAGAAGAAGCTAGCCTGCCTTCCCAAGACCAAGCAGAGAGAGAAGTAAGCCAAAAGCCACACAGCACAGCACACTTCAGAAACTCCTGCTAGGCACACTGCATATCTGTAGATTGAAACCTGAAACCTACCACCACACCTTAAGATCCGCCAAGTGACACTGCCTCCAGCCAGGTGGCTGCAGATGCAAACTATAAACAAACAACTGAATATGTTGGGGGCCATCTGTTCTATTCAGACCACCACAATTCTTTTGTTGTCTGAAGTGGATTATAGTTCCAGAGTCAAACGTGGTAGGAGCTTGGCAGAGCTGGTCCCATTCAGCCTGCAGTGAGGAAGCAGAGAGATGTTTATCCTTTGTTTGTTTATTTGTTTTTTCCAGGTAGGATCTCACTTTAGCCCAAACTATATAGTCTCAGGCTGGCCTCAAGCTCACAGCAATCCTCTTGCCTCTGCCTCCTGAGTGCTGGGATTAAAAGCATCTGTCACCACGCCCAGCAAATAACACTTTTAAGCCATAGCCTTCTAATCCTTGTCTGCATGAGTTCATGGCCATCTCATAATGCAAAATATATTCAATTCAACTTCAAAAGTCTTTGTAGTGTTTAACATTTCCAACACTGTTTAAAGTATAATTGCAGTATATCTTCTGATACTCAGACAAGCTCTTAACCATGAGGACCTATAACATCAAAAAGCAAGTTGTAGGCTGGGTGTGGTGGCACACACCTTTAATCCCAGCCCTTGGGAGGCAGAGATAGGAGGATTGCCGTGAGTTCAAGGCCAGCCAGAGACTACATAGTGAATTCCAGGTCATCCTGGGCCAAAGTGAGACCCTACCTCAAAAAAAAAAAAAAAAAGTTAAAGGGCTGGAGAGATGGTTTAGTGGTTAAGGCACTTGCCTGCAAAGCCTAAGGGCCTATGTTTGACTCTCCAGATCCCACGTAAGCCAGACACACAAAGGTGAGGCAAGCACAAGGTTGCACATACCCACTAGGTGGCACAAACATCTGGAGTTCGATTTCAGTGGCTGAGGCCCTGATGTACCAATTCTCTCTGTCTCTCTATCTCTCTATCTAAAAACACCCACACACACAAGTTTCAGCCAGGCGTGGTGGTGCAAGGTTTTAATCCCAACACTCAGGAGGCAGATGTAGGAGATTGCTGTGACTTCAAGGCCACCCTGAGACTACTGAGACTACATAGTGAATTCCAGGTCAGCCTGAGCTAGAGCAAGACCCTACCTCAAAAAGCTAAAAAAAAAAAAAAAAAAAAAAAAAGTTATATTATGTACTTCCAACTTGCATTAGCACAAAGAGGTCAACATTCCCAATCTGTGAAGGGAGAGAATGGGATCATGGCAGGAGCCCTGAGGCCAGAACCCTGCAGCTCCATGTCTGCTGCCTGGGACTCATGATGGATCCTCTGAGCTCCACGAGGCTCGGGTAGCCCCACCTCTCCTGTTGGGCTGGCTGTAGCTTCTCTTGTGGGCTGGATCCACCTCTAGCTCACAGCTTTTCTTGGCAAATGCCCCATGGTCCTGGCATCTCTAACATCCCCAGGTCTCCATCGCAACTGAGAGTTCACCTTCACTGGTCTACTTGGTAGCCTCACACTGCTGAGAATGTAAAAAATCAGCCAGGCTTGATGACTCATCCCCGTAATCCCACCATTCAGGAGCTGAGGCAGGAGGATCACAAACTCCAGGCCAGTCTAGATTATCTAGTGAGGCTCTGTCTAAAAACAAAAGAAAATAGAACACAAAATGACTCTAGAATGATTTGGGGATGGTTGCTTTTACATTTTAAGTGGTTGTGGCAAATACTGGTACTACTTAGACTGAATCTTATTTTCTCCAGCAAAGAAGTGGCCGTTCTGTGCAGCTTTCTGCTGGGCCTGGGAGACAGCTGCTTTAACACTCAGTTACTCAGCATCTTGGGCTTCCTGTACTCGGAGGACAGTGCGCCAGCCTTCGCCGTCTTCAAGTTTGTTCAGGTAACCTGATGACTGTGTAGAGGCCTTTTCCTTCTTGCTTATATTTGTCCTGGTCACAACTATTGTTGCTTTAGTGAGAGTTGGGGACATCCTTTGAAAAAGATTGTGAGTAGAATCAGGAGATGCGATTCTCCCTCTTGCTTGGGTAAGAGTTTATGTATGTCCTGGTCTCTGCACTCAGATGACAGATTTTCCTTCCTTAGACACCAGGATCCCATTATCCCACCTGCTTATCACACAGGCAAGTGTGTTTCTCACTCTGTCTGCACACTATTTTACTATTTTGTTACTGCAGTTTCCAGCAGAGAAGGGAGCTGAGACATAGCCTACCTCGATGGTAACCTGCTGTCAGGAGAGCTCATGGCACAGTTGGTGGGCTAGTGACCAGTGAAGTCCCACCTCAGCAGGGCTGATCAGTCTCCGGGGCATTTTGTGATGTGTCTTGTTTATTCACAGTCGATCTGCGCAGCCGTGGCATTTTTCTACAGCAACTACCTTCTACTTCACTGGCAACTCCTAGTCATGGTGATGTTTGGTTTTTTTGGGACTATTTCATTCTTTACTGTGGAATGGGAGGCCGCTGCCATCGTGGCCCGAGGCTCGGACTACCGAAGTATCTGACGGAGGTGCCCTGGTGAGTCTGAGGAAGCCTAGCTGCTCCTGGCCTGTCAGCTTCACAGCAGCCCGGCTGCCGCTGGGTGTCAACATCACACGGTTAAGACTGCTAAGTCAGCCAGAGGTGGAACCAACGTTTACAGACACTAGCTGTTCACAGCCGGTTGGAATAAGGGAGTCCTGTTTTGTCAGTTGTCGTCATTGAAAGATGCTTTCACTTATCTGTCTCTGGTTCCTCCTAATCATGTTGTACAGTGCAAATGCTTGCTCCTCTGGTCCTCTCTGAAACTCCCCACCTGACTGGAAATCCCAGGCTGTGTGTCCTGGGACGACTCTTGCTGGATGTGGAGTTTGCTGTGCTGCTTAGTGATAGGGAGCCCCAGCCACTCCACCCGGGTGTCTGGCAATAAAGAGCAACATGCTGAAATGCAGGCTTTATTGGTTGCTTTATTTATTTATTTGTGAGCAGGAGAGAGAGAGAAGAGAGAGTGGGTGCACCAGGGCCTCCAGCCACTGAAAATGAACTCCAGATGAATATGCCACTTTTTGCAGCTGTCTTTACAAGGGTCTGAGGAATCAAACCCTGGTCATCAAGCTTTGCAGGCAAGTACCTTAACCACCAAGTCCCTGGTTTTTTGTTTTTTGAAACAGGGTCTTACTGTGTAGCCCAGGCTGGCCTTGGATCTGTAGCACTCTTGCTTCAGCCTCCTGAGTGCTAGTGATACTGGCTTGCTCCACAACTCCCACCTTAAAATGAAGCGTTTTTGTTTTTTTTTTTTTCGAGGTAGGGTTTCACTCTAGCCCAGGCTGACATGGAATTCACTATGTAGTTTCAGGGTGTCCTCGAACTCACAGTGATTCTCCTACCTCTGCCTCCTGAGTGCTGGGATTAAAGGCATGCGCCACCATGCCCGGCTCAGCCTTTTATTTTTAAATATGTGTTTTTTGTTTTCTTTTCCTGAGGCAGAATCTCACTGTAGTCCAGGCTGTCCTTGAACTCACAGTGATTCTCCTATCACAACCCACAGAGTGCTGGAATTGTAGTGAGCCATCATATCCAGCAATGTTTAGCATCTTCTGTTTTTAAAGCAGAGCCTCACTCTATCCCAGGCTGACCTGGGACTCACTCTGTAGCCCAAGCTGGCCTCACATTCACAGTGATCCTCCTACCTTAGCTTCCTGAGGACTGAGACTAAAGGTGGTACCACTCCTGGCTAAGTTTTTCTTACTTTTTTATTTTATTTATTTTATTTGAGAGAGAGAGAAAGGGATACAGAGAGAATAGGTATCCCAGGGCCTTCAGCCATGGCAAACAGACTACGGGAATGTACAACCCTTGTGCACTCATGTGACATTGTGTGCTGTGTCACTCTGCATCTGGCCTACGTGGGACCTGGAGATTCGAACGTGAGTTCTTAGGCTTCACAGGCAAGACCCTTAACTGCTAATCCATCTCTCCAACCCCCCCCCTTTTTTTTTTTGGAGGTAGGGTCTCACGTTAACCTGGAATTCACTATGTAGTCCCAGGGTGGCATCAAACTCTCAGCAGTCCTCCTTCCTCTGCCTCCTGAGTGCTGGGATTAAAGGTGTGAGCCACCATACTTGGCCCGGTTTTTCTTTTTCTAAAGAAAAAGAGCCAGAGAGATAGCTCTGTGGTTAGAGGCACTTGCTTGCAAAGTCTGACAACCTTGGTTCGATTTCCCAGTACTCATGTAAAGCCATATGCAGAAAGTGTTACATGTGTCTGGAGTTCATTTGTAGTGGCCAGAGGCCCTAGCATGCCCATACATACACACATACTCTCTCTCTCTTTCTCAAGTAAGTAAATAAATAGCTTTTTTTTTTTTTTTCTCCTAGGCTGGTCTCAATGTAGCACAGACTGACCTGGAACTCACTCTGTAGCACCAGGCTGTCCTTGAATTCATGGCAGTCCTCCTACCTCAGCCACCTAAGTGCTAGGATTCAAGCTGTGTACCACCACAGCTGGCCTACTAAATAAGTAAAAATTTAAAAAATAACATTGATGAAAAACTGGGTTTGGCCGGGTATGATGGTGCATGTCTTTAATCCTAGTACTTAGGAGGCTGAGGAAGGATTGTCGTGAATTTGAGGCCATACTGAGACTACAGAGTGACTTCCAAGTTCACCTGAGCTAGAATGAAACCCTGCCTCAAAAAGAAAGAAAGAAAGAAGGAAGACATAATGGGTTTGATGGCCTACATCTGTAATCCCAGCATTTGGGAGGCCGAGGTAGGTAGTCCCCCAGCTTCTCCCACTTCAACCATCTTTTAGACTTAGGCCATTAAGGACATGGCCCCAGCCCTTTAGCTCAAGAAAACCTTTTAAGCTAGATACTTAGTGCAAAGAACACAAAACTTGAAGCTTGGCATAGTGGCTCACATTCTAGCACTCAGGAGGTCGAAGCTGGAGAATCTGGGAGTTGGAGGTCAGCCTGAGCTACAGAGAGACCTAGTGTGACAGTTCCTTTTCATTGCTGGCACAAAATGCCCCGCCACAAACAGTTTATGGAAGGAAAGGCTTTATTTCCAGCTTGCATTTTTGAGAGGAAGTGTTATCGTGGCGGAGAAAACATGGCAGGATCAGACAGCTGGGTGTCTTGAACGACACACTAGCAAGGAGGAGGTAGAGAGAGAGAGCTGTGAACACCAAGTGGGGTTGAACAAATAAACCTCACAGCCTGTCCCACAGGGGCACACCTCCTCTAGCAGGCTCCACCAGCTGGGGATTTAAATACGAGGCTTAGTCACAAACACTTGAGGCTAAAGAGCACATCTTACATTCAATCCACCATACCTTGTCACAACAAAACAAAACTATACAAACAAGACCACCACCACCAACAGAGAGGCTGGTGAGAAAACACTTACTTTCGGGTTAGAGAGATGGCTTAGCAGTTAAGCGCTTGCCTATGAAGTCTAAGGACCCAGGTTTGAGGCTCGATTCCCCAGTACCTATGTAAACCAGATGCACAAGGTGGGACATGTATCTGGGGTTCGTTTGCAGTGGCTGGAAGCCCTGGTGCACCCATTCTCTCTGCCTCTTTCTCGCTCACTGTCACTCTCAAATACATAAATAAATAAATAAAAATAAACAAAAATTCAAAAAGAAAACACTTTCACAGAGAGAGAATTGCTTCATAATGGTCATCTGTGAAATTCTTTCCAATTAAATAGCCTTCTTTGTGCCCACAGTCTCTCTGGATTGGCCAAGTCATTCATCTGAGGGTAATAGCCACCTTCTGGGGTTTGTTGCTGCTATTAATCTCTCTCTCTCTCTCTTTTTTCTTAAGAATGAAAACCTGCACACACAATAACTGTGTGGAAAGGCTCTTACTGGCACATTACTATTTGTTTTCTGGCCACAGGGCACTAAGTGTGGTGTTCAGCTGTCATTTCCTCACTTGACTGACTGCTGTGAAATACCCAAGCTGTGCTTCTATGTTTCAAGGAAAATGAGGCAGGGGAGGAAGATGGGAACTTAGAGGGACATAGGAAAGGAATCTCTCAAGTTGGAATCTTCTTTAATTCTCTCAGTGACTGAGAGTCAGGAATTTGGGACAAGATCGCTGTGAAGACTGCCTGCAAAGAGAGAGTATTTCTTGTTTTACTATGTATGTATGTATGTATGTATGTATGTATTTTCAGGATCCCAGATTTACTTTTACAGTTTCAAAAGACTTTGCCACATTGGGAAGCTTTCACACTGGAAATGACCCTTGGTTTACAGTGGGGGAGGGAGCTGGCTGGCGAGCGCGACAAGACCCAGGACCCAGGCGAGGAGGGTGTCAGAAAGAGGTTTAATGCTGCAGCGTGCAGCCGCAGAGCCACTCCCTGGGCATCCAACACAAGTGGCAGGGTCCACCGTGGGGCTCCCAATAGGTTCTTAGAGGTCTGGCCAAACATTTTTCTTGAACTTGCCATTGATGTAGGGCACCCAGTCCAGGATCAGCCGTCGGTCAGTGGCCCACACCAGCCTCACAGCATTCACGGCACCCCACATGCTAGCGAGCTGCAGGTAACATGGGTCCATGAGCCGCTCAGCGTCTCAGTGGGCTACAAAAATATTTAAACATGAAAGTCAGAATAGCATGAACTGGGCTGGAGAGATGGCTCAGCTGTCACGGTGCTTGCCTACAAAGCTTAACGACCTGGATTTGATACCTCAGTATTCAACATAAAGCCAGATGCAAAGTGGCGCATGCATCTGGAATCCATATCCTATCACTGGAGGCCCTTGTGTGCCCATTCTGTCTGTCTCTCATCTATCTATCTACTTGCAAATAAAGTTAAAAAATTAAAAAATATTTTTTATTTATCCAAAAAAGCCTGGAGAGATGGCTTAGTGGCTAAGGTGCTTGTCTGCAAAGCCGAAAGACCCAAGTTCGATTTCCCAGGAGCCACATAAACGAGATATACAAGGAGGCATATGCGCCTGCAGTTTGTTTGCAGTGGCCGGAGGCCCTGGAGTGCCCATTCTGTCTCTATCTGCCTCTCTCTGAAATGAACAAAATTAGATAAATAAGTAAATAAATAAATAATAAGCGGGCTGTAGTGGTGCATGCCTTTATTCCCAGCACTCGGGAGGCAGAGGTAGGAGGACTGCCATGAGTTCGAGGCCACCCTGAGACTACATAGTTTCCAGGTCAGCCTGAGCCAGAGTGAGACCCTACCTTGAAAAGCCAAAATTAAATAAATAAAATAAAAAATAAGCAAGTAAAAAATAGAATAAAAATAACAATGAACAATGCTTAAGGTCAAGGCATATGTGACCTTGAGTGTGACCTTGTTATCTTTCTCATCTGTAAACCTATAATTTTCTGAGAATTTCACCCAAAAGATTGCAAGTCATTAGCTGGACGTGGTGGCACATGCCTTTAATCCCAGCATTTAGGAGGCAGAGGTAGGATGATCACCATGAGTTCAAGGCCACCCTGAGACTACATAGTGAATTCCAGGTCATCCTAAGTTACAGTGAGACCCTACCTTGAAAACCAAAACAAACACCTAAAGATTGCAAGTCATGTTTGCAGTGACAGCATATGACCTTGGATGTCATCCTCTGGAACACCCATTTCAGGCAGGGTCTCTCATTGGCCTAAGGCTCATCAATTAGGCTTGACTGACTAACCAGTGAGGCCCCTGGGGGTTACGAGCACACACTATAATGCCTGGCTTTGTGTGTGTACACGCGTGTGTGCGCGTGTGCAGATGCCTCTATTTTGTTCTTAATCCTCTCCCCTAATGCCTGGGCTAAAATCTACTACTTACCTTTCCTCTATCCTTCATCTTATTATTTATTTTTTGCAAGCAAGCACATTTAACCACTGAGTCATCTCCCCAACTTGTATCTCTGTCTCTCTTTTGGTGGTGGTAGTGGGGTTGGATTTATTTTTTTTTCTCAATTTTTATTAACATTTTCCATGATTATAAAAAGTATCCTATGGTAATATCCTCCCCCTCCCCCACTTTCCCCTTTGAAATTCCATTCTCCATCATATTCCCTCCCCATCTCAATCAGTCTCTCTTTTATGTCTGGAGGGAGCACGTTGTACGGAGTCCTACCCTTCCTTTGGCTCTTACAGTCTTTCCGCCACCTCTTCGCATTAGACCCTGAGCCTTGGAAGATGTGATCGAGATGTTACTCAGTACTCCAGTCACTTCTTTCCAGCACTGTGATATCTTCTGAGTCATCCCAAAGTCACTGCCATCTAAAAAGAGAAAATTTTCTACCCAAAGTGAGAGTAGCATTAATATAAGGGTATAAATATTAAGAGAAGTGCTTACTGGGCAGTTTGATAAGCACACTATATACATTTTTCCAGACATCAGCAGATGTTACACCCCTAGGGCTCATGACTACCCCAGTTTTAAGTTTCCAGTATTAGGGATGTGTTTCCCCCCATGGAGCAGGCCTTCAGTCCAATTGGAGGGCAGTTGGTTTCTCCCATGACAGACGTGCAACTATTGTACCCATTGGCTCATTTGGGCTGGCTGGCCAATTATAAGGCTTGTGGTGTCCACTGTTGAGTATCTTCACTGGTGGTATCTCTTTCTCCCATTGAACTATGTGTAGAATGGCTTCTTCCAGCTTTCTGTCAGCTGGTCTACATGGAGGAAGTTATCAGCTTAGTTCCAGCAGGATTTCTCAGTGGCCTTGCAGCCCAAGTATGTGGAATCTTCAGCAATAGTGTCTTACCATCAATTCCTGGTGGGAAACCAAGGGCCTTGGCAATGGCCTATAATGTTTTGGGGACATCAGGGACCTCTCTGGCCCACAACTCAATGGAGGTATCCCATCCCTGGCACTGAAAATTTTCTAACAACAATCTATGGCTCTTGAGTGTTCCATTGTCTGAAACCAGAGGATTCCATATGATTTATTTGCATACTCTTAGATTTTGATTAGCCCTCCCTCCACCTTTCCTTTACTCAATCTCTTCCCCTGACCTCACTTTGGACCTTTTCACCCCTGTTAATCTATTCTTCTACTTGCATATATCCAATACCAACCTATTAAGTACCCTCCTCCCTTCCTTTCTCTTCCCTTTATATCTCCTTTTTAACTTACTGGCCTCTGCTACTGAGTTTTTTCCTTCTCACACAGAAGCCCAATCATCTGTAGCTAGGATCCACATATGAAGGAGAACATGCGGTGCTTGGCTTTCTGGGCCTGGGTTACCTCAGTTAGTATAATTCTTTCCAGATCCATCCATTTTCCTGCAAATTTCATAACTTCATTTTACAAAATATATATATATATATATATATATATATATATATATTTTTTTTTTTTTTTTGATTTTTCATGGTAGGGTCTCGCTGTATCCCAGGCTGACCTGGAATTCACTCTGTAGTTTCAGGGTGGTCTTGAATTTGCAGTGATCTTCCTACTGCTGCCTCCTGAATGCCAGGCCTTAAAGGCATGTGCCACCATGCCTGGCTTTGAATATTTATTGACTTACTTATTTATTTGAAGCTAAGAGTTAGAGAAAGAAGAACAAAGCGAGAGAGCATGGGCACTCCAGGGCCTCCCGCTGCAGCAAACAAACTCCAGATGCATGTGCCACTCACTGTGCATCTGGCTTTACGTGGGTACTGGGGAATTGAACTCTACCAAATGAACCAAACTGATTCCCAGTAAACTCCCAACTTCATACCAACTCAAATTCTTTTCTTGCAGTGTGAGACAAAAATTCTGGTATCTGGGCTGGAGGGATGGCTTGGTGGTTAAGGCGTTTACCTGCAAAGCCAAAGGACCCAGGTTCGGTTCCACAGGACCCACGTTAGCAGCTGCACAAAGGGGCGCATGCATCTGGAGTTCATTTGCAGTGGCTGGAGGCCCTAGTGTGCCCATCCCCCCTCTCCCTCTTTCTCTGTCAAATAGATAAATAAATACAAAAAAGAATTCCGGCACCTGAGTAGTATCTGAGTTTGGGCTGTGGTAGGTAGTAGAATAGGACTGTGGCTACTGCTGCCCTGCTGACAGGGTGTTTTTTGTTTTTCTTTTGCATTTGACCCTCTGTAAATGTACCCTGGGCTGAGGAGATGGCTGTGTGGTTAAAGGTGCTTATGTGCAAAGCTGCTGGCCAGGGTTCAATTCCTCAGCCACCCACTTGAAGCCAAATGGGCTTTTGTTTGCAGTAGCAAGAGAACCTGGTGCACTTACAGACACCACACACACTCACACACACATGCAACAAACACATTTTTTAAACAAGGAGCTGGGAAGATGGCTCATTACTTGCTTGCAAAATCTGCTGGCCTGGGTTCAGTTCCCGAACCACCCACAAGCCAGATGCAAAAAGTGGTATGTCTGGTGCTTGTTTGCAGTGGGAGGAGGCTCTTCACTGCCCCTACACACAACACACACAATAAATAAATAACAAGAATTAAAACTTGCTGGAGTGTACTCTCAGCCACAAAATGCTTCATTCCACCCCCAGGACCTTAAAACTACAAAAAACGCCGGGCATGGTGGCACACGCCTTTAATCCCAGCACTCGGGAGGCAAAGGTAGGAGGACTGCCGTGAGTTCAAGGCCACCCTGAGACTGCATAGTTATTTCCAGGTCAGCGTGGTCTAGAGGGTGACCCTATCTCGAAAAAACAAAAACAAGACAAAACAAAAAAAAAAACCAATAATCCCAATCTTCCTCCCCCAGTGACTGACAACTGCCCTCACAACTCATAAACCACAACTCCTTGGAGAATGCTAGCAATCCCACTAAGGGGCCCTCAGTGGAGTAGGCGCAGGAAGGAGGGGAATGATGATATCAACACATGATGTAGCCATACAAAGTTTCAACTTACTAAAGAAAAAAAAAGCAGGGCTTTGCAGGTGCTTGCCTGCAAAGCCTAAAGACCCAGGTTCGATTCCTCAGAACCCATGTAAGCTAGATGCACATGGTGGTTTTTGTGTCTAGAGTTTGTTTGCAGTGGCTAGAGGTCCTGGCGTGCCCATTCTCACTAATAAATAAATGTAAATGAAAAAATAATCTCAATGATGATAGGGTGGTGGGGGTGATAATAACTTTGTTCGCGTTTAAATTTATGGGTGAGCAAGAATAAGTTAAGCAACGTGAATGCTGTCAGGGGGAGTCATGGAAGCCAAACCCTAATAAAATCAACTCTGAGGTGCAGTCGCCCTCCCACACGTGAACCTGTGATGACACTCTTATCAGGACTCAGAACCCCAGCCCTCTGAAGACGCCTGCCCGTTGAACCCTGGTCTGATGCCAGCCTTGGTACTGATCCCTGGAGTGAGGGTTACTGTGGCATCTTGCTCGTCTTACCTTTGCAAAGACTTGTCTTCTCTGCTCACCTGGGTCACCAGTAGGCCCCCCGTATGGCTCAGTCTGGTGACTCTCTTCTCAGCATGTGATCCCTGTCACTAATTCCTAATTCCTGAATAAACTTTTTTCTTTTCTTTTTTTTTTTTTTGGCTTCTCGAGATGGTGTCTCGCTCTAGCCCAGGGTGACCTGGAATGCACTAGATGGTCTCAGGGTGGCCTCGAACTCACAGCTGTCTAGATTGCTACTTTACCTTCACTGAAAGTACTGTAATTCCCAAAACTAATGAGCCTTACAAAGAGACAGACTGCCGGGCGTGGTGGGGCACAACTTTAATCACAGCACTTGGGAGGCTGAGGAAGGAGAATCACTATGAGTTTGAGGCCAACCTGAGACTACATAGTGAATTCCAGGTCAGCCTGAGCTACAGTAAGACACTACCTCAAAAAACAGGGCTGGAGATATGGCTCAGCACTTAAGGCACTTACCTGGGAAGCCTAAAAACCCAGGTTCAATTCCCCACTACCCATGTAAGCCAGATGCACAAGATGGTGCTCTGGAGTTTGTTTGCAGTGGCTAGAGGCCCTGGCGCACCCATTCTGCCTCTCTCTCAAACAAATAAATATAAAATATCTAAAAGAAAAGAAAAGAAAAGAAAACTGAATAAACCCATACCAAGGGAGTTCTTTTTAAAAAATTTTTTTTGTTTATTTTTATTTATTTATTTGACAGCGACAGACAGAGAGAGAGAGAGAGGAGAGTGGGCGCGCCAGGGCTTCTGGCCACTGCGAACGAACTCCAGATGCATGCGTGCGCCCCCTTGTGCATCTGGCTAACGTGGGTCCTGGGGAATCAAGCCTCGAATCGGGGTCCTCAGGCTTCACAGGCAAGCGCTTAACCGCTAAGCCATCTCTCCAGCCCTTTTTTTTTTTTTTTTTTTAAGGTAGGGTCTCACTCTAGCTCAGGCTGTCCTGGAATTCACTATGTAGTCTCAGGGTGGCCTTGAATTCATGGTGAAACAATGGACCAGGGTGAGGTGATGACAGAATACAAAGCCTCTGTGACTGCTTGGGACATGCCACGCTTTATCTATAGTAGAAGGTAAGTGCAGTTGACTGAACCATAGGCTCATTCAACACAGTCCCAGCCTCTGCCCCTCCCGGAAAAGGACGTGCATGTAATTGGATAGCTGGTTTCCCTGACCACTAGGCCCCTAGCTGTTTATTTATTTGAGAGATAGTGTGTGCCAGGGCCTTCAGCCACTGCAAATGAACACCAGACACATGCACTTCTTTGTGCATCCAGCTTTTGTGGTCCTTCGGCTTTGCAGGCAAGTGCCAGAACTGCTAAGCCATCTCCCAGCTCCAGGCCCCCAGCTGTTTAAGAGTGCACTGAGTCATCTCATTAACATATAGAGATGCTCTTTTGCTTACATAGATACTGGGAAATCAAACTCCGGTCGTTGGGTTTTGCAAGCAAGCACCTTAACCACTGAACCATCTCTCCAACCTGTAAAAGTTCTTTAGATATTAAATTATATTTATTTGAGAGACAGAAGCAGAGAGAGACAGAGAGAACAAGAATGGGTACATCAGGGCCTAATGCCACTGCAAACTAATTCCAGACACATGTGCCACTTTGTGCATCTGGCTTTATGTGGGTCCTAGGGAATCAAACCCCAGCCGTCAGGCTTTGCAAGAAAGTGCCTTTAGCAGCTGAGACATCTCTCCAGGCCCACTTTTTTTTTTTTTTTTTTTAAAGTATGGTTTTGTTTTTCAAGGTAGGCTCTCACTGTATCCCAGGCTGACCTGGAATTCACTATGTAGTCTCAGGCTGGCCTCAAACTCACAGCGACCCTCCTACCTCAGCCTCATGAGTGATGGGATTAAGGGTGTGCAACACCACGCCTGGCTTCATGCCCTCTAGCTTTCAATCCTTCTGCCTCAGCCTCCTAAATGCTGAAATTACAGGTGACCACCACCATGCCCAGCCTCACGCGTGGTTTATTGCTGCTCCAGTGGAGTGTGGGGTTAATACTACTACCTGTGCAGTGAGGAGAGCTGCGGGAGTCTACTGCTCCAATTTCCAATGGGCACCTGAAATTAGACCCGCGCTAAGTGGTCAGATCTGCAGGTTTGGATTTCTGCTGACTCAGCCGCCCCTGTCAGGCTCCAGCCCCGGGGTCCCCTCTCCAGCGTGGATTCCTTACCACTGCTCTCTCTGTGTTATTGGAAACCACAAGCTATCCCCTGTAAAGCCAATTTAAAACCAGCCAAGCTTGCAAGTATTAACACTTTTGCCTGCAGACGAGAAAAATGACGGAGGCTGCTGCAGCAAGGTCTCATTGCACTACACCCATGTTGCTGGGAGTGGGGAGATAAGAATGACCTCGGGGTGCTGCAGAATGGATTTCGTTTCATGCAAAGAAAAATGAGATTAAGAACATTTCAAGGCAATAAGGAGCCTTCAAGTACTTGCACTGGGCAAATAAGCCAGGTGTTGGGGAAGATAGTGAGGGGAGGGGATGGTGGGACAAGCAGCCCGGAGGACTTAGGTCCCTGGGTCATTTGCAGCTGCCTCAGGAAGGGGAGGCGTGTCACACAAGGGTCACCATGGGCAGTGAAGACACTTTGTGGGGTCATGGGACATCTGTCTGTCCCTGGCTTTCTATTACTATCATATAGGAGACTCAGACAGACGCTTTTTAATTTTTATATTTTTGAGATAGGATCTTACTCTAGACCAAGCTGACCTGGAACTCACTCTGTAGTCCTAGGCTGGCCTTGAACTTATGGTGATCTTCCTACCTCTGCCTCCCGAATGCTGGGATTAAAGGCATGCATGCACCACTGTACCTGGTGAGTAGCATTTATAAAAATGCATTTGGGCTGGAGTAATGGCTCAGTGGTTAAGGCATTTGCCTGAAAAGCCTAACAACCTGGGTTTGATTCCCCAGTACCCACAAAAGCCAGATGCATAAAGTGGCACATGCATCTGGAATTTGTCTGCAGCGGCTGGAGGCCCTGGTGTGACATGCTGTCTGTCTGTCTCTCTCTTTGTGTCTGTATCTCTCTGTTGACAAATAAATATAAACAAAATATTTTAAAACGATTTATTTGCATGTGTGTATGAGCATGTCAAGTCTCTTACCACTGCAAACAAATGTGGGTCCTGCTTATGTGGGTGGTTCTATAAGCAAGTACCTTTAACCACTGAGGCATCTCCTCAGCTCCTCTCCTTTTAAAAGCACTCCTGCCTGTCTTTTCACCCTGCAACACAGTGGGCAGTTCTGACCTACACTGGCATTGTTTACATAAACTTTTTTCTTTCTTTCTTTTTTTTTTTTTTGAGGTAGGGTCTCACTGTAGCCCAGGCTGACCTGGAATTCACTAGGTAGTCTCAGGCTGGCCTTGAACTCATGGCGATCTTCCTACCTCTGCCTTCCAAGTGCCAGGATTAAAGGTGTGTACCACCACGGGGCCTGGCTAAACTTTTTTTTTTTTTAATATTTTTATGTAGTTATTTGCAAGCAGAGAGAGGTTAGAGAAAGAGAGAGAGAATGAGTTCACTAGGGCCTCTTGCCACTGCAAATGAACTCCAGATGCATGCACCACTTAGTGTATTTGGCTTTACATGGGTACTGGGGAATCAAACCCAGGTCATTAGGATTTTCAGGGAAGCACCTTGATTATTGAACCATCTCCCCAGCCACATAAACTTTTTTAAAAAAATATTTATTTATTTGCAAACAGAAAGAGAAGAGAGACACACAGAAGGAATGGATGGGCAAGGGGCTCCAGCCACTGCAAACAAACTCTAGATGCATGTGTCACTTTGTGCATCTGGCTTTATGTGGTTACTAAGGAACTAAGGCTTTGCAGGCATCTGAGTCATCTCTCCAGCCTTCTTATAAAGTAATTTTTACATTCAATTTTTATTTTTATCTTTTAGAAACAATTAAATTAAAAAAAAAAACTTTAGGGCTGGAGAGATGGCTTAGCGGTTAAGCGCTTGCCTGTGAAGCCTAAGGACCCCGGTTCGAGGCTCGGTTCCCCAGGTCCCACGTTAGCCAGATGCACAAGGGGGCGCACGCGTCTGGAGTTCGTTTGCAGAGGCTGGAAGCCCTGGCTCGCCCATTCTCTCTCTCTCTCTCTCTCTCTCTATCTGCCTCTTTGTCTGTCACTTTCAAATAAATGAAAATAAACAAAAAAATTAAAAAAAAAACAAAAAAACTTTACATTGAAGGCTGGAGAGATGGCTTAGCAGTTAAGATGCTTCCTGTGAAGCCTAAGAACACATATTTGAATCTCCAGGTCCCACATAGCCAGACACAGAGTGACACAGGCATGCAATACTGCACATGCACACAAGAGGGCACACACACGTGGAGTTCATTCACAGCAGCAGAAATGGTGTGCCCAGTCTCTCTCTCTCTCAAAAATAACATAATAATAAAAAGGTAACTGAAAAACAACAACTTTACATTGAATGCTACTCTGCATGTTGGGATAAGCTCAGCTCTGGGGTATACGTCCCATGCAGCTTCTCCTAGTGCCTTGACTCTGGTCAGTTACCTATTAAGTGAATCAGTTGCCAGCACTTGGGGGGTTGGGACAGGAGGATGAGTGTTTGAGGCCAGCCTGAGTTACATAGCAAGACCCTGTCTCAAAAAGAGTGTGTACAAAGTCATCCCAGGTATATGAAGCCTCCTTAGCAGGTGGTTTCAGACTAATTTCGTATGTCTGGAAATAAATTTCAGTCACTTACCTCCATCCAGGGCATGGGTATTGCTTGCTGCATGAAGGCAGCTTTTTGGTGCAGAAGCTGGGTGTATATCCTCCCGTGTCCTGCAGAGGGCGACCTGCTCTTGTGATCAGCTTTCGCAGGTTTGGCCAGCTCCTGTTGATGGGGTGAGGCTAAACCTCAAGGCCTGGGATGGGACAGGAACTGAACCTGCCTAGTCAACAAAATTCGAACAAAACCTCATTCAGCCCCTCGAAGGAAGCCTATTCCGTGACCCCTTCACTCCTGGCCTTCAGGGTAGTCACCTTGTCCTGGGCCTGCATTCTGATGTGCCTAGGTGAATCTTTCTTCTCTCTCTCATGCACTTTTTTTTTTTTTTTTTTTTTTTGAGGTAAGATCTCGCTCTAACCCAGGATGACCTGGAATTCACTATGTAGTCTCAGGGTGGCCTTGAACTAACGGTGATCCTCCTATCTCTGCCTCCCAAGTGCCGGGATCAAAGGTATGCACTACCACGCCTGGCTATAACTTTACAACTTCCTCATTGCTTGTCTCTCTCTTTGTTTTCAAGGCAGGCTCTAGTGAATACTGTAGGTCAGGCTGGCCTTGAATTCACTGTGATCCTCCCACCTCAGCCTCCCAAGAGCTGGGATTAAAGCCATTCATCACCATGTCTGGCTTTCATTGCCTCTTTTTGTGGTATGTGTAGGTGCGCGTGTTCATGTGTGTGAGTGTAAGCATGACCCAGGATCCATGGGGTGCCTGTGGAGGTTGGAGGAAACTTTTGGCTGTCGGCCCTTGAATTCCACCTCACTTGTGTTAGGTCTCTTGCTCACTGTTCTGTTCTCCAGGCTGGCTGGCCTGTGAGCACTGGGTGATTCTTCTGTCTTGGCTCCCTCCTTGCCCTGGGTGTGCTGAGAATCTAGATGCTCATTCTCCTGCATCCAGATTCATGGCACGTGGTGGCTTAAATCAGATGTCCCCATTAAGCTGGGCATGTTGGCACATGCTTTTAATCCCAACACTCAGGAGGCAGAGGTAGGAGGATTGCCATGAGTTCAAGGCTACCCTGAGACTCCATAGTGAATTCCAGGTCAGCCTGGGCTAGAGACTCTACCACAAACAAACAAATACCAGATGTCCTGCATAAATTCATGTTCTGAATACTTGGTTCTCACTGATAGCAATCTGGGAGGAGGAGCCTTGCTGAAGGAGGTGTGTTGTTGGGGTCAGGTGCAGGGGTGTCATAGTCAACTTGCCTTGCTGAGCCAGCCTGTTAGAGGCGGGGTCTTGCTCTAGCCCAGGCTGACTGGGAATTCACTATGGAGTCTCAGGCTGGCTTCAAACTCCAGCAGTCCTCCTACCTCCTGAGTGCTGGGATTAAAAGCGTGCACCACCACACCAGCTTCTTGATGCTTTTTGGTATTTGCTGGCTCATGGTGTTTTCTCTTTGTTTGGATGCATGAAAGGGGGCCAGCTTCTTTTGCCATTGATCAAACTTCTCCTGGATCTGTAAGCCTGAGATAAATTCCTTCCTCCCATAAAACTGTGTGTGGTTGGATGTTCACCCCAGTATCATGGAGCAGTCTACTACAGAAACCCTGACTCAAATGAGCTGGAAAGGTGGAGGCCAACCTGAATGTTACCCTTTGACTTCACATGCATACAACCTCACTCACACATGAACACACACCATACACACAAACGTGCACACACTCAAAATGCATACAAAGAAAAAGAAAATTAAGATACCTCCAAGTTTAAAATTTTGGTAAGAAGTTTAGGGAGATGGCTCAGCAGTTAAAACCACTTGCTTGCAAAACCTGATGGCTGGAGTTTAATTCCCCAGTACCCATGTAAGTCCAGGTGCACAAAGTAGTGCATGCATCTGGAGTTTGTTTGTAGTGACCAGAGGCCCTGGCACCTCTCTCTCTCTTTCCTTGGAAATAGATAAAAATAAGCTTTTGGTAAGAGTGTTAAGTCTCTCTCTCTCTCTCTTTCTTTCTTTCTTTTTTTTTTTTTTTTTTTGAGATAGGGTCTCGCTGTAGCCCAGGCTGACCTGGAATTCACTATGTAGTCTCAGGCTGGCCTTAAACTCATGGCAATTCTTCTACCTCTGCCTCTGGAGTGCTGGGGTTAAAGGTGTGTGCCACCATGCCCAGCTTGGTCAAAGTTTTAACTGTCCTGGACTGTCATTTGCAACCTGGGAGAAATGGCTCTCTGACAGGGCCCTCCTGTCCCTCACTAGAGAGTGTCCAGATTGTCTCATAGTGGGGTGTGGAGTCTCTGGACACAGCAGAGACCTGAAATGTGTTGAGTAGTTGACATGACATGTCATCTTCATCTCCTCTCCTGGGAGGAGGACCACATTGACCAGTGTTCACCAAGATGGAGGTGCTGGGCTGGGGGCTCGCTCCATGGGGAAAGCACTTGCTGCACAGGCATGAGGACTGAGTCTGGCTCCCCAGAGCCCATGGGAAGCCGGGCATGGTGGCATAGCCTGGGTAAGGTGGAGACCAAAGAATCTCCAGGGTTTGCTGGCTAGCTTGTTGGCCAAATCAGTGAGTTTGGGGTTCAGTGAAAGACACTGTCTCAAAAATAAGATGGAGAAGAATTGTAGAAGACACCCAGTGCTGACCTCTGACCTCCATATACACACATGCATATGCATACAGTTATGCCCCATACATACAAGCTGCACATAGCATGCAAAAACTAAAAAGGTGGCCTGAAGAGATTGCTTAGTGGTTAAGGTGCTTGTCTGCAAAGCTTAAGGACCCAGGTTCGATTCCCCAGGACCCACGTAAACCAGAGGCACAAGGTGGCACATGCATCTGGAGTTCATTTGCAGTGGCTGAAATCCCTGACATACTCATTCTCTCTTTCTATTTGCCTCTTTGTTTCTCTCTTTCTCCCTCCCTCTCTTGAATGAATGAGTGAATAAATAAATAAATATTAAAAAAAGAAAAAGATGATGGCGCCGGGGAGATGGCTCAGTGGTTAAAGGTACTTGCTTGCAAAACTTCTGTCCTGGATCAATTCTCCATTCACCGTGTAAAACTGGGCCCAAAAAGGGGTACAAGCATTTGGAATTGAATTTGCAGTGGAAAGAGGCCCTGGCATGCACGTGCATGCGCACGCGTAGACACACAACTAACACACACAACTAAGTAAATTTAGTTTAAAAAATTTGGAAGTGCTGTAGATCTTTGTTCTTTCAACACCTGGCCATAGTAGGGTTGGGGACAGTTGGAGTCAAAACAGAAGCAGTGAGCCAGGTGTGGTGGTGCACACCTCTAATCCCAGCACTAGGGAGGCAGAAGTAGGAGGATTGCTGTGAGTTTGAGGCCACCCTGAGTCTACAGCCTGGGCTAGAGTGAGACCCTACCTTGAAAAACAAAAACAAAACAAACAAACAAACAAAAACACAGAGCAGTGGGGAAGGGGTTCAGTTACAGCTTCTGCTCCAAACCTCTGTATTAGTGCTCTTCATCCTCAAGGCTTTTCCTCAGAGTCCCACCATGGGCAATCACCTGACTCGTTCCCTGTCACCTGCAGTCAGAAATGAAGGTGCTGGGCTCCAGCTCTGGCCAGAGTCGTAGACCCTGGTGGGACTGGGTCTTGGAGAGAGTGGGACCATGGGCCTTGGGTATCAGGATGAGGCAAAAGGTGGAGGAGGTGGGTCCCTGGTAATTGGAGGGTTCCTTAGGGACACTTACATTTCAACTCTGGTTTGATGATCTCTGACCCTCATCTACCCCCACCCCCCACCCCCAGCAGCTCCTGGGGAAGCAAAAATGAATTAGCCTGTGAGAGGAGTGGAAAGGAGCTAGAGGTCAGGCGACCAAGACCCGTGGGGGACAGGCTTCTCTGAGGGCTCTGAGCACTGCTTGTCTGTGTTCATGGTAGTCCTGGGGTACATTGTATTAGTATGTGACTTTTTGTTCTTTACTTTTTTGAATCAGAGTCTCACTCTAGCTCAGATGGACCTAGAACTCATTCTGTAGCCCCAGGCTGGCCTCAAAATTACAGAGAGATCCTCTTACCTCAGCCTCCTGAGTGCTGGGATCAAAGGCATGTGCCACCACATCTTTTATACATGCGGGGGGCAGGGAGGGACCTCAATATTCAAAGCTTTCTCAGAAAAGTAAAGTGATTATACAGTGTTGAGAATTTGCTTAATGCCACTATATTAGTTACTTTCTCCTTGCTATTACCAAATACCCAACAAGAAGCAACATAATAAAGGAATGATCAGACCTGGCATGGTGGTGCACATCTTTAATCCCAGTGCTCAGGAGGCAGGGGTAGGAGGTCACAATGAGTTGGAGGGCACCCTGAGACTACATAGTGAATTCCAGGTCAGCCTGGACTAGAGTGAGATCCTACCTCAAAAAATAAGTGAATAAATAAAGGAAAGGTTTACGGCTCAAAGTTACAGTCCATCATGAAGGAGTGGTAGGAGAGGATGTGGTGGCAGGAGCTTGAGGCAGAGCTGCCCACACTCAGTCCACAGTGAGGAAACAGAGTGATGAACTTTCCCTTCTATACAGTCTGGACCCTGGCTGTGGCCCACACCTAGGGTGGTCTTCCCTCCTCAAGTAACTTAATCTGAAAACAAATCTTTTTTTGTTGTGTATTTTATTTATTTGAGAGTGACAGACACAGAGAGAAGCAGATAGATAAAGAATGGCTGAGCCAGGGCCTCCAGCCACTGCAAATGAGCTTACGTGGGTCCTGGAGAATCCAGCCTTGAACTGGGGTCCTTAGGCTTCATAGGCAAGCACTTAACCGCAAAGCCATCTCTCCAGCCCAATTAACCTAATCTAGACTCTCCACAGGCAGGCCCAGAGTGATTGCAGTTCCCGTCAAGTTGACAAGGTAAACTGTCACAGCCTGAGGTGGCAAATGTCACCAATGCAAGTCTTGAGGAGTAAATTTTTTTTTTTTTTTTTTTTTTTGAGGTAGGGTTTCACTCTAGCCCAGGCTGACCTGGAATTCACTCTGTAGTCTCAGGGTGACCTTGAACTCATTGTGATCCTCCTACCTCTGCCTCCCAAGTGCTGGGATTAAAGGTGTGCGCCACCACACCTGGAAATTTTATTTATTTATTTTGAAAAGTAAATTTACTTCCTTCTTCTTTTGTTTTTAAGGTAGGGTCTCGCTCTAGGCCAGGCTGACCTGGAATTCATTCTGTAGTCTCAGAGTGGCCTTCAACTCATGGCAATCCTCCTGCTACCTCTGCCTCCTGAGTGCTGGGATTAAAGGCATGTGCCACCATGCCTGGCTTTTTTTCTTTTTTTAATTTATGTGTGTGTGTGTGTGTAAGAGAGAGAGAGAGAGAGAGAGAGAGAGATGGGCGCACCAGGGCTTCTAGAAACTACAAATGAATTCCAGATGCATGTGCCACTTTGGTCATCTGGCTTTACACGGGTCCTGGGGAATCAAACCCAGTTCTTTAGGTTTTGCAGGCAAGTGCCTTGACTGCTGAGCTATCCCTCCAGCCTGACTCCCCTGTTCTTGCTCATACTGTACTTAGCATCCCTTCACCTGGCTGCCCTCTCCTCCCCCAGCTCCTTGCTCCCTTGAACATTCCCTGGTGGGGCCATGTAAGGTCCCCTCTTCCTTGCTCTCGGATGAGCCAGCCCTTGGTTGAGTGCTGGAGTCGCAGGAGTCTGAGCAGAGGCCACTTATTAACTTCCTGCAGCTGCTGCCTGCCCACAAACCCGTGGGCAGAATAAAACAACGGATGTTTGTCCTCTCCAGTCTGGAAGGCAGACATCCTAAATCAAGTTGCTGCCCATTCCCTCAGAACGCCCCAGTGGATAGATGCCCTCTTTTGTCTCCCTGGCTCCTTGGCTTGTGGCTGTGTCACTTTAGCCTGCCCCCCCCACCCCAAAACATCTCCTCTGCCTTTCTCAACTGGACATGCTCCAAACTTTTTGATCTCATTTACAGGTGGAAAGAACCCTTTTCCGAATAAGGTCTCACTCTCAGGTTCTTAAGGTAGAGATAGCTTTGGGGTGTGTCATTAACCCACTACGGAGGACAGCAGAGACATACTGAAGTACAGTCTGGTTGTGGTTCTGAGCTGTTTCCTTTTTTTTTTCAGTTCTCATTATCTTCAGTCTTATTCTGTGGGAGTAAACTGAATTGCATTTCTAATTCTGTAAGCTAGAACACCATGTGTATTTACACGTTTGAATATTTATATACATATGGAATACACATCTGCAAAGGAAAACATGTGCCCATGTATGTAAATGATCTGGGTAGAAGGTATCTCACCTATGCTGAAGCACTGCCCAGGAAGACCACGTTGATTAGGACGAAAAGTCGAGTTTATCACTTTGATACAGGTTGACATTGGACACAAAAAAGCTCCAGGTCTGTTTCCTTTTTTTTTTTTTTTTTTTAGCTTTTCAAGGTAGGGACTCACTCTGGCCCAGGCTGACCTGGAACTCACTATGTAGTCTCAGGGTGGCCTCAAACTCATGGTGATCCTCCTACCTCTGCTTCCCCAGTGCTGGGATTAAAGACGTGCGCCACCACGCCCGGCTATTTCTCTGGGTTTTAGCTTGCTTAGCTGCACCATCAGGGCCTCCCGGGACCATGAGGACCTCCCGGGCTCATGAGAAGGCTGCCCAGGCTGGTGAGCTGCAGGGTGGCATTTCTGTGTGTGACTTTTCCTCATAGCAGCACTCTCCTTCTTTTATTTTATTTATTTTTTCAATTTTAATTATTTGAGAGAAGGAAAGAGGCAGACATACACAGAGGGGAGAGAGAGAGAAAATTGGCATACCAGGGCCTCTAGCCACTGCAAAGGACCTTCAGATGCATGTGCCCCCTTGTGCGTCTGGCTCACATGGTTCCTGGGGAATCGAACCTGGGTCCTTTGGCTTTGCAATCAAGTGCCTTAACCATGAAGCGATCTCTCCAGCCCATGCTTCTCTCCATGCTCTGCTTTGAAGGTGAGGGGAAGCAGGGCCTGTGGTTCTTTCTCAGTTCAGGTCTCTCTCCTCGTTTCTGTGTGGTTACATTTTCTTCCTGTGAAATCTCTATTAGCATCAGAGTTTGCTCCAGGCCATCAGACAGTGCAGAACGAGTAAGGGGGCATCCAGAGCTGCTGCGGCCTGGCTGGAGAGACGTGCCATTCCTGCCGCTGAAATTCTATGTGGATTAATTAAAATGGTGGGAAGCATCTCTCCTGAATTATTTACAGACGTCAAGGAGACCCAGCATCTGATTTCAGCTGCCGGCGGCTCGCCTTTCCTCGGTGGGGGCGGGTCGGGGGGAGGCCCCCTATCCTTCCAGGACTTTGAATGACTTCATTTCAGGAAGCCGAGGTGGCTGGTGATGTCCAGGGCTTGCCAGCAGGGAGTACACTTGAGAAAGTTCTGCTCACAGAGGGGCAGGAAGTATATACCCTCTTTTTTCCTTTTTTTCCCCAGAGATGAGGCCCCTGCTTCTAGGGGAGGTCCTGGGAGACATGGCTTCCATCCCAGCCCTGCTCCAGGGCCATGGCCTGTCTGGATCCAACCATGGCAAGTCTGGGACAAGTACTGGCCCCTGGGTGTCCAGGGGGTTGTTTGTGGAGTGTGCAGGCTGAACAAGCCCCTCCCGACCCAGAGTCCAGTCGGGGCAGGATGAGTGTGTGGATCACTGGAGCAGCCCACAGAGTCTGTGCGGGCTCCGGGCAAGGCTGCCGCCCCTGCCACCGCAGGTGGCTCTAGATCGATCTCATACTTTTTGTTTTTCTCATGTAACCCTGGTTTGCATAATGCCTCCAGGCCTTGGCCTCGCTGAGCTCACAGATTGCTGGCTGGGCTGGAGCCAGTCCTGTTTCTTGGACACAAAGTCCACAACCTTCCTCTCTATCCCTGAATAAAACTTTTAAAATATGTTGTTTACTTATTTATTTGAGAGAGAGAGAAAGAGGCAGACAGATAAAGAGAGAGTGCCAGAGCCTTCTGCCACTGCAGTCTCCCAACACATGTGCTACTTTGTGCAAATGGCTTTACTTGGGTATTGGAGAACCTAGGCCATCAGGCTTTGCAAGCAAGTGCCTTTAACTTATAAGCCATCTCTCTAGCCCAAATTAAAAAAAAAAAAATATATATATATATAGTTATTTGTAAGCAGAGGGAAATAGAGAGAATGGGTGCACCAGGACCTCCACCCACTGCAAACAAACTCCAGATGTATGCACCTTCATGCATCTGGCTTTATGCGGGCACTGGAAAATTGAACCCGGGCCAGAAAGCATTGCAGGCAAGAACGTTTAATCACTGAACTGTCTCCCCAGTCAGAGAAACTCAAACACTTAAAACAATTCTTGCCAGGCACTGCAGAAGTAGGAGGATCACCATGCGTTCAAGGCCACCCTAAGACTACATAGTGAATTCCAGGTCAGCCCTACCTCCAAAAAATATGGGGGCGGGGGTGAAGAGGTGGTTTCGTGGTTAAGGTGCTTGTCTGCAAAGCCTATGGACTCATGTTTAACTCTCTAGGTCCCATATAAGCCAGTTGCACAGAGGGACACAAACACACAAGGTTGCATATGCACACAAGGAGGCACATGCATCTGGAATTTGATTGCAGTGGCTGGAGTCTCTGGTGTGCCAATTCTCTCTCTCTCATAAAAGAAAAGGCCAGTCTGTTGGGCTTGCCTGAAAAAAATTTAAAAAAGGGGGGGGGGGCTGGAGAGATGGCTTAGCTGTTAAGGTGCTTGCCTGCGATGCCTAACAACCCTGGTTCAATTCCCCAGTGCTGTAGGACCAAGGCCAGACTGGGGCATACAGTGTTAAAATAATAATAATAATAACAATAATAATAATAAGGTAGGGGCTGGAGAGATGGCTCAGTGGTTAAGGTGCTGGTCTGGAAAGCCCAAGGACTTGGGTTCAATTCCTCAGTACCCACATAAAGCTAGTTGCACAAAATGGCACATGGGTCTGGAATTTGTTTGCAGTGGCTAGAGGCCCTTGTATGCCCATTCTTTCTCTCTCTGTCTCTCAAAGGCTTTTTTTAAAAATAACTTTTTTATTTTTATTGTTTGTTATTTGTTTATTTATTTATCTGAGAACGACAGAGAGAGAAAGAGGCAGATAGAGAATGGGCACGCCGGGGCCTTCAGCCACTGCAATCGAACTCCAGATGCACGTGCCTCCTTGAGCATCTGGCTGACGTGGGTCCTGGGGAGTGAGCTTCGAACTGGAATCCTTAGGCTTCACAGGCAAGCACTTAACCACTAAGCCATCTCCCCAGCCCTCTCTCTGTCTCTCTTTCTCTCTCTGCTTGCAAACAAATATAAAAAAAAAATTCCAAAGCCAAAAAAATACACAATTTTTTATTTATTCATGCTTGCATGTGTGTGCGTGAGGAAGTCAGAGGACAACTGCCGCGGTAAGCAAATTGCCAGAAGGCAAAGGTCTGGCCGGCTCAGAAGTCCAGGTTCTCCCGGCTCCACCTTCCATTGCTGTGAGGGGTTGGGACCACAGGGGCATGTGCCACTTTGTATCTCTCCAGTCCTGTGTTCATATTTTTTACATGTGTGTATGCATGTGTATGCACAGATCTGTAGACACATGTGTGCACATGTGTGTGGATGCCAGAGGCAGACCTATAAGGTGTCCTTCTCAGTCATTCTTTACCTTTTTGTTTAAAAAATGTTTATTTAGGGATGGAGAGATGGATTAGGAGCTAAGGCACTTGCCTGCAAAGCCAAAGGACCCTGGTTCAACTCCCCAGGACCCATGTAAGCCAGATGCATAAGGTGGCACATGTATCTGGAGTTCGTTTGCAGCAGCTGGAGGCCCTGGTGCACCCATTCTCTTTCTCTCTGTCTGCCTTTCTCTCTCTCAATAAAAAATAAATAAATACGCCAGGCTTGGTGGCACACACCTTTAATCCCAGCACTCAGGAGGCAGAGGTAGGAGGATCACCATGAGTTTGAGGCCACCCTGAGACTACATAGTGAATTCCAGGTCAGCCTGGGCTAGAGTAAAAATCTACCTCGCAAAACTAAAAACAAACAAACAAACAAATAAATAAATAAGTAAATAAATAATGTTTTTAGGGCTGGAGAGATGGCGTACTGTCTAAGGACCCATATTCAATCTCTCTCCAGACCCCACGTAAGCCAGATGCACAAAGGTGATGCAAGTGCAAGTTTGCATATGCCCACTAGGTGGTGCAAGAGTCCGGAGTTCAGCTACAGTGGCTGAGGCCCTGGCACGCCCATTCTCTCTTTCTCTCTAAAAAATTTTTTTAAATTAAATATTTATTTCTTTATTTGAGAGAAAGAATGGGCCCGCCAGGGCTCTAGCCACTGCAAAGTAACTCCAGATGCATGTGCCATCTTGTGCATCTGGCTTCACGAGGGTGCTGGGAGCCCAGGTCCTTAGGCTTTGCAGGCAAGCACCTTAATCACTGAACAATTTCTCCAGCCCCTTATTTTTTAATTTTTAATTTTTATTGTTTTTAGTTTTTCGAAGTAAGGTCTCACTCTAGTTCAGGCTGACCTGGAATTCACTATGTAGTCTCAGGGTAGCCTTGAACTCATGGCGAAACTGTTACCTCTGCCTCCCAAATGCTGGGATTAAAGGAATGCGCCACCATGCCTGGCTCCCTTATTTTTTTTAAAGCAGGTTCTCTAGCCAGGATGACCTGGAATTTACTGTATAGTCCAGGCTGGCCTGCAATC
Source organism: Jaculus jaculus (assembly GCF_020740685.1). Lineage (NCBI taxonomy): Eukaryota > Metazoa > Chordata > Mammalia > Rodentia > Dipodidae > Jaculus > Jaculus jaculus. The sequence goes on along the minus strand of NC_059110.1, from coordinate 122,169,439 downwards.
TTGGTGATCTACCTGCCACAACCTTCCATCCGCTGGGCTTAAAGGCGTGTACCACCACACCTGGTGGTTCCACCTGATTTCTTTTTATTTTTTAAAAATTATTTATTTATTTATTTGAGAGCGACAGACACAGAGAGAAAGACCGATAGAGGGAGAGAGAGAGAATGGGCGCGCCAGGGCTTCCAGCCTCTGCAAACGAACTCCAGACGCGTGCGCCCCCTTGTGCATCTGGCTAACGTGGGACCTGGGGAACCGAGCCTCGAACCGGTGTCCTTAGGCTTCACAGGCAAGCGCTTAACCGCTAAGCCATCTCTCCAGCCCTCCACCTGATTTCTTGGGACAGTCTCTCACTGAACCTGGAGTTCATGTCCCAGCTCTGCGATTACAGGCGTGTATCATCACACCCGGCTTTTACATGGCTGCTGGGATCCAAACTAGGTCCTCATGCTTGCATAGCAAGCACTCTTACCCACCGAGTCTCTAGCCAGTTGCTGTACATCTTATTTGTGACTTCAAGTACAAAAATGGATGTGCCATTGGATTATACTTGGCATCTGTAATTTATTTTTATTTTATTATTATTATTTTTTTTTTTTGGTTTTTTTTTTTGAGGTAGGGTTTCACTCTAGCCCAGGCTGACCTGGAATTCACTAAGGAGTCTCAGGGTGGCCTCGAACTCACAGTGATCCTCCTACCTCTGCCTCCCAAGTGCTGTGATTAAAGGCGTGCGCCACCACGCCCGGCTGGCATCTGTAATTTAGCACGTGGGAGGCGGTACTAGCATGATCTGGAGTTCAATGTCATCCTCCACTGAGCTACATGAGATCCTGTCTCAAAAAGAAAAAAAAAAAGAGGGCTGGAAGCTGGGCATGGTGGCGCACACCTTATATGGGTCCTCAGGAATTGAACCTGGATCCTTAGGCTTTGTAGGCAACTGCTAAGACATCTCTCTAGCCCAGGTTTTTTTTTTTTTTTTTTTAAATAACCTAATCCTCAAGTGTTATTTCACTCTCACTTGTCAGAAGCAAATTTAGGTCTAGCCCACATCAAGGGAGGGAAAGGATTCTATAAGGGGAGTGGGCATCTGGAGGTCTGTTGTAGTTACCTCCTCATTGAACACCTGACAAACATCAGCGTGAGGGCGGAAGGTGTATTTCTGCTCACAGATCCAGGTGCCAGCCCCTCCCGGCAGGGAAGGCGTGGCGGCAGGAGCTTGAGGCGGCTGCTCACATTCAGCACGGCGAGGAAGCAGAGTGACGACGGCCGCTGCTCAGGCAGAGCTCTCCTCCTCCACAGCCCAGGACCCGGCCATGTATTGTGGTTCCTTTCTGGTTGCTGGGACAAATGCCTGACCAAGAGCAGCTTGTGGGAGGAAAGGGTTTATTTTGGCTGACAGTCTCAAAGGGAAGCTCCATGAGGGCAGGGAAAGCATGGGTGAGCAGAGGCCAGACCTCACAATCTGCCACAGGAGATAGACCATCGCAGCTGGAGAGAGCTGAACCGACACTGGCAAGCTAGGGGCTAATAAGCCTTAAAGTTCACCCCAGCAACACACCTCCTCCTGCAAGGCTCCACTTCCCTAGTTGCCATCATGTGGAGAGCCAAGCATTCAAAACACATGAGTTTCTGGTGGGGGGCGTCTGAACTAAACATCACCCCATGCACTGGTGCTACTCACAGTTAAAGCAGGTCTTCCCACCTCCATTAACCTCCTCAAGGTTATCGTCCACAGGCACACCCAGAGCCTGACGTTGTCTACGTCATCCCTCACACGTGACTCTAGGTCCTGCCAGCTTGTCAGTCAATACAGACCATCACTAGGATGGTGGTTGGGGATCATCTTCCGTCCCTGCAGCTGTACGAGTGTCCCAAGCATGCACTTTGGCTTTGCAGGAGCTGTGAACTCCCATGGATAGACAGATCAGGAGCACTTTCTTTCTGGCTGTCTGGAAGCGAGAGTTCCCTTTAGTGCTCTATTAATTGATGAGGCTGGTACGTTTTGCAAGCAACTTGCTTCTGCCTTTGATAGAGCACCTTGCTCAAATCCACACACTACAGGTGTGTAACAGCAGGCAGCAGACCGATGGTGTACAAAAACACCAGCCGTAAAATGGCAGCATGCAAAGATGTCTTGCCAGTGGGTGTAGGTTTGCAGATGGAGCCTCTGGCTGAAAGGTGGGCAAGGCTTTTCCCTCCCCGTGGCTGGGCCAGCTCTGTGCGAAGAAATCCACACCCTCTTGCTCATCCTGGAGACACCAGATCATCACGCAGACAGGGGGCTCCCTCCGTGTGCGCTGCTGGCGCTGGACATGTCCTGGCAAACCTCAGTTCTGGCTACAGTGACAACCCCACGGAACCAGCAGGACCTCAGTTTTGCCTTCCATAAGAGGGTGGTCGTGCCACCTACGTGGTGAGATTGTGTGAGGATGAAACAGCTCTTACAAAGAAGCTGGCAGAATGGCAGGCACTTGCCACCTCAAGCCAAACCTTTGCATTTTGCTGGAGGTAGCCTTTTCCGTGGGTCTCGTTGCAGACCTTTCTGAGTGGGAAGTGAGGAAAGTGGGCAGACTGTTTACTTTTAGCATCTCTCCAGGTGACAAAAGCAATGCTATTGATGGGTAGAATCTATGGTTTCTGGAGAGGATGTCTCATTGATCCAGTCCTGCCCCAGTGACAGCCTCTATCCATTCCTCTGCAGGGAGCCTCATGGCCCAGCAGCTTCCCTGGTTCTGTGGTGTGTGTATGTGTGTGTGGTGGAGAAGGAGCCTTGGAGCATGCCATAGACTTTGCTCCCTTCAAATTCATATTAGAAATCCAACTCCCAATATGATCACAGTTGGAGACAGGTCTTGGGCAGGTAATTAGCTGTTGCAGTTGCCATCTCATTGCTGAGACAAAACACCAGATCAGAAGCAGCCTGTGGAAGGGAAGGTTTATTTCTGGCTTATGGTTCCAGAGGTGAGTTTTATCATAGCAGGGAAAGTATGTCAGGAGCAGGCAACAGGGTGTCACTCTTTGTCACAGCAGTAGGGAGGAAGCAGTAAGAGTGATCTGGCTATCAACAACCAGTGGATTGGACTAATAAACCTCAAGGCCCCCTCCAGTGACCCACCTCCTCCAGCAAGGCTTCGCTTCCCAAAGGCTCCACCAGTTGGGGGTCAATATGAGGCTTGTGATTAAACCAGACACACGAGGCTGTGGGGAACATCTTATATTCAAATTGCCTTATTAGTGTTAGAGGAAGTCACAAGGGTGGCCTTCATTCCAGGATTGGTGACCTTATAGGAAGAGATGACAGAGAGCCTCTGTCCTTCTTTCTGCCACTTGAGCACAAGGCAGTCAGAACGGTCATCTGCGAGCCGGGAGGCCTTACCTTCAGTCCTGGGCTCCTCTGCTACCAGACTGTGAAAATATAATGTCTGCTGTGCAGACACCCAGGCTGTGGCATTTTGCAACAGCCGCAGGAGCTGACTCTTGCCGACTGCCTTGCTGGCTGCGCTCTGAGCAGCTGCCATCCAGTGTCTCTTAGGGAGGAAGAAGGAATGTTGTCTCTGTTCCTCGTGCCTACAGGGCTGGCAAGGATCCCTGGCAGGTTGTGCCCCTGATTCTATTGTCTTGCCACCCAAGTGTCCCTCTGTACCCCAGATTAGGCCTGGTGCTCCTCCCAGCCCTTGTCATCCCAGAGCTCCGTGGACCCAGGGGCCGGGTGACCCCAGCAGTCCTGAGTCATGTTCCTGCAAGATTATACGGCTTTCTGTTTAATGCCGGGCATGGTGGCGCATGCATTTAATCCCAGCACTCAGGAGGCAGAGGTAGGAGGAGCACTGTGAGTTCAAGGACAGCCTGAGACTACATAGTGAATTCCAGGTCAGCCTGGGCTAGAGCGAGACCCTACCTCAAAAAAAAAAAAACCAAAAAAAAACAAAAAACAAAACTCACTATCACTATCTGTCTATCATCATCTATTTATTATCTATCACCTATTTATCACTGTCTGTCTATCATTTATCTATTATCTATCTATATCTGTCTATCTTATGTATGTAGTGTATGCATGTGTGTGCACATGTGTGCAGATGCTTGAACCCTGTGTGTACACATGCAGAGGCTAGAGAACATGGGCGTCCTCTATAGCTGTTCCACTATGTTTCCTTGAGGCAGGATGTTTCTCCCCGGCCCTGGAGTTTTTTACTGAGCCCTAGCAATCCTTCTTCCCCACCCCCACTGGGCACTGGAGTTACATCGAAATGCTTGGCCACATCTGGCCTTTTATTTGGATGCTGGGGACTTAGCTCAGGTCCTCATGCTTACTTGGCAAGCATTCTTACTCACTGAGCTGTATCCCTAGCCCTTAAATTTATTTAAGTATATATTCCTGGGGCTGGAGAGATGGCTTAGTGGTTAAGGCGCTTGCCTGCGAAGCCTAAGAATACATTTTCGAATCTATAGATCCCACATAGCCAGACGCACAGTGACACAAGCATGCAATGTCGGACATGCGCACAGGGGGGCGCACACATCTGGAGTTCATTTACAGCAGCTGAAAGGCCCTGCAATTGAACTCCAGACAAGCATGCAATGTCACATGTATGCCAAAAGGGGGTATACACATGTGGGGCTCCTTCACAGTGGCTGAAAGGTCTTGGTGCACCCATTCTCTCTCTCTTCCTCTTTGTCTCTCTATGTCTCTCACTCAAAAATAAAGTTTAAAAAAGTTTTCAAATATTTTTGTGGGGCCTGGAGAAATGGCTTAGCAGTTAAGACACTTGCCTGTGAAGCCTAAGGACCCATGTTCCACTCTCCAGGTCCCAAGTGACTCAGACACACAAGGTGATGCAAGTGTGCAAGGTCACACATGTGCACAAGGTGGGGCAAGCATCTGGAGCTCAATTGCAGCGGCTGAGGTCCTGGCATGCCGACTCTCTCACTCTCTTTCCTTTCTCTCTTCCTTGTTCTTTCTCTCATAAAGGTGTGTGCCCAGCCCCCCAAATATATATATATACATAAATATATATATATAATTTCTTTGCATGCAGAGATAGAAGAGAGACAGACAGAGAGAATGGGTGTGCCAGGGGCCTCCAGCCATTGCGAACAGATTCCAGATGCATACACCGCTTTGTGCATCTGGCTTTATGTGGGTACCTGGTAATCAAACTCAGGTTCTCAGGCTCTGCAGGCACCTTAATTGCTGTGCTGCCTCTCCAGCCCTTTTAAATTTATTTCTTTACTTTTATTTATTTATTAATTTTTAAAAATATTTGTTTTTATTTATTAGAGAAAGAGAGACAGAGAGAGAATGGGCATACCAGGACCTCTAGCCACTGCAAACGAACTCCAGATGTATGCGCCACCTTGTGCATCTGTCTTATGTGGGACCTGGATAATCGAACCTGGGTCCTTAGGCTTCGCAGGCAAGTGCCTTTACCACTAAGCCATCTCTCCAGCCCCATTTTGTAGTTTTTTAAATATCCTTTTTATTTTTAGAGAGAAAGAGAACGAGACAGAGAGATTGAGGGAGAGAATGGGTGCACCAAGACCTCTAACCACTGCAAGTGAAGGTGTGCATCTGGTTTATGTGGGTCCTGGGGAATTGAACCTGGGTCCTTTGGCTTTGCAGGCAAATTCCTTAATCACTGAGCCATCCCTCCAGCCCCTCCCCCCCATTTTTTTGAGGCAAGCCCAACAGACTGGCCTTTTTTCTTTCTTTCTTTCTTTTTTCTTTTCTTTTTTTTTTTGGTTTTCTAAGGTAGGGTCTCATTCTAGCTCAGACTGACCTAGAAATCTCTATGTAGTTTCCTCCTTGCGCTGCCTCCCAAATGCTGGGATTAAAGGTGTGAGTCACGCCTGGACTTTCTCTGCTCATTTTTCTATGAAGGGCAGCGTCTTTATTCTTGCCTCTTATTCTCTGTCTATTTTCTCCCTTGGTTCTTTTGGGCAAAGGTAGAGGAAGGAGAAAACTAGAAATAAATTGGCACCAGGTGGTCAGACCTCCCCTCTTTGTGGCAGAACCGCCCGGCTCTCTTACCTGCCTGGCCCACAGGCCTGCCCCTGGATCTGTTCTGTCAATCATGCCCCACAGCAGCCCCTCCTCCAGCACGACAGCTCCAGGCAGCAGCAAAGCCAGACTTCCTTGAGTGGAGTCAGCAGGATCCCACCCTAATTACAAGGCAGGGGAGCTCCCTGCTCTTTTCAGCCCTGACTGTAATTCCACTAATTATAGCCGAGGCCCCAGCAGGCTTCCCCATAATCTGTTTAATGTGGACACTCCTCAACCCAGCCCACCTTGGCTTCTGGCTTTAACCCCGTGGCTGCCTTGCCAGAGTGGCAGCTTCCGTGAGCACTTGCTACGCACTGCGTTATCCCGCGCCCAGTGAAGCCTCAACCTCCAGGTTAGAAGATATATGTATAATTCTTATTATTGTATTTTTAAAACCCTAACCTCATGGGCTGAAGAGATTAGTGATTAAGGCACATGCCTGTGAAGCCTAAGGCCCCTGGTTCAATTCTCCAGGTCCCACGTTAGCCAGATGCACAAGGTGGCACACGGGTCTGGAGTTCGTTTGCAGGGGCTAGAGGGCCGGGTGTGCCCATTCTCCCTCCCTCTCTCAGTTGCTAATTAACAAATAAATAAAAGTAAAAAAAAAAAAAAAACTTTACAAAAAACCCCTAACCTCTATACATATACATAATGTACCCTGATCATAATCCCCTCCCATCACCCTCTTTGGGAGATAAGGTCTTTAAGAGGTAATTAAGTTAACCAAGGTCCTTAGTGTGGTCTTCACCCAGTGTGACTAGTGACCTTATAAGAAAGTGCAGTGAGGTCGGGGCGTGGTGGCGCACGCATTTAATCCCAGCACTCGGGAGGCAGAGGTATGAGGATTGCCGAGAGTTCGAGGCCACCCTGAGACTACAGAGTGAATTCCAGCTAGAGTGAGACCCTACCTCAAAAAAAAAAAAAAAAAAAAAAATGCAGTGAAAACCAGCCCATCGTGCCTCACCAGGACCCCACCTGAAACCATAGAGTAAGTGTGGAAATGAGCAAGAGTGCTGCTTTCTCGGTGAACCTGGTACCAGCACAAGGGTGAGGGAGATAGACACAGAGAACACTCAACTCCTACCAAACCAGACATCCAGAGACACAGAGGCTCCCTAGACCTCATCGCTGAAGTGGACCTAAAACGAACCTAACGTGGCTTAGGGAAATTCACGGAAGGGACAGAAAGATTGTTACAGCCACAAGTTGGGACATTACTCACAGAGACCTTGCCTCTTCCCCATAACTGATGGCTATCCCCACAATGCATGGCCCACAATCCCCATGGGTATGACTGGCATCTCCAACAAGGAGGGTCCCTTTGGAGGGGGAGGACAGGGATGAGGGTAAGGATGGTACCAACATGTGCTATTTACACACTGAGTACGTACATAACTAATAAAGGAAAAAAACTGGTCAAAAAGATAAAGAAAAAAGAAAGTACAATGAGGGTTGGCGAGATGGCTTAGTGGTTAAGGCATTTGTCTGTGAAGCCCAAGGACCCAGGTTCAATTCCTCAGTACCCACATAAGCCCTATGCACAAGGTGGCACATGCGTCTGGAGTTTGTACACAGTGGCTGGAGGCCCTGGCGTGCCCATTCGCTCTCTCTCTCTGTCTTTCTGACTACATAATAAACAAATTCAATAAAGAAAGTGCAGTAAGGGGCTGAGGAGTGCTTAGCTGGCATGCATGAGGTCCTGGCTTCTTCCTCCAGCACCACATTATTAATGGCTGACATCTGTAACCCCAGCGCTCTGGAGGATCAGAAGATCAAGGTCATCCTGCTATGCATGGGAGTTGGAAGCCAGCCTGGAATATAGAAGACCCTGTCTCAAAATAAAAATTACAAACAAGCTGGGCATGGTGGCTCATGCCTTTAATTCCAGCACTCAGGTAGGAGGATCATCAGCTTGGGCTAGAGACCCTACCTTGAGAACAACAAAAAGAGGGGCTGGAGAGATGGCTTAGCAGTTAAGGTGTTTGCCTATGAGGCCTAAGGACACAGGTTCGATTCCCCAGTACCCATGTAAGCCAGATGCACAAGGGGGCGCATGCATCTGGAGTTTGTTTTCAGTGGCTGAAGGCCATGGCAGGCCCATTCTCTCTCTCAAAAAAATAAAATATAATAAAAAGCCGGGCGTGGTGGCATAGGCCTTTAATCCCAGCACTCGGGAGGCAGAGGTAGGAGGATCACTGTGAGTTCGAGGCCACCCTGAGAAACCATAGTGAATTCCAGGCCAGCCTGGGCTAGCCTACTTTGAAAAACCAAAAAATAAAATAAAATAAAATAAAATAAAGGAAATTACAAAGAAGGGGATAGTAGTGAACACTGGTAATCCTAGCACTTGGGAGGCTAAAGCAGGGGGATTTTGGGTTCTGGGTCAACCCATGCTACAGAGTAAGACCCTCTCCCTCTCTCTCTCAAAAAAAAAAAAAAAAAAAGGAGTAGGGAGCTGAGGAGATTGCTCAATGGTTAATGGCCTTTGCTTGCAAAGTGTACTGGCTGGGTTCAATTCTCTAGTACCCACATAAAGCCAGTTGTACAAAGTGGTGTATGCATCTGGAGTTTGTTTGCAGTGGCAAAGGCCCTGATGTGCCCATACTCTCCCTCTCTTTCTGCTCACAACAGAACATAATATATAAAATACATACATATGTTTTTGTTTTTTTTTTTTTGAGGTAGGGTTTTACTCTAGCTCAGGCTGACCTGGAATTCATTATGTAGTCTCAGGGTGACCTCGAACTCACTGCAGTCCTCCTACCTCTGTCTCCCTAGTGCTGGGATTAAAGGCAAGCGCCACTGCATTCAGTTAATATATTTTTTAAAAGGGTGGGCAAGCAGGGAGAACTCCAGAGAACACCTGGGAAGGCTTTGCAAGCTGACATGAGAGTCCTCAGAGAAACTGCCCACAAATTGACTTTGGACTTCCAGCCTTGGGAATTGTGAAAAAAAAAAAAAAAATCCATTTCTGTTATTCAAAGCACCTGGTGCAAGGTACTTTGGTATGCCAGCCCAGCAACCTGAGACAACCCCTTTGGGAGAAGGAACTGTGGCTGGGCAGGAAGCTGGCATTCCTACTCTTTGAGGATGCTGCCCAGGAGATTTGACCCCAGGGCCCCTGGCTAGGAGCGGTCACGTGGAACTGGGCTTCTCTTGCAGCCTTGGAGTGAACATCCCTAACTGCACCGTGGCTGGTATACACGGGAGGTGCCAGGCATGGCAGAGTACATGTGGGCACTCCTGTCTGTATGTTCAACCAGAAGAGACCAGTTGCTTAGCAATTAAGCTCAGGCCACCACACCCACTCTGTGGAGCAGTTAGAATACTAATTCCCCAAGGATGTCAGACTTTCAATTGGTGCCAGGTCAGGGTGGGAGCAGTGGAGTTCAGCTTATGTCTCATTGAGTGTGAGCATTCCAGAAAACCTGTTCTGTAACGGGAGAAAGAGGAGCTGACAGTGGCTCCTAGCCCCCAGCAGGCCAGGCGTCCTAAGGGCCCCTCCTTCCACAGTCATGATTGTGCCTGCGGGACACCTGCAGCCCGCTGCCAGCTCACGATGCCCTGAACACATGGGAGTTTAGACAAGAGGAGGGCATGGCTCCATGTTGAGAGTGCACAGCCCAAGACCGTCACCCTGAGGAGGGAGCAAAGCACTGGGCAGAAGGGGAAGGAGGCTGTGAAGACAAGGCCTCTGAGGACCATCCGCAGGGCAGGTTGGAATATTTAGCCTGGAAACAGTTCACAGCATGAGCCAGGGAGGCGAGGGTGAGGTTGTGTGCTCCGCCCCTCCTTCCCTGGAGCTGCGCCCAGTCTAATGGACAAGGGCTGGGTAGCCCCGGACCAGCAGGTGGCACAGCCATGCCTGGCCTTGCGTCATGATGCATTGAACAGATGGGTGAGGCGTGCTCCTCTCTGGACCCACTCTGAACTGTCCCATGGCGGTCCTCCCACGTCAGCCCCTTCCTATCTTGCAGGACTTCAGGGTCTAGGGGGCTCCTAAGTTTGGTAACTATCTGTATTAAACAACTCCTGAATACAGCATATGTGGTTCCTGAGTCATGAGACAATTGTAGTGCCACTTGGACCTCCTCTCTCTCTCTTCTCTCATTCCCCTGGGCTTCTGGGATCCTTGAGACAGCGTGCATCTTTGGTGATTCATTAGGACTTGCAGGACTCAGTACGGTCTGAAGAAGTCTGTGGGTCTCCCGAACCCTTTCTTCTGTGAGAGAGGAACACAGTGTCCCTGCAACGGGGTACACAATGCCACGCGCAGCATGTCTGCCCAGGAACACTCAGTGGGAACTCCAACACCTCAGAATTTTACAGAGGCTGGTCACAACATCACCTCCACTGAGCAGTTTTCCAAAGCCTCCCATTAAAAAAGGCAGGTGTTGGGCTGGAGAGATGCCTTCATGGTTAAGGTGCTTGCCTGTGAAGTTTAAGGACCCAGGTTCGATTCCTCAGGACCCACATAAGCCAGATGCACAAGGTGGCGCATGCTGAAGGCCCTGGCACATTTATTCTCTTTCGATTCACCTCTTTCTTGTAAATAAATAAAATAGAATAATTTATTTAAAAAAAAAAAAAAGACTGGAGGGCTGGAGAGAAAGCTCAGCAGTTAGCAAAACCAAAGGATCCCGGTTTGATTCTTCAGGACTCACGTAAGCCAGATGCGCAAGGGGGTGTATGCGTCTGGAGTTCGTTTGTAGTGGTGGGAGGCCCTGGTGCACCCATTCTCTCTCTCTGTCTTTCTCAAATAAATAAATACATAAAATTAAAAAAAACCCTGGACAGATGGCTCAGTGGTTAAAGGCGGTTGCTCTACAAGCCTGCCAACTGGAGTTTGTATTCGCAGCACCCATGTGAAGCCTGACACACAGTGGCACGTCTGTAATTCTAATGAGCCTAGAACAATGGGAGGCAGAGTCAGGAGAAACCCAAAGCTCATGGGCCAGCTAGCCTGGTGTTCATGATGGCAAAACCAGAGAGTGACCCTGTCTCAAAGGAGATGAGCGACACTCCAAGACTGTCCTCCTGCTCCACTCAGCTTCATGGTATGTGCATGCCCACACACTTATACAAATAATAATCTGTTTTTAGGGTCTCACTCTAGCTCAGGCTGACCTGGAATTCACTATGGAGTCTCAGGGTGGCCTCGAACCCATGGTGATCCTCCTACCTCTGCCTCCCGAGTGCTGGGATTAAAGGTGTGTGCCACCACCCCTGGTAAGAGTTACGTTTTCAAGTAAGACTTTAAACTAGAGAAAAGTAGGAGGAAGAAGGTGAGAAATAGAGGGAGGAGGAGCAAGAGCTGGGTGGACATGGTGGCTTGTGCCCGCAATCCCAGCACTTGAGAGGAGGCAGGAGGAGCAGGAATTCAAAGCCAGCCTCAGCTACTTAGTTAAGTCTGAGCGCAGTTTGGTCAGCCTGGCCTACAGGGTGAAACATTGTTTGATCAAAGGAAAAATGACAAAGGAATGTAACGGGGTGCTCAGGGTCCAGGAAAGCCCTTAAACCCCAAACCCTAGTTTTGTTTTTAACTTTAATCAAAGAATTGAATAAGAAAAGACTGAGAAGGATAATTATTAAATTATTATATTTATTGAGGGAAGTATAGAGCCAAGAAAAGGAGCACCCACGTGGCTAGAGAGCCCACGTGGAGGGGCTCTGGGAAAACCATGGAAACAAAGAAAGAAAAACAAAGTTCAAAGAGCTCCTGCCATTTGGAGGTCTGTAGGGGATAAAGGTCCCATGTGGAGAATAAGGGCTAGGGAAATCTCCCCTCCACTCAGCCTGGCTGGGCCAGGGTTGAGCCCAGGCGCATCAAAGGGAAAACTCACCCAGAGCTGGGCGTTCTCCGGTGGTCAGAGAGCGTGCCCTCCCCTTGCGAAGGTGCTTATGACCTCATAGTGTTGGGCTGCCTTAGGCTCAGGTGACCCAGAGGTACAGCTGGTTGGTTAGGGCTGGGGGCTGTCTCAGGAAGAGGATATCCCTGACACCAAGTTCCCGGGGCTGAACTTGACCAACCACAATGTTTAAATCCTATGAAAGACCTCCCTCCCCGGAGGGGTCCTGGTTGTTTGTGGCAAAACAGGTCTAGGGAAGTAAGGAAGAGATGAGAAGTCAGATCATCTTTGACTTCTAGCAAGTGCAGACTTTCCTGCCTTTTTTACTTCAGGGGTCCAGTCACCCTAACTGTACTTAACTCCCTCTCAGGAAGAGGAGAAAGAAGAGAAGGAAGAGAAGAAGCAGAGGGAGAAGGGGGAGGAGGAGAAGAAACTATTCACAGTAGTCAAAAGGTGGAAACAGAGCTAAGGAATGGCTTAGCGATTAAGGCGTTTGTCTGTGAAGTCTAAGGATCTTGGTTCAATACCCCAGAACCCACATAAGCCAGATGCACAAGGGGGTGCATGTATATGGAGTTTGTTTACAGTGGCTGGAGGCCCTGGTGCACCCATTCTCTCTTTCTCTCTATCTGCCTCTTTCTCTCTCTCTCAAATAAATAAATAATACATTAATCAAAAAAAAAAATGGAAACAGAGCCAGGTGTGATGTCACACACCTTTAATCCCAGTACTCAGGAGGCAGAGGTAGGAGGATCACTGAGAGTTTGAGGCCACTCTGAGACTACATAGTGAATTCCAGGTCAGCCTGGGCTAGAGTGAGACCCTACCTCAAAAAAAAAAAAAAAAAAAAAAGGGCTGGAGAGATGGCTTAGAGGTTAAGCACTTGCTTGTGAAGCCTAAGGACCCCGGTTCAAGGCTCGATTCCCCAGGACCCACGTTAGCTAGATGCACAAGGGGACACATGCGTCTGGAGTTCGTTTGCAGTGGCTGGAGGACTTGGCGTGCCCATTCTCTCTCTCTCTGCCTCTTTCTCTGTCTGTCACTTATAAATTATTATTATCTGTCACAATAAATAAATAAACATAAAAAACCAAAAAAATTCTAAAATAAAAAAATAAAAATAAAGGAAACAACTCAAACATTCATCATGTGTTGAAAGGCAAACAATTGAATATCAATCTATATGACGAGCATTGTCCAGCCACGGAGAGCGCTGCAGTGCGGACACATGCTATAGAGTGGGGGAACCCTGACAGCATTAGGCTTGTGACAGAATCCTTCATGATTCCATTTATACCCAGAATGAGTAAACAGACAGACAAAACCCACATCAGGGCTGGAGAGATGGCTTAGCGGTTAAGCGCTTGCTGTGAAGCCTAAGGACCCCGGTTCGAGGCTCGGTTCCCCAGGTCCCACGTTAGCCAGATGCACAAGGGGGCGCACGCGTCTGGAGCTCGTTTGCAGAGGCTGGAAGCCCTGGCGCGCCCATTCTCTCTCTCTCCCTCTATCTGTCTTTCTCTCTGTGTCTGTCGCTCTCAAATAAATTAAAAAAAAATATTTAAAAAAAAAACCCACATCAGTGATTCCTAGAGATGGGGAAGGGCAGAGGTGAGGAGTGATTGCTAGTTCATTTCTGGGGCAATGACAAGGTTTTGGAAACAGAGGTGACAATAAAAGACAAAGTGAGGGCCTGGCGAGATGGCTCAGCAGGTAAATCAGGTGCTTGCTTGAAAGACAAAGTGAGCGTTCTACATCCCACTGAGGGCAAGGCTGAGTTGGTCAAATGCTTCCCTCACAAACACGAAAACCCGAGTTCAATGCCCAGAATGAAAGCCAGGTGGTGGATATGTGCTCCATAGGCCCATGGCTGGGGAGGGAGATGGAAATAAAGTGGACCCCCAGGACTCACTGGACTGCCTAATCAGGCAACTTTCAGGACAGTGAGAGACTGTTTAAAAAAAAGTTGGCAAAGGGACTGGAGAGATGGCTTAGTGGTTAAGGTGCTTGCCTGCCAAGCCTAAGGACTCAGGTTCAATTCTCCAGGTCCCATGTAAGCCAGATACACATGGTGGTGTGTGCATCTGGAGTTCATTTGTGGTATCCAGAGGCCCTGGTGCTCCCATTCTCGCACTCTCTCTCTAATAAATAAATTTTTTAAAAAATCAGAAAAAAAAAGTTAGTAATGTCCCTGAGGAATGACATTGTCCTCTGCTCTCTATATGCACACACACATGCCCCCCACAAAAGTGAATAAATCTATAGTTGTGTATTTTATGTTAATTTATGTTATTTAAATCTTTTTTTTTTTTTTTTTTTTTGAGGTAGGGTCTCACTATAGCCCAGGCAGACTTGGAATTAACTGTGTAGTCTCAAGCAATCCACCTACCTCTGCCTCCCGAGTACTGAGATTAAAGGCATGTGCCACCACGCCCAGCATGTTATTTAAATCTTATCTACATTAAAAATAAAAAAGACAGGCTGGTGAGATGGCTTAGTGGTTAAGGCGCTTGCTTACAAAACCAAAGGACCCAGGTTTGATTCCCCAGGACTCACGAAAGCCAGATGCACAAGGTGGCGCATGTATCTGGAGTTTGTTTGTAGTGCCTAGATGTCCTGGAGCACCCATTATCTCTGCCTCTTTCTGTCTCTCTCTTTCAAATAAATTTAAAAAAATATTAAAAGGATAAAAAGGGACAGAGTGAAATGAGAAGTATGTATGTGGGAGCTGGGCTCAGCTCAAAGGGGCCTCAGGTCTGGGTGTCGGGGCAAGCACATGTTGCTTGCCCATTTCTGTTCTGCACAGTTGCCCCCCCCCATTTATGAATTCCAGAGACCACTGGGAGCTGCCCATCATACACACCACGATGCAAATTAAATGCAGACACACACACCTAACCAGCAATCAACCGAAACAGCACTTAGGGAAAACTCCATACACACAAGGCCTAACAAATAACTTCATTTTCACAATGTACAGGGAACAATGAGGCCTGTTAACCTCTGCCTCGGTGTCTGCCGGCTGCCCGGCTTGCCCGTGGCCTGCTGAGGGAAGTGTCAACCCCACGCTGTTCCAGGTAGCCGGCCGCAAGTCCTTACCCTGGCCCTTGCTTTCTCCACTAGGCAGAAACAAACGTTACAGCCCTGAGGGAGACTGAAGCTCAGACAAGGCAGGGGGAATGCTTGGGTGACAGCTACTGAAGG
Source organism: Jaculus jaculus (assembly GCF_020740685.1). Lineage (NCBI taxonomy): Eukaryota > Metazoa > Chordata > Mammalia > Rodentia > Dipodidae > Jaculus > Jaculus jaculus. The sequence continues at coordinate 122,154,349 of NC_059110.1, read as the reverse complement.
TCCAGGGGTCACTATTTGAGAGAGTGAGAGAAAGAGAGAGAGAGAATGGGCGCACCAGGGCTTCTAGCCACATGGGTCCTAGGGAATTGAACCTTGGTCATTCATCTTGGCAGGCAAGTGCCTTAACTGCTAAGACATCTCTCCAGTCCTGGTGCACATCTTTAATCCCCGCAATTGGGAGGCTGAGGGCTGGAAGATCACTGTGAGCTTGAGGCCAGCCTGGGCTAGAATGAGACCCTACTTAAAAAAAAAAAAAAAAAAGTCAAGAGAGAAAAAGCCCAGTTTGTTACTCTCAAGTTACACAAAATACTTCCTGCTTTGCGATGGGCCAGTGGAAACCAGAGGCTGAAGTTCTAAGGGTTGGGAGGTAGGGAAGGGCACTGTGCTAGCTCGGGCCCGGAAGAAAGAGGCAGAAGCCAGGGAGGCGGTTCAGCTGGCAGAGTGGTTGCTTAGCATGTATGAGACCCTGGATTCAGTCCTCGGTACTGCGTGAACCAGGCGTGGCCGCACATGACTGTAATACCAGCACTCGGGAGGTGGAGACAGGTAGACCAGATGTTTAAGGTCATCCTCAGCTATGTAGCGAGTGTAAGGACAGCCTCAATTGCCTCAAAACAAACAAGAAGCAGACAGAAGGGTGTTGAGAGAGAGATCATGGTGGGGGTATAGAGAAGGAAGTTGGGTGGGCACCCTGGGCTTCTCTAAGAGAGGACTGGGACCGCGTCCCTGCAGGAGTCTGCTTTTTTCCTTTTTCCCTGTGCATCTCCAGCACCATCATCATTTCACACTGCTGCTACTTTCCCTGCTATTCCTGAACAAGACCCAATTCATTATCATCCTAAAAATTGATTTAGAAGAAAAAAAAATAGTAAAGCCTTGGCTGAAAGGACTTCTGAGGTGCAGGATGATGGATGGCTGTATCAGCATGCCTCAATTTTATATTTATCAAATTAAACCAGCAGCTGAAGGGCATTTAATTAAGATGCTTTTTTTTTTTTTTTTTAAACTATAGGTCAGAGACAAGAAGATAGGGAGGGAGAGAAACGGTTTCTGTCTTGCCTTCCAGGAGGAAAGTTGTTAGTGCTCGAAAGAGTTTGTGGGGGTCCCTCAGGAGGATGTGATGTCATTGGCGGGGAATAAGGCTGTCTTCACACTGGAGCCCTGGGGTGGTCGAGTTTCGTTCCCTAGCTGTTTCTCTCCTGCGAGCACCATCAGTTACGGGCAGCGTCTATGCAGCTGAACCCCATGGCTTCCTCTGCACTATGTCTGCTAACACAAGAGCCAGGAGTGGTGAGGCAGGAGGAGATGTGCTCTCTTTTCTCATGTGTTATCATGGACAAGTGATGGCATTAAAAATAAAAGGGTCTGGGCTGGAGAGATGGCTTAGCGGTTAAGCGCTTGCCTGTGAAGCCTAAGGACCCCGGTTCGAGGCTCGATTCCCCAGGACCCACGTTAGCCAGATGCACAAGGGGGCGCATGCGTCTGGAGTTTGTTTGCAGTGGCAGGAGTCCCTGGCACGCCCATTCTCTCTCTCTCCCTCTATCTGTCTTTCTCTCTGTGTCTGTTGCTCTCAAATAAATAAATGAACAACAACAACAAAAAAAAAATATTAAAAATAAAAGGGTCTGGCCGGGCGTGGTGGCGCACGCCTTTAATCCCAGCCCTCGGGAGGCAGAGGTAGGAGGATTGCTGTGAGTTCAAGGCCAGCCTGAGACGACAGAATGAATTCCAGGTCAGCCTGGACTAGTGTGAGACCCTACCTCGAAAAACCAAAAAAATAAAAAAAATAAAAATAAATAAATAACAAAAAAATAAAATAAAAGGGTCTGGAGAGGTGGCGAACGTGCTTGCCTGCACAGCCTAAGGACCCAGGTTTGAGTCCCCAGTACCCATGTGAGCCAGATGCACAAGGTGGCACATGCGTCTGGAGTTCATTTGCCCTGGCTGGAGGCCCTGTCACATCTATTTGCTCTCACTTGCTCTCAAATATATAAATAAAATATTTTTAAAAATTGTTTATTTGCACGTGTGTGCATGTGTGTGTCGCTAGTGTTTTTGCTGCTGCTAGGGAACCTCAGACTCATGGTCCACTTTGCATCTGGCTTTATGCGGGGGCTGAGAAATTGAGCCCTGCCCATCAGGCTTTGCTACCTGCTTAGCATCTTAAACTAGTAAGCCATCTCTCCAGTCCTCAGCTATATTGAGAGACAGAAAGAGAAAGAAAGAGGCAGAGAGAAAGAGAGAGAGAGAATGGGCACGCCAGGACCTTCAGTCACTGTGAACAAATTCCAGACAAGTGCGCCCCCTTGTGGCACATGTGTGACATTGTGTACTTGCATTACCGTGTGCCTGGCTACGGGGGACCTGGAGATTTGAACATGAGTTCTTAGGCTTCACAGGCAAGCGCCTTAACTGCTAAGCCATCTCTCCAGCCCAGTTACTGCATGGAGATGTATCTCAGTAGAGTGCTTGACTAGCCTGCACAAAGCCCTGAGCTCCATCCCCAGAGCGGCATGGACTAGCTGTGGTGGCACACGCCTTCTAGTAATGGTCCTAGCCGGTCCCTGGAACTAGTCCTGGGATGGCTAACCTCTTCCTTCCTTCCTTCTCTTTTCTTTTCCTTTCTTTTCTTTTTGAAGTAGGGTCTCACTCTAGCCCAGGCTGACCCGGAATTTACTATGTAGTCTCAGGGTGGCCTTGAACTCATGATGATCCTCGTACATGTACCTCCCGAGTGCTGGGATTAAAGGAGTGTGCCACCAAGCAGGGCTTGATAGTTCATTTCTGTTGTCACCTTGAGATTAGAAGTCTAGTAAGAGACAGGCTTCTTCAGAGGGCCTGTGAGGGTGTTTCCAGGAAGGATTAATTGAGGGAGAAAATCCTTCCTGTAGAATAGGTGCCCTTCTAAGTGTATGTGATGAATCTGAGAGGACCTGGTGCTTTTTTTTTTTTTAGCCTGGGGGCCCTTGCTACTCATTCGTGCAGCCACTTTGTTTCTACTATCCTTTGTGAACCTGGAGACTGAATTTTATCAGCCTTCCAATGTGGAATGAAGACCAGCAGGCTTTCCAGAAATCCTCCAGGCCTTTTGGTGCTAGATTGGGATGACTGCGGCTTGTTGCCTTATGGACTGAGCAGTACCCAGCTCCTTGGCACAAATAGTTATTGCTGGACTGCCCCGCTTGTATCTCGCAAACAAATCTAACAAATTCCCTTTATCACATACATAATTCATTCTATTGGTTCCGTTCTTCTAGGGAACGCTGACTAATATTGACCTCCCAATCAGAATTTGAGCCCGGTGGGCGGCAGGTGGGCTCCAAGGTCTCAGGGACCCAAGTTTGGGGCCTGGGTTGGCCTTGGTGGGCACCACTTTACCTCCGGGAACCTTGGTTTCCTCATCTGTGAGAGGGGTGGGTGTGTGGCACATCTGTGGCAAACAGAGCCTGACGAGGCTGCTATGTCAGCTTCCTGTGGCTGCCATCACAAAGAAGGCCACATTTAAAGTGGCATGAGAGCCAGCCGTGAGGGCACACACCTGCAGTGAAGGCAGAGGAAGAAAGGTCGCTGCGAGTTTGAGGCCAGCCTGGTCGATGTAGTAAGTTCCGGGCTAGTGAGGGTTACTTAGTGAGACCCTGATGCTTATAGATGTGAGAGGTTTAAACTGGGTTTCCTGGGCTGTAATTAAGGGTCTGCAGGGCCATGTCCTTTTGGAGGCTTCCAAGAGGGTCTGTGCCTTGTCTCTTCCACGATATGGAAACCACCCACGCTGCTGAGCTTGGGAACCCTCTTTCCATGGGCAACAGGGCGTGGAGCCTTCCTCTGCTGGCTCACGGTCTTCTTCTGCCTTCCCCTTCTGGGTGAGCATCCTTGAATTTCTATTAGAACATCCCCCTGATAACCCAGGATCACCTCTATATTTTATTAATTATTTTGATTTGTTTGTCTTTTTTTTTCTTTTGGCATATGTGTAGTAAAAACATACCACAGTGTGTGTGTGTGTGTGTGTGTGTGTGTGTGTGTGTGTGTTGTGGCTGTACCCGTATGTGCTGATGTGGTGTCCCAGCAGGTGGCCCCTCCATTGCTCATCTGGCTGCTTTTCCTGGTGATGGAGTCTCTTACTGGTTCTGAAGTTTTCACCTTCTCTGCTCCTCCTGGGACTGGGGCTACAGACATCTGTACAGGACCAGGACTACAGACGGTCATATCCACACCCATCTGTTCAGGTACGTTCCGGAGAGTCATACTGGGGCAGCCTCACGTTCTCTCAGGAGCCTCATGCACACATAGGAAGCACACTCAACTTAGGATCCCTTTCTCCAGTCCCTCAATTATTTTTGTTATTTTTATCTATATATTTGCGAGAGAGAAAGAGGGAGAGAGAAAAAGAAAGAATGGGCACGCCAGGGCCTCCAGTCACTGCAAAATGGACTCCAGATGCATTCACCACCTTGAGCATCTGGCTTATGTGGGTCCTGGGGAGTTGAACCTAGGTCCTTTGGCTTTGCAGGCAAGCGCCTTAACCACTAAGCGCTAAGGCATTTCTCCAGCCCCTCCTTTTTTTGACACGGGATCTCATGTAAACCAAGTTGACCTTGAACTCACTATGTAGCCATGGCCAACTTTGAACTCCTGATTCTCCTCCCTCCACTTCTGTCTCTGTATTTTGTTTTGTTTTGTAAGGTAGGGTCTCACTCTAGCCCAGGCTGACTTGGAACTCAGTAGTCCATGTTGGCCTTGAAATTCATGACAATCCTCCTACTTCAACCCCCAAGTGCTGGAACTAATGGCACATACCACCACACTCTTTATTTATCTATTAAAGACAAAGCAGGAGAGAGAGAGAGAGAGAGGCAGAGAGAGAGAGAGAGAGAGAGAGAGAGAGAGAGAGAGAGAGGGAGGGAGGGAGAGAGAGAGAGAGAATGGCATGCCAGGGCCTGTAGCTACTGCAAATGAGCTCCAGATGCATGCACCACCTTGTGCATCTGGCTTACATAGGACCTAGAGAATCAAACCTGGGTCCTTAGGGTTTGCAGGCAAGCTCCTTAACTGCTAATCAACCTCTCCAGCCCACTGAGTTGTTTTTAAGATGTGAATTTAACTAAAATAGCAACATAAGCTTGGTAACATATTTAGAGTTCCTGGTCACTGCCTGGCATGTAGTAGGTGCCTAAGAAAAGGAATCTTAGGCCATAGTTAAGCAAAGTATTTGCCAGTACTTCATCAGGGAGGGCTGCCTGTCTGGCTTGTCCCCTGACTCCTTGAGGACACACACACACACACACACACACACACACACACACACACACGTGCATGCATTCTCACGTACACACACAAGCATGCAGCTGCTACCTTTCTGCAGAGTACAATAGCTCCATTTTCAGCTCTCACAAGCTGCGCAGCAGAATGGCCTTCTGGCATAAATAAAAATACACCCTAGACGCTGCTTTTCAATCGGAGGATTAGCCTAAATGTTGTGAAACAGAAAGCATGAAATATGCACGAGTGAGGCGGCCCTCCCCACCCGGTGGCCTCCCGCACGGCTCGAGGCGCCAGGCGTGAGGCGGGCTGCTTGCGCCCCGAGTCGCTTGGATGATTTGTGTGTGGTGTCGGTAAACGCTGTTATGACATTATTAATGCTCTGCACTCCAGCAAAGGACAATGGCCTATTGCCTCGTAATGTGCTGTCTGCTGCTGCAGCCGGAGCACATTAAATGGGAATTTCAAACATGGTAAACTGCTTGTTTCTTTCTTCCCGCCCTAGGCGAGTCTGCGAACTGTAGACGCTGCTCAAAGACCTGGGGAGGTGGAACGGAGTCAAGGCTATGATGGCCAGAGCGGTCCTGGGGGACCTCTGCCTGGAGCCAGGTGGCCCTAAGAAACAGCCCGCCTTCTGCTCCCAGATCAGACGGAGCACTCACCTTCCTCCTTGTGACGGGGAGGGGATCCACGCTGCTGGTGAGCTTGGGGGGAGATGAGGGCCTCGCCTGGGGGAAGCTGGCCTTGCCGAATGGACAGGATTCTCTGCCCCCGAATGGCATCCACAGGGAGCCCAGAAGTCAGGCCATCAAGTGGATTTAGTGGTCCTGCACAACATTCTAAATATATTGAACCTACATTTTAAAGCCATGTGACTTCACACAAGACACCGAGGTTTCTAGCTGCTCTGGAAGCCCGTGGCCATACAAGGCAGTGCAGTGTCCTGTCTGGTCCCCGGGGATGCTGACCCCCAGCCGCCTCTGACTGCCATGCCTCCTTTGAAGAGGTCCCGTGGCGGGATGAACAGCGTCCCCTCAAATGCTACGTGCTCCCAGCACTTCAACATGTAACCTCGTTTGCAAACAGGGTTTAAGATGTGCTTAGATAAGATGAGGTTCTCGTCTCAAATCCAATGACAGGTGTCCTCAGACACCTGGGGACTTTGGACCCAGAGACACACACACAGAGACCACGTGAAGGCCGAGCCCAGGAGCAGCAAGGACTGTTAGCTGCTGCTAGCAGCCATTGGTGCTTCCAGAAGGATCTAGCCCAGTTCAGACATCTGGGCTTCCAGAACTGGGGGACCCTAAACAGCCTCATTCAAGCCACTCCCTTGTGGTGAATTGTTTTGGTAATTTGGAATCTGATTCCAATGGTTCTCTTGTCTGCCCTGTCTACCCTCCAGGCATTTTGAATCTTAGACCCCTTTAAGAGGGGTGCCACCCCCCCATCCCTTCAGGAATGACTTTTTTTTTTTTTTTTTTTTTTGGTTTTTCGAGGTAGGGTCTCACTCTGGTCCAGGCTGACCTGGAATTAACTCTGTAGTCTCAGGGTGGCCTCGAACTCACAGCGATCCTCCTACCTCTGCCTCCCGAGTGCTGGGATTAAAGGCGTGCGCCACCACGCCCGGCTAGGAATGACTTCTTGAGGAACTCTGCCATAAGCCAGGCTCCCTCCTGGCTCTGGGTACTTCTGCCCCTCCAGCCTGGTCTATAGTGGGAGGGACTGAGTGGGGCTAGCTCTGTTTGAAGCCTCAAAGAGGGAAGTTGGCATAGAGCCCGCCTAGCGCTCACAAAGCCCTGGGCTTTATCCCAGCGCCTGATAAACTGGGCATGGTGGTGCATGCTAGGAGCGCTCTGGAGGTGGAGGCTGGGGGATCAGGGGTTCAGGGAGTCTTTGGCTAAACAGGGATTCGAGGCGAGCCTTGTTATATGAAGCCCAAACAAAACAAAACAACAGAGAAACAAAACCCAAATGTGCCCAGACACAAGCACAGGGACCTAGTCAGCATAAGGCCTCTATTTTGCTAAGTTCTGTGGGTGAATCTCTTGTGGCCCCGGGGCTGAGGACACTGGTTTGTAGGCCAAGGTCCTGGTTTGGGAAGAGTCTCCAGAAGTAGGTTCTGAGATAAGGATTCAAGTGCAATAGTTTGCTTGTGTATGAATGTGTGTGAGTGTATTTAGTGGTGGGGCTGGTGACAGGAGCACTGACAGGGGAATGATGAATGCTGCTGGGGAGAAAAATCCAGCTGGCCCTGGGTGTATCCAGCACGCGTGACCACCTCTGACAACAGAAGCTCAACTGTACTAGAAGCTCTGGAGGCTGGTGGGGAAATGGCTCAGAGCATCTCAGCCAAGCGAGATGCAGGCGGGTTTCTGTCCACTGCTCAAGGGGTGCTTCTGGGGCACTGGCTCTCTGGCACCTCAGTCTTGCTCCTGCATGCTCTGACATCTTCCCATAACCATCAAGCAAAAGCCTTCAGGAAGAGTGGATGGCGCTTGTCTTTCAGCACCGATCTTGTTGCCTGGACAAAAATAGCCGGGCGTGGTGGCACACGCCTTTAATCCCAGCCCTCGGGAGGCAGAGGTAGGAGGATTGCTGTGAGTTCGAGGCCACCTTGAGACTCCATAGTGAATTCCAGGTCAGCCTGGGCTAGAGTGAGACCCTGCCTTGAAAAACCAAAAAAAAAAAAAAAAAAGAAAAGAAAAGAAAAAAAAAATACCCACCAGAAGCAGCTTATGGAAAGAAAGGGTTTGTTTTGGCTTATAGTTTCTTGTTTTTTTAAAAAATATTAAATGTTACAAATATTTAAAAATAAATATTGAAATATTTTTAGAATAATTAACTTATTTATTTGCAAGGAGAGAGAGAGAAGAAAGGCTGAGCACACCAGGGTCTCTTGCCACTGCAGATGAACTCCAGACTGCAGACACCTTCCCCACTTTGTGCATCTGGCTTTACATGGGTACTGGGGAATTGAGCCCTGGCCATCAAGCTTTGCAAGCAAGCGCCTTTAACTGCTGAGCCATCCCCGGCCCTTGGCTTACAGTTTCAAGGGCAAGTTTCATCGTGGTGAGGAAAGTTTGGAAGATTGGACAGCAGGGTGTCACACCGTGTCATGCTGTCTGGGAGGAGGCAGCAAGAGTGAGCTATCTCTGAGCGCTCAGTGGGCTCCAGTAATCAACCTCAAGGTCCTCCCTATGACACGCCCACTCCAGCGAGGCTCCACCTGCCAAGCGCTTGACTGGCTGGTATCAAGCACAAGGCTTAACCACAGCCACTGGAGGTGTTCAGGGGGTGTTTTACTTTCAGTCCACCACAACCATGGCCAGGGGAAAGCAGAGGGGACATGGTCGGGCACTAGCAGCATCAGCAACAGGCAGACATTGCCACAGTCTTTGTGGCTAGCATGCCCTGAGGGCTCAGCAGGAGCCAGGCACTCACCCACCAGCTCAATTGTCACCAATGCTGTGAGGCTGGTGCAATACATTGTCTGAGCCGCAGTTGGGGAACTCAGGAACAAGAGTGATTGTGTGCTCAGCACTGCATTATCTCTGTCACTCCTTCCAAGGCTCAGGGTCTGTTGGGGAAGAGGTGGTGGAAAGAATGTAAGAGCCAAGGGTAGGACTCCTTACAATATGCTCCCCCCAGACACAAAATGGCCTGAATATCCATGACCTCACTGTGCCTGACACAACCTACACAAGACCATCATAAGAGGAGGAAAAGATCATGACATCAAAATAAAAGAGAGGGCTGGAGAGATGGCTTAGCGGTTAAGCGCTTGCCTGTGAAGCCTAAGGACCCCAGTTCGAGGCTCGGTTCCCCAGGACCCACGTTAGCCAGATGCGCAAGGGGGCGCACGCGTCTGGAGTTCGTTTGCAGAGGCTGGAAGCCCTGGTGCGCCCATTCTCTCTCCCTCCCTCTATCTGTCTTTCTCTCTGTCTGTCGCTCTCAAATAAATAAAAATTAAAAAAAATGAAAGGATTGTGGTAAAAGAGAGACTGACTGAGAAGGGGAGGGGGTATGATGGAGAATGGAGTTTCAAAGGGGAAAGTGGGGGGAGGGAGGGTATTACCATGGGAAATTGTTTACAATCATGGAAGTTATTTAAAAAAAAGTGATTGTGCCCAAGGTTGCAGGACATGGGGGTTCACAATTTTCCTCCTAATGTGTTCAGCAAGGGCACCAAACTTGGCTGCGGACAAGAGGCTGGAAAGGAGCAGGTGGCTGGCAAAAGCTGGCACACAGCATGTCCCTTGGTGGTCTCACTTTGCTTCCCCGCTGGCCTGAATCCCCTGTTCAATGGCCGAGGAGCCAACAGGGCAGGTGCGCAAGGAGCGGGGAGTGCCCCTCCTCTCTCCTTTTAAGAACTTTTTTTTTCTTTTTTGACGTAGAGTTTCACTGTAGCTCAGGCTGACCTGGAATTCACTGTGTAGTCCCAGGGTGGCCTTGAACACACGGAGATCCAACTACCTCTGCCTCCCGAGTGCTGGGATTAAAGGTGTGCACCACCACGCCCGGCAAGAATGTATTTTAAATGTTTTCTTTTTATTTTCTTTTACAAGGTAAGGTCTTACTCTATCTAGCTCAAGCTAACTTGGAACTCACTCTGTAGTGCCAGGCTGGCCTCAAACTCATAGTGATTTTCCTACCTCTGCCTCCCAAGTGCTGAGATTTAAAGGCGTGCACCACCATACCCAACTAATATTTTATTTAAAAAATATTTTTACTTATTTATGGTGAGAGAGAGAGAGAGAGAGAGAGAGAGAGAGAGACAGACAGACAGACAGAAGGAGTGGGAATGGGTGTGCCAGGGTCTCCTGCCACTGTAGATGAATTCCAGGTGCATAGGAGGCCACTTTATGCATCTGGCTTTATGTGGGGACTGGGGAGTTGAATTTAGGCCATTAAGCTTTGTAAGCAAGTACCTTTAACCTCTGAGCCATCTTTCCAGCCCCAAGACTATATCTATATATTTTTAATTTCTGAGAGACAGAGAGCAAAAAAGAAGGAGAGAGAGGAGAGAAAGAGAAAATGGGCATGTCAGCTGCTGAGAATGAACTCCAGGCACATGTACCCTCTTGTGCGTATGTGTAATATTGCATGCTTGCATTACTGTGCCTGGCTATGTGGGCCTGGAGATTCGAACATGCGTTCTTAGGCTTCACAGGCAAGTACCTTAAGCACTGAGCAAATCTCCAGCCCAAGACTTTAATATTTTTATTTTTATTTATTTATTTGAGAGAAATAGGCAGAGAGGGAGATAGAGAGAATGGGCACGCCAGGGCATCCAGCTACTGCAAACAAGCTCCAGATGCATGCATCCCCTTGTGTATCTGTCTTATGTGGGTCCTGGGGAATAAACCTGGGTCCTTTGGCTTTGCAGGCAAGCACCTTAACCACTGAGCCATCTCTCCGGCTCCCAAGACTACTTTTTTTTTTTTTTTTTTATTGAGGTAGGGTCTCACTCTAGGTCAGGCTGACCTGGAATTCACTATGTAGTCTCAGGGTGGCCTTGAACTCATGGCGATCCTCCTACCTCTGCCTCCCGAGTGCTGGGATTAAAGGCGTGCGCCACCATGCCTGGCTCCACCCTCTACATTCTGGCATCTGGCTGAGGGTAGGTCACCCCCTCCCCCGGATAACCCAGGCCAGACATGGGCATACCTTCTCACGCGATCACATGCCTTACCCACAGGGGATGCCTTCCCTTGGGTCTAGAATGACAGCCAGGCATAACCCTACTCCCCTGAGCTCGTCGGGGGAGGAGCTGAGTGAGAGGGGCATTTCATTCCTCAGTGTGCACGTGGGCTTTGGCCTTGACAGCCAAGGATTAAATTACCACCGGAGTTTGTGACACATGGAGGTTCCCAGGCACAAATGTGATTTAGAGGCGTAGCAGAGACCCCTGCTGCCCTCAAACACTTCCTCAGCCTGCCTGCCAGCGCACCTCAATTTCCTCTGCCACCATCCCTCACTCCTCTATGGCCGGCTGGCCTAAGCACGGTCAGCCTGTCCTTGTTTCATGCAAATGTGTCACCTAGCTGGGGTAACACATGAATCCGCCAACACCAATTTATCACCCATTTTCACATTGGCAGGGAGCGAGGCAATGAGATAATGGAACCGGGGACAGGTGAATGTTGATGGAGGAACAGGAAAAGGAGGAGGCATGAGTCACTGCTGCCTGCGGAGAAAAGGCCCCAGGGGCAGGGCCGGCTGCTGAGATCTCTGGCTGGTGGGATGGGACAGGGTGAGATGGAAGAGAATGGAGGCCTTTCACAAAGCAGGCTGAAAAATCACTGCCTGAGTTGGGATGGGGGTGTCCTCACAGATTGTCTTTGTAGAGAGTACCCAAGACTTTTTTTTTGGGAGGGGTGCGCTCTAGTGAGGATGGGGTATCATGTGTGTACATTGTTGAGGTCTGGTCTTGATCCAGTGTGGGTACTTTTTTTTTCTCATTTATTTATTTGGTGTGTGTGTGTGTGTGTGTGTGTGTGTGTGGGCATGTGCATGTCCCAGCACCTGTGGAGGCCAGAGGACAACCTCAGGGTGCTGGTGCGTGCTTCCTCCTCGTTTGAGACAGGATCTCTCTGGTTGTGCCTTTGGGAATGCCAGACTCAGACTCCGGGATTCTCCAGTCTCCACCTCCCATTGCCACAGCAGCGTTGGAAACACAGACACAAGCTCTACTTGTGTTTGGCTTTATGTGGGCTCTGGGGATCTGAACTCAAGCCACTGAGCTTGTGTAGTAAGGGCATTTTTTTTTATCATAGAAAAGGATTTTAATTACATTAGCTAGAATTTGTGTGAAACTGCATATCACATATTAGCAGTATACCAATAGTGTGACTCCATTTAAAACCAACCATTTCAAAAAATAAAATTTATACCTATAATATATATTGTAAGTATTTTACCCCACCTTAAATTTCTTTATTTATTTCTTTATTTTTAATTTTTTTTAAATTTTTTTGGTTTTTTGAGGTAGGGTCTCACTCTAGCCCAGACTGACCTGGAATTCACCTTGTAGTCTCAGGGTGGCCTTGAACTCATGGCGATCCTCCTACCTCTGCCTCCCAAGTGCTGGGATTAAAGGCATGCGCCCCCATGCCTGGCTCTCACCTTAAATTTCTAAAGCATGCTTATTCACACACTGACTGAAATGTACATAAACATTCTTTTATATTAAGCCAAAACATCTATCCCAAATTTACAAAAAGAAAATAGTTAAATGACAAAACTGTGTACATGTCATTATATACTATATGTATACATGTATCATACATTATATCTGCTAATATTCTTCTCTGATAGGAAAGACATAATGATTCTGTTACTCAAACCACCATCTTTACCAGCCTCCCTTCTCCAGATATTAAGTGTTAACTAGGCCATCTTGCTGAATTTCTTTGGAAATAATCTTTATTAGAGCTTCCTTCTTTAATCTCATTTCTTCATTACGACTGGCATAAGATGTTAACTGTTCTGCCACAGCTTTCTTGTCTTCTTTCAGTAGTGATAGCAGAGCCAAGTTTGAAGACATATGCATACAATCCCAGACTGAAGAGGCTCAGATGGAATAGCTGCAAGTTCAAGTCCAGCCTAGAGCTTCAGTGTGGTGTACAGGTCAGCCTGAGCTAGAGTGAGCCCCTCGCCTGCAGAGTCAGGATGGCTAGTCTTGATTTCATACTCCAGCCTGTATTGAATGTAATCCAAATCAGAGTCAGCTCTCTGAAACATCAATTCCAGCTTATCGACCTCCATGTTGAATAGTTGTAAGGGTATTAAAAAAAATTTTTTTTTTTTGAGGTAGGGTCTCCTCTAGCCCAGGCTGACCTGGAATCCACTGTGTAGTCTCAGGGTGGCCTCAAACTCATGGCGATCCTCCTACCTCTGCCTCCTGAGTGCTGGGATTAAAGGTGTGTGCCATCATGCCCGGCTTATTTACTTTTTTTTTTTGACAGAGAGAAAAGGCATGCCAGAACCTCTTGCCACTGCAAACAAACTCCAAATGCATGCCATCTTTGTACATCTGGCTTTACGTGTGTACTGGGGAGTTGCAGCTGTGTCGATAGGGCCCTGCCAGCACTGCCTTTAGCGGCTGAGCCATCTCTCAAGCCCAGCATGGGTTTTTATTCATTTATTTAAAATATACATTTATTTGAGGGTGGGGAGTACGAGAATGCCAGGGCCTCGGGCCACTGCAAAGGGACTCCAGACACATGCACCACTTTGTGCACCTGGCTTTACATGGTTGCCGGGGAATCAAAATCAAACCCCAGGGCCAGGCTTTGCAAGCAAGCACAGTGAACCACCGAGTCACCTGTTCAGCCAGAGCACTTTCTTCAACATCCAACCGGGTGGCACCAGCTCTGAGGAACCTGACTTCCAACAATCTCCAAAGCTAAGAAATGGCGGTGAGGGGTGGGTGGGCAGCTTCAAAGATGCTGGAGAACCCAGCCTATGGGTTTTGGAGTTAGGAGAAGCCTCTGCAAGCTTTTGGCTACTCTCACTGTATAGTGGGAACTCCTTTGATTTGAACACTTCATCCCCCAGTGGTTAATGGGAGATCCGAGGCTAGCACCCAGGCCCTCTGCTAGCGACCTGATTTGCCTCAAGGCACTAGTGCCACCGGCCCAGCTTATCATACTGGGACCAGTAAGAAAAGAAAGAGCAGAGGACGTTTCAGGCAGGGAGGGACAGAAGATGGGTGAGTGGTGCTGAGCTAAATCAAAGCTGCCATGAAGTGGCAGGTGCAGAAGTTCCTGGTTGTGGCAAGAAAAAGGCCAAGGGAGAGCCCTGATGCCCAGAGGGAAGGAAGGGGTTCCCCCACTTCCACCTGCAGCTCGTACCTCCTTTGCGCTTTGCCCGTGCAGAAACAGCCTCGGCTCTTGAGATAGGTGGAGCCCCAGCAGGTGGCATGGCCCGTGCGCGGGTGTGTGTGTCGGGGGAAGAATCACAGGGAACCCACGGGTGGCCAGCCGGGTCGGGGGGACAGCTTTGAGGCCGAGGGCGCGCGTCTGGGCCGTGACCACGAGGTGGCGCCCGCGCGCCGAGGAAGCGCCGCGGCAGCTCCCGGGCCGCCCCAGCCGCCGCTCGGCCGCCCCAGCCTGCGAGGAAACAATGCGGCGGTTCCGGGCGTAGCGCGGCGCCGGGGTCGGACGGACGCCGGGCATCGGGGCGCGGGCATCGGGGCGATCGAGCGGGAGAGCGGGCTCGGGCGGGCGGGCGGGCGCGCGCGGCGGCCTCCCCGAGAGCCATGGGCGCGGCGCGCTGCGGGGCTGCAGATCGGCGCGGCCCGGAGGCGCGGGGCGCCGGGGCGCGGGCCTGGGGCCGCCCGTAGCGGGCTCCGAGGGAGGCGCGGGGTCGGGGAATGAGGCGCCCTCGGCGGGGAGCCCGAGTGCGCGCCGCCGCCGCGCCGTCCCGCGCTGCAGCCCGCGAGAGAGCCCGAGCAGCCAGACGCGCGGCCGGCGGTCTGGGGGCGCGCCGCCTTCCGGACCCCAAAATGTGAAGCGGGGAGGGCGGAGACGCAGCGACCGCCCGGCCCGGTGCCCTCCCGCCGCCGCCGAGCCGTCCCCCTGACCCGCGCGCCCAGGCCGCGCCACTGATCCTCTCCTCCACCCCACCCGCCTCGCTCCGATCGAGCTTCGGCACACGACGGGTTCGAGGCCCCGACCCGGCCCACCCAAGTTTGAACAATGATCACAGTCAACCCCGATGGGAAGATAATGGTCAGAAGATGCCTGGTCACCCTGAGACCCTTTCGGTAAAGTTCTTTCCTGGCTGGCGCAGGGAGGACCTCCTCCCCATACCGAGGGGGGCGCATGGTGGAAAGGGGGCGAGGTTGGTCCTTGTGTGTGTGTGTGTGTGGGGGGGTGCCAGTCCTGGTGGCTAAGAAGGTTGGCGCTTGTATCCTCTGCGAGGAGGGGCAGTGGGGCTGGGAAAACAGAGTTAGGGGTGCAATACTGGACCTGTCTGTAGTTGGTTTGGGTTCGGGGAGGTTTACCTTGGGGTCAGAAAATACTGAGGATGAGGTCCCGGGCCCCGAAGTGGTCTCAGTTAACACGCCTCTTTTTTTTTTTTTTTTTGCCCCTCGAGGTTTTCCCCCCATCTCACAGAGAAAGTTAGCACCCCTTCTGTCCTGCCAAGAGGGCTCCCAGGTGGGCCGGCCCACCCCCTCTGCCTAGTTCAACCCCTGCCCCCCTAATGGGTTTCCCCTCTTTCTGGTAGGGCACAGTCCTGTCTCTGACCAAGGGTCCCCAAGGTTGGGTCGAGAACACCCTCAGCTGGCTTTCTAGTCTGCGAGTCTCCGAGAACAGAGACATTTTCAGCGGGAGTGTGGAGTGCCCATCCCATGAGGAGGTGCAGCCTCCTCCCTCTCAGTGTCTTAGCAGGAGGGGGGCAAAGAAGGTGGTAGATTGGAGTGAGGGTGTACTGGAACTTACTGGTCCCCGTTTCCCACCCTCCAAGGGGACCCCAGAGTAGTTTCTTTTCTCAGGCTCCAGCAGAGCCAGGGCCGAATTTCATATTGGGGGAGGGGCCCCTGGATGTCAGGCCAGGACGGACTGTCACTGTGCACGGGGCTTGTGGACAGGCGGGCCCTAGAGCCAGGGCGGGACTCCGGACAAGGCCACAGGTGGGGTCCCGGTGTGCAGAGCGTGGAGTCTAAGTCCACCCTGGCAGGTATTTCCTGGCGAGGCGCCCTTGGTTTGGACTGCAGAGGGCCTGGGTTTGAACCCCTTTCCTCCAGGGTCTGGAGCCAGTCCTGGTCCCTCCTGGTCCCCTCCAGCGCTCACATGGCTGGGGGAGGGGAGACTGTGGCCCACCTGTTTTTTCTTCCCACCAGCACTTGGGCTGGTTCTGCAGGGCTAAGAAGGAACCCTCTGGGGACAATAGCGGCTGCCTGTGAGCTGTCGGGAGGGGGGGGGGGTGGTGTTGTCTCTGTGGGCAGAGCTTTAAGCTGGTCATTTGGAGGGGGTTCCCAGTAATCCTGGGTCTAAGGTGCTGAGGGGGGCAGGTCTGAGCGCTAGGTGTATCTAGAAAGGCCCTTACTCCTGGGTGATTCTGGACTCCCTAGTTTGTCCCACACACTGAGAAGGTTCTTGTGGGTCTCCCACCCCAAATTGGCCTTCCTGCAGACCACCCTTCCTGGAATGATAGGCGGGGGCTCAGCCGCCAGCACCATGGACAGAGCTCGCTTCCCGCCACGGGGCTTCCCGCCACGTCCTGTCCCCCCGCCCCCCAGGGCTCTTATAGGATGGGGGATGGAGTTTAATCCACCCCAGCTAGGCCGCCAGGGACCTTCAACCACCAAGGCCGTCTTCTCCAAGTCCCCTCAGATGGGAGGGAGGCAGGCCTCTGATTACATCACCCCCAACTTTGTTCTTCCTCTAGGGAGGTCTGGGAATGCTGTCTCCAGCAGAGCCTCTATTCTGCAGGGGCTCTTGAAATGTTCCTCTGATGGATGCATGGAGGGTGAAGTCATTTGAACTTGATTCCCCTATAAATGGCCCCCGGCTGTTCGTTTTTTGGTGGGTATTCTGGACATGGGCACTGGCAGAGAAAGATGCTGCAACAGGGCACTGGAGATACCCACACTTTGGTCTGGGTGCACTTTGGATCCTGGCAGGCACTCCATCTCCGGCCCTGAAAACAATCCCCGTGGCTGGAGTGGTGGCTGAGGGGCAAGAGGCTGTGGCTGGGGATCTTTTCCCTGGGGTCCCCTTAGGCATGAGACAGTCGCCCCTCACTGCACTGTTGTTTGGCTTGTTGCCTGGGGACCAGCCTGATTCTATTTGGGGAACCCCAACATCTGAGCCTCACCCTGGGCTTGGGGGAATTCGGGAGGGGTTGGCTCCTGTGAGGTGAAGGGAAGTGTCTCTTGTCATCTCCCGTTGTATCTCATGTAGGTCCCCTGCCTCCGTCAGAGACTTGACTTTTGAGGTGCTTCCAGGAAGCTCCGGGGACCCCCGGGGACTCTGCATGCCACTGCTGTCCCTTGCAGACCAAATCTCTGTCAGCTTAGAATTCTGTTGTGCTTTTAATTTTCTTCTGCAGTTATGTGTTTTCTTTAATAGACCAAATTTTAATTAAATACTGTTCTGCCAGTTTCAAATAATGAAGATTAAAACGTATAAAGTAAGTCTTGCGTGAAGACACAAACAAGTCTTGGGCTTGGGGACAGCGTGGAGGTGGAAGTGTCTGGCATGGCTTTGGGACGCTCCTTGTTCATCCTGGCCCTATGCCAGGTGGAGTTTCTGTTCCTGACCTCGGGGAAGGAGTGTTCCCGTGTACCTCTGCCTGCTCAAGTCCTCTGATTGGCTCCAAGTCTCAATTTACCTGTCCCAAATGACCACGCACTGAGGCTGTAGGGACCTGGGGCTGGGCTTGGGGTTTTGGGCCTGGTTTTCTGCTGTCACTTTGGGCTACCCCAGTGTTTGGCACCTTTTTAGATAATCAGTAACTATGTATGTTGAGAGACCGAATGACATATTTTGGCCAGTTCTCTCACCCTGTGTAAAACAGCTCACACACCCAGGTGACTCTGTACCCAGTGTAAGTGTGCCCTGCTGTCAGTGGTACAGGCTGGCAAGCCAGTGTGTGTATGCTCGGTGGAGAAATATGTCGGGGAAAGTGGGCGCAGTAAGAGGGCTGTGCGTAGCTGTCTTGAGAACATATCACATAGTCGTGATGAGGGCACAAGGCACCCTCCTCTGTGGACACAGACAAGGGGGTCACAGCGAGCTCATGACGGATGGTGGGGGTGGCAAGACCTGTGTACACAAGTGCTGAGGGTGATTGATGGGGTCCAGGTGGGTCTCGGCTGGACCAATTACTTGCCCCTGGGCTGGCATCCAGCCCTGCTGTTCCATCTGTACTTGTGGTTCTCACCCATTAGTGTGGGTGACTCGAGGATCAGAGTCATCTGGGGAGCTTGTTAAAGCAATTTTCCTGCCCCGTCCTGGAGCCCCACATAGTAGTTCTGGGTTTGGGAGCCCCAGCATGTCCCTCTGTCCTCCCCTCCCTCCTCCCTCCCAGAGACGTGATTGAATCTAGGATCCAGTGCATGCTACGCAAGCACTTTACCTCTGAGCCACATTCCCTAGCCCCAGAGCCTGCCTCCCTCCCTCTTTCCTCCCTCCCTCCCTTCCTCCCTTCCTCCCTCCCTCTCCTTCCTTCCTTCCTTCCTTCCTCCCTTCCTTCCTCCTTCCCTCCCTTCCTCTCTCTCTCTTTCTTTTTGTTTTTTGTGGTAGGGTCTCACTCTAGCTCAGGCTGACGTGGAATTCACTATGTAGTCTCAGGGTGACCTGGAACTCTTGGTGATCCTCCTACCTCTGCCTCCTGAGTGCTGGGATTAAAGATGTGCACCACCACGCCTGGCCAGAGCCCCGAGTTTTAATGATTCTCAGGTGTGCTGCTGGTCTGGGCATCACACCTTGAGGACATGACACTCCAAGTGAGGCTATTCCTTGCCCAGATTTCAACCTTAAATGTATAGACTTTTGGTTCAGATTTTGCTACGTGGCCAGTTTTTTTGTGTCATGGAGGTGGGAGCCTCCTGGGCTCTGAGCTCAGCACTGGGTTTTCATTCTTCCATCCACCCCTGGTTTCTCTTTCATTCATTGTTTTGAGACGGGAGTCTCACGTTGCTCAGACTGACTTAAATCCTGTGTGTAGCCAAGGATGACCTTGAACACCTGATCTTCATGCCTCTACCTTCCATATGCTGGGATTACAGTGTGTGCTATCATGATCATTCTATTCACTCATTCTTGTTCTTTTTCTATTTATTTTATTTGATTGTATTTTATTTTAAGGTAGGGTCTCACTGTAGCCCAGGCTGACTTGGAACTCACTCTGTAGTCCCAGCCTGGCCTTTGAACACACAGTGATGTTCCTACCTCTGCTATCCAAGTGTTGGGATTAAAGGCATGAGCTACCATACTCAGCTTCACTTCTTCTTAAATTTTATTTTAAATTTGTGTGTGTGTGTGTGTGTGTGTGTATGTGTGTGTGTGTGTGTGTGTGTGAGAGAGAGAGAGAGAGAGAGAGAGAGAGAGAGAGAGAGAGAGAAGGAGAATGGGCACACCATGACCTTTTTTCTCTGAAAATAAATTCCAGGTGCATGTACCACTTTATGTATCTGGCTTTACTTGGGTACTGGGGAATTAAACTTAGCAGGTTTTGCAAGCAAGCACTTTTAACTGCGGAGCCATCTCCCCAGGCCCCTCCTTCATTCACTCTTTTTTTTAAAAATCTTTAAATATACTTTTAAAAGATTATTTTAGGCTGGAGAGATGGCTTAGCTGTTAAGGAGTTTGCCTGCCAAAGCCAAATGATCCCAGTTCAATTCTCCAGGACTCACATAAGCCAGATGCACAAGGTAACGCATGTATCTGGAGTTTGCAGTGGAGGCCCTGGTGCTCCCATTCTCTCTCTGCCTCCTTATCTCTCTCAAATAAATAAATAACTAAAATATATTTGAAAAAGAATCTTATTTGGCTGGAGAGATGGCTCAATGGTTAAGACGCTTGCCTGCAAAACCTGAGCACCCCCGTTTGATTTCCCAGCACCCACATAAAGCCAAATGTACAAGGTGGTGCATGTGTCTGGAGTTCATTTGCAGTGACTGGAGACCCTTATGTGCCCCCCCTCC
Organism: Jaculus jaculus; assembly: GCF_020740685.1. NCBI lineage: Eukaryota > Metazoa > Chordata > Mammalia > Rodentia > Dipodidae > Jaculus > Jaculus jaculus. Next base: position 122,134,428 of record NC_059110.1, on the reverse strand, counting down.
CTGCCTCTGTCTCACCCTCTCAAATAAATAAAATTTAAAAATATTTTATTTATTTACAAACGGAGAGAGAGAAAGAGACAGAGACATGAGGGATAACGGGCACACCAGGGCCTCCAGCCGCTGCAGACAAAACTCCAGATGCATGCACCAGTTTGTGCATCTGGCTTTATGTGGCTACTGGGGAAATCGAAGTCGGATCATTAGGCTTTGCAGGCAAGCATGCTCACTGCTGAGCCATCTCTCGAGCCCTCATTCGTTCATTCTCAGGGCGGCTTAAGGTGGCAATCCGAGGTGGCAGTGGGCACCGTGTCCCTGGTCTGCCCCGCTGACCTGTCCTCTCCCCCGCAGGCTGTTCGTGCTCGGCACTGGCTTCTTCACCCTCTGCTTCCTGATGACATCTCTGGGAGGCCAGTTCTCTGCCCGGCGCCCTGGGGACTCGCCCTTCACCATCCGTACAGAAGGTATCTGGGGCTGTGCCCTTGCATGCTGCGTGGGCTCTGGTCCTGCCAGTGCCACCAGGAATTCCTTGGACCAGGATTGTCAGGCCAAGGAGAAGGTCTGAGAGCCAGGGTCTCTAAGATGTCAGGGGAGCCTTTTGTGTTATTTCTCTCATGGGCATGCCCGAAGCGACATCTTTGAAGATGGTATCAGATTCTTTGAGACACACTTCTTTCGTGTCTTTGGCCCTTGCAAGGCTGTGGTGAGGGACAGGCATGCCACAGAGTTACATCTGGAAAAAGAACCTATGGTAGATGTACTTTTGGTTTTGAGTGAGCAATCAGAAGTAAAGGATGAAACGGCGTGTAGCAGATAAAGGGTATGCCATCAAGCTGGGCACTGAACAGCACTGGGAAAGGGTGACTGGTGAGCCCTGCTGAAGCGCGCAAGGAGCGAAGGAAAGCAGCAGATAATTAACAGAGCGTCACACGGGGCCTTTACCATCATCCAGCAGAAACGCCCAGGGCAGCCTTGTAAAGACAGTTGGCTGGAGTCATCAATTGGTAAAGGGGGTCCTGGGCAGACAGTCTTCTCCTTGGGCAAGACTTTCAATTAGTTGTTCTCACCACAGCCATGTAAAACTTTTTTTATTATTAGAGAGAGAGAGAGAGACAAAGCAACAAAGTATGCCCCCCACCCCACGGGCCTCTTGCTGGTACAAACTAACTCCAGACAATGCGTTACTTTGTTTATCTGTCTGGCTTTCGGTGGGTCCTGGGAAATCAAAACCGTGGCCAGCAGGCTTTGTAAGCAAGCGCCTTTAACGGCTGAGCCATCTCCCCAGCCCCACAACAGATATTTTAAAAATTTTTATTCATTTACTTGACAGAGAGAGAGAGGGAGAGAGAGTGGGCGTGCCAGGGCCTCCAGCCACTGCAGACAAACTCCAGATGTGTGTGCCTCCTCGTGCATCTGGTTTATGAGTCGTGGGGAATTGGACCTGGGTCCTTTGGCTTTGCAGGCAAATGCCTTAACTGCTAAGCCATTTCTTCAGCTCCAGACATTTTTATATCCTGGGATAAACAATAGTGACCTCTGCTCAAGTCTTAAGATTGTTCGTGTATATGTGTGTGTGTGTGTGTGTGTGTGTGTGTGTGTGTATGAGCGCCTGACAGCCTGGGAAATGGCTTACCTCCTAGCGATTCTTAGAGCACAGTGATTTTAATCCTTGGGCTATAAACGTGCTTAGGTCTGAGATTAGGGGAGGGGTTACCCTGTCCCCAGAGTCAGCTCTCAACAAGCTGTAACAGTACATTACAGCTCACCGATATGACTTATATTACAACAGACTTGCCTGGCTCCTCCCTGAGCTGTCAGGAACTTGGTTTCTTCCAGTGCTTCCCTGTCCCTGCTGCATACTGTGCTTGCACAGGTAAAGTGGAGGTGCGGAGTGAGGGCTTTGGGGAGCCAGCCGGGTTTGCATCTCTGCTTCCTAGCCATGTGCCACTGGTCAGGTCACTGAAGTCACCAACAGGGAGCATGCAAAGCCTTTCCAGAGGTTGGAGTGAATGATCCAGTGCCAACGTGGAAACTCTCTGGCATGGTTGGCTGCCACAGGACATGAATGGGGCAAGCTGGGAGTCCGAATCCTGAAGCTGGGCACTGCCCCTGCCCCTGCCTATCCTACGTATAAGGCTGCCAGGAGCCAACAGCTCGGGCATACCCACTGTGCCACCAGGCTTCTTTGGGTCAAAGGTAGGAAGAAGAAGCATGAAGTAGAGGGGAAACTGAGGCAAACCAAGTCCCAGAGCTACTTAGCTTTGTGAGATGGCCCCGGTCCCTCTGGGGAGCCTCTCTTGGAAACCCCCCTTCTTGAACTTACAGGGCTCAACTGCCTGGCTCCTTTGTTCTCGGCGACAAGGACTGTTGGCATCCCGGGTGGCATAGCTTGTCAGCTGGAGTGTGTGCTCTGAGTGGTACTTATTGTGCCATCTGGTAGCCATTACCTGACTCACTCCTTTGGCTTAGCGTGTGCGTCTTTAAACCGGCAGAAGCTCTAAGAAGCAAGCTCACACTTACGAGCCATTTCAGCTGAGGGTAAGCTGACTAGCCCTGCCTCCGACGTGCAGGCGCCTCCTTCAGTGTCTGAGCCTCTGGCTCCCCTCTGCTGAGTGAGAGGAGAGCCCCACTTCCTCGGGGTGGTTGTGAGCATGTGTGAAAATGCGGTGTGTGCAGGGGCCTGAGCAGCGCCCGAGAGAGGACTCCCCCATTCTCAACCCATGCGCAGAGTCTGGGAAGGGGGTGTTGCAGGGAAAGGCGCTAAGGCAAGCCCATGGAAGTGCTGTGGTCTTTACATGGGAGATGCTGAAGGGTGGAGGCTCTGACCATTCTGGCGTGTGATCTTTGGTGACCTCACATGGGCAAGGAAGGAGGAGACCTCCTGGGTCTCCACGCATTGTAGATCAGTTTGCAAACTGAGCTCATGCAGGTCAAAGCCTGTTCTCTATGTCCTGAGCCCCTGGGCTGGAAGCGGAGTACCTGGAATCCAATACTGAAGTCAGGAGTGGGAGAAGGCAGACAAGGAGGAGGCCTGGAGGAACCCTGGTGAGAGGACCCTGAGTCAGTTTAGGTCTTGGTGCTTTTAAGCTAATTTGCTTGGATGGACCCAAGGCAAGGGTGTTAGGTCCGGAGAGCTATGTGCATGAGGGGCTTAAAATCCTGATCCTGAGTTGGCCGTGGTGGCGCACGCCTTTAATCCCAGCAATTGGGAAGCGGAGGTAGGAGGATCGCCATGAGTTCGAGGCCACCCTGAGACTACATAGTAAATTTCAGGTCAGCCTGGGCTAGAGTGAAACCCTACCTCAAAAAAAAAAAAAAAAAAAAAAAAAAAGGAAAATAAATCCTGGTCATTCATATGGCTGGGCCCCGTCTTGAACTAACCCCAGCAGTGGCATCGAATCCACCTGAGAGGCACAGGGTGCTGGCAGGTCAGAGCTAACCTGGTCTTGGAGGGCTACTGGGCATGGTGGTCATTGTCAGGGTATCGGGTAATCCACATTCTTCAGGGAGTAGACTCAGAAGAAGGAAGTCCACTGAGGTCCTTTCGTTTATGTGGGGCGGGGGGGGCGGAATCCATGCATTGGTCATCAGAACAGTCTGAGTATAGATGGAAACCAGCTTTGCTTGGCTGCGGGAAGTGAGGCCTCTTGGGTGGACAGTGTGGTCAGGCACAGGCCAGAAAGGGGCTTTCCCAGGGCAGAGGGGAGCCCTGGCCTAGCCTGCTATGGCCACTAGGAGACCCACTTTCCCTGGGCCAGCTTACATTTCATGAAAGCGTGCTCTAGTTTGGGGCTACAGTGTGACAGATGTCTCCTGATTTGCTAGAGAGATTCCGGAGTAGAGCGGGGCTGAGTGGGCTGCGGGGCGGGGCTGCTTTGGGTGTCTCCCCTTCCCTCTCCAGGTAGCAAGGCACTGCCCAGTCCCTCCTTCTGTCTCTTCATAAGAAGGCCTTTGCCCTCTCCCTGTGACGCTGCATCTGAGCTGGTTGACGGGAGCTGATCTTGCAGAAGTGTGGGGTGGGGGTTTCCTCTGGAAAGCCCCCAGGCTACATTCCTGGGTTCAGCTGCCTCTGTTGCCTGGCTGGACTACTCAGGCTCCAGGCCAAGGGGTTAAACACAGTCAATGGGTGCTTCAGGCCCTGTTCATAGCTCTGGGGAAGCTCTTTTGCAGCCTGGGTCTGGGGGTGGGGGATGCTAAGGAAGAGGCTCATCCATTCCCCTGGGGCCTGTCCTGGCCTCTGCAGCCCTGGCGCTCCGTAGTCGCAGCTGCACTGTGCAGAGAGAAAGCTGTGCTCATTCCCCAGTCATGTGAATGCCAGGATCAGCCCTTCCCCTAAGTGTGAGGAGGTCTCTGTTCTCTGGCGGGTGGAGGCTTGATCCAGTTCTGGGAGCCAGAGGTAAGGGGTAGGGACAGGACTAGAGGGAGAGACAGAGAGCCACAGAGAGGGCATCTGGGGAGGGGCTGGACCTAGATGTTCTCAGCAGGTAATAAAAATGCCTCATCTTGGGCTGGAGAGATAGCTTAGTGGTTAAGACGCTTGCCTGTGAAGCCTAAGGACTCAAGTTTGACTCTCCAGGTCCCACAAAAGCCAGCCGCACAGGGACGCAAGTGTGCAGTGTTGTACATGCACACAAGGGGCCACATGCATCTGGAGTTCAACTGTAGTGGCTGGAGGCCCTGACACACCAATTCTCTCCACTCCCCTTTCTCTCTCACACACAAAAAGGAAAAAATGCTTTAAAAAATGCCGCATCTGGGCTGGAGAGATGGCTTAGCGGTTAAGCGCTTGCCTGTGAAGCCTAAGGACCCCGGTTCGAGGCTTGGTTCCCCAGGTCCCACGTTAGCCAGATGCACAAGGGGGCGCATGCATCTGGAGTTCGTTTGCAGAGGCTGGAAGCCCTGACGCGCCCATTCTCTCTTTCCCTCTATCTGTTTTTCTCTCTGTGTCTGTCGCTCTCAAATAAATAAATAAAAATTTAAAAAAATGCCACATCTCACCAGGTGTGGTGGCTCATGCCTTTAATCCTAGCACCTGGGAGGCAGAGGTAGGAGGGTCGCTGTGAGTCTGAGGGCAGCCTGAGATTACATAGTGAATTCCAGGTCACCCGGGCTAGAGCAAAAGCCTACCTCGAAAAGCAAAACAAAGCCTGGCGTGGTGGCACACGCCTTTAATCCTAGCACTCAGGAGGCAGAGGTAGGAGGATCTCTGAGCATTCGAGGCCACCCTGAGACAGTGAATTCCAGGTCAGCCTGAGCTAGAGTGAGAACCTACCTTGAAAAACAAAAACAAAAACAAAAGAAAAAAAAAAGCAAAACAAAACAAAAGACCACCTCATCTCTAAATATGGGATCCATTTGTATCTGTGCCCCAGCTTTCCTTATTTGTATGGACATACAAGGGGCGTGAGTGTGAGTGAGTATGAGTGTGAACTCCAGACGTGGTGCTGGGGCCTCACAGTAAATATATTTCAATTCAGCTGGCAAGAGCAGGCAACTAGTGACTCAGGGGAAATCATGTCAGTTTGCTCTGCTGACAGTCGCTGGGGTGGTGGTGACGGTGGCATCTGAGATCATGTCATTTAGGGAAGGCCTGCTTCCCTCCTGGGAATACATGTCCAGCTTTGTCTCTGGCTGGTTGCTGAGCAGAAAGGGTGATGGGGAAGTGTGGGTGCTATGCCTTGGGGGCATCTGTAGAAGGTGAGAGCTGCTTCTGAGCCCAGGAGCTGGGGAAGCGAGCTTGCTGTAGGAAGATGAGGGCGTCTCAGTCAGGTGCTAGTGAAACCCCTGCCTGTCCCTAAATCCCCTGGTCTTCGGGGACCACTCCTTCTGTTGACATTGTTAAGCATTGGTTTAATTCTGCCTAAGAATGCAGTTCCCAAATCCCAAATGTCTCCAGAGATTCTGAAGTGTGTGTGTAAGAGAGAAAGAGAAAGAGAGAAAGAGAGGGGGGGGGGCAGGGGATGAGCCTCTGTCTCCTCAGTTAGCTCTTGCTTCTGCAGATTAACCCAGTGTCTCATCTTTGGCCTCCCCATCTCCCTACGCTGACCTGGTGGGAAGGCCACCCTGATCCTCTCAACCCCTCTGCCCAGAGGGCTGCGAGCCACCCCCTGGGAAGGGGTCGTATCGAGGGTGGGGGCTTCCGGCCACTGCACAGCGCAGCAAGTAAATTCAAACTCCCTCTGCGTCCATGCCAGAAGCCCCGGAAGCAAGGGTGTCCTTGTTAGCGCTTCTGCCCTGGCCTGTTCCTCCTCTCTTCCCACTCCCAGGCTGCACCGGGGCACTTGTCTTCCTGTATGAATGAGCAGTCATTTAGCTCTTGTCTACCCCGGGGCTCTGCTCTGGCCCACCCAAGGTTCAGCAAAACAAAGTGAAACTGCCTCAGAGGGTCCCCTGCCAGCCTGTATGGGAGCTTTCCTTTTCCCCTTCTCCTTTCTTCTTTCCTTTCTCCCTTCTCCATTCCTCTCTTTCCTTTCTCTTCTTTTCCCTTTCTCTTTCTTTTGGTTTTCCAAGGTAGGGTCTCACTCTAGCCCAGGCTGACCTGGAATTCATTCTGTAGTCTCAAGCTGACCTTGAACTCACAGCGATCCTCCTATCTCTGCTGGGATTAAAGGCGTACCATGCCCGGCTCTTTCCTCTCTTTTGTTTCTTCTTTTCTTCCCCCTTTTTTCATCTCCCTTCCTCCTTTATCTAGTAGCAGTAAGGGGGTTACACAGACCTACAGGGGTCAAGGCAATCGAACCTCAGAGCTCAATGACTCCAGCCTGGCTCCCCCACCCCCATTTCACTCAAGGGGAAGCGGAGGCCAGAGGTAGAAGTGACTTACTTGCTCCCTTGGCTCTGGAGTCAGGGCTTTCTGACTCCGCCCATTCGAGACCTCTGTGCTGATGCTCTGGGGCCCCACGGACCCCTGGGCTGTTCTGCAGACTTGGGCTGGAGCGGGTGTGGGGTCTGTGATCTGGTGCTCCCAGAATGATGAACGCAGGCATCGAGGACGAGCTAAGGAAGCTTGGGCTGGCATGGGAAAGAGTGGGAGATAGGCAGAGGGTGGGGCTGAGCTGTCCAGACTTTAGTGCCTGGAGCACAGCACCTTGTGGACCATGTGGAACTTGCTGAATTGTCTAGAACCTTCTGAAGGAATTACAAAGGAAAGGTGAGGATGGTCTCACATGGGGTATGCAAGAGGGATTAGGAACCGGAGCATGTTGCTGAGGCCCCCAGGCCAGTTAGGGGCTCTTGGTGGCTGTGCCTTGTTTTCATTGAATTTATGCTTCAGGAGGTCTCCTCAGCCCAGGCTGGGGACCAGGAGGGGAGTGACCACTCAGCCCTGGAGGGGTGTGAGAGCCAGGACAAGGGCCAGCATGGTTTTCTACAGAGTGGTCTGGAGATGTGGGATGGGAAAGGAAGGGTCGGGGCCAAGACTCTGGGGAGGAGTGGGGGCAGGGACCAGTAGGTCGTGGACCCTGAGAACAGAGGCTCCCCACCTGCATCAGACTCACATAAGGAGCAAACACAGTGTCCCAGGCCCAGAGCTCTGATCCGCAAATGTGGACAGGGCCTGAGAGTCAGAAAGGCACCCGCCTGGTTTAGAGGCTGGCAGGTACTGGTCACGCTTACCCGAGTGGGAAGTTCTGTCCTGAGTTGGTGTTGCGTTTCGGGGTTCTTGTCCCATTGGAGCCTTTCCTGGTCTTATCGACCCTTGCTGCCCAGGGCACTCGGAGAGTATGCCCTCAGCTTTCTTATAGCCTGCAGACCCAAGAACAGAGAGGCAGCAGAGGCTCCTCAGTAGCCCCCCCACAACCCCATGGTCTTCTCCAAGGGCAACACGGACACACAGAGGGAGGTCCTGCTGTGCGGGGTGAGGGGTAGGATGGTAACCCTTGACTGAAACCTACAGGCTGCTGGGCCATCCCTGACTGTGCCCACACTCTGTCCACAGTGCTGGGTGGCCCTGAGTCTCGTGGTGTCCTCCGCAAGATGAGTGACCTGCTGGAGCTGGTCTTGAAGCGTTTGGACACTCTGGCCAGACTACAGAACAGCAGCGAGTCCCGCCATGCCTCTGGTGACAGGCACGTCGCTGCAGACCGGTGAGCGGCGGCAGAGGGTGGGCCCAGTGTGTGTGTGTGTGTGTGTGTGTGTGATCTTGGATGCTGGGAGCTCAGCCGAGGCCCTCTGTCTGACTTAGATAAAACTTTGTATGTATTTATGTTCTATTTATTTGTATGGGTGCATTAGGGTCTCCTGCTGCTGTAATCAAATGCCTGTCTGGCTTTATATGGGTGGTCGGGGGATTGAACCAGGGTCAGAAGGCTTTGCAAGCAAGTGCCTTTAACCACTGAGCCATCTCCCAGGGCCCACTCAGAGAAAGCATTACAAATGCAAACCACGCTGTACATGTCTACTATACCTCGGAATACGGGATCCTGCCTCCCAGATTTAATGACCGGTGACATTTTATCCTGTTTGCACACTGTCTTTTGTGTTTGCTTTTAGAGACAGTCTCTTGTACAGCCTAGATTGGCCTCAAACTCACTTGGTAGCCAAAGATGACCTTGAATTTTCTTTTTTTTTTAATTTTTAAATTTTTATTAACATTTTCCATGATTATAAAAAAAATCCCATGGTAATTCCCTCCCTCCCCCCCGACACTTTCCCCCTTGAAATTCCATTCTCCATCATATTACCTCCCCATCACAATCATTGTACTTACATATATACAATATCAACCTATTAAGCACCCTCCTCCCTTCCTTTCTCTTCCCTTTATATCTCTTTTTTAACTTACTGGCCTCTGCTACTAAGTATTTTCCTTCTCACGCAGAAGCCCAATCATCTGTAGCTAGGATCCACATATGAGAGAGAACATGTGGTGCTTGGCTTTCTGGGCCTGGGTTACCTCACTTATTATAATCCTTTCCAGGTCCATCCATTTTTCTGCAAATTTCATAACTTCATTTTTCTTTTACCGCTGAGTAGAACTCCATTGTATAAATGTGCAACATCTTCATTATCCACTCATCAGTTGAGGGACATCTAGGCTGGTTCCATTTCCCAGCTATTATAAATTGAGCAGCAATAAACATGGTTGAGCATGTACTTCTAAGGAAATGAGATGAGTCCTTTGGATATATGCCTAGGAGTGCTATAGCTGGGTCATATGGTAGATCAATCTTTAGCTGTTTTAGGAACCTCCACACTGATTTCCATGATGGCTAGACCAGATTGCATTCCCACCAGCATCCCTTGTTCCTGGATTGGAAGAATCAGTATTGTGAAAATGGCAATCTTTCCTAAAGCAATCTACACATTTAATGCAATCCCTATCAAAATTCCAAAGGCATTCTTCATGGAAATAAAAAAAAATCCAAAAATTCATTTGGAATCACAAAAAACCTTGAATATCTAAAATAATACTGAGCAACAAAAATGAGGCTGGTGGCATCACCATACCTGATTTTAACCTATACTACAGAGCCACAGTAACAAAAACAGCATGGTACTGACACAAAAACAGACATGTAGATCAGTGGAACAGAATAGAGGACCCAGATGTAAGTCCAGGTAGCTATAGCCACCTGATATTTGATTAAAATGCCAAAAATACTCATTGGAGAAAAGACAGCCTCTTCAGCAAATGGTGTTGGGAAAACTGAATATATATCTGCAGAAGGATGAAAATAGATTCTTCTCTTTCTCCATGCACAAGCATTAAGTCCAAATGGATTAAAGACCTTAACATCAGACCTGAAATTCTGAAACTGCTAGAGGAAAAAGTAGGGGAAACCCTTCAACATATTGGTCTTGGCAAAGACTTTCTGAATACAACCTCAATTGCTCAGGCAATAAAACCACAGATTAATCACTGGGACCTCATGAAATTACAAAGATTTTGCACTGCAAAGGACACAGTGAAAAAAGCAAAGACGCAACCTACAGAATGGGAAAAAATCTTTGCCAGCTATATATCTGATAGAGGATTAATATCTAGGATATACAAAGAACTCAAAAAATTAAATAATAAGGAATCAAACAAGCCAATCAAAAAATGGGCTATGGAGCTAAATAGAGCATTCTCAAAGGAAGAAATACGAATGGCATATAAGCATCTAAACAATGTTCTATGTCACTAGTCATCAGAGAAATGCAGATTAAAACTACATTGAGATTCCATCTCACTCCTGTCAGATTGGCCACCATCACGAAAACAAATGATCATAAATGTTGGCGGGGATGTGGAAAAAGAGGAACCCTTCTTTTTTGGTTTTTCGAGGTAGGGTCTCGCTCTAGCACAAGCTGACCTGGAAGTCACTATGTAGTCTCAGGGTGACCTCGAACTCACAGCAATTCTCCTATCTCTAGGGATTTTTAAAGGCGTATGGCACCATGCCCGGCAGCATTAAATTTTTTTTTCTTTATTTATTTGAGAGAGAGAGAAAGACACAGAGAGAGTTAGTGACCTGGGTTCAATTCCCCACATAAAGCCAGATGTATGAAGTGGCCCATGTAACTATATAACTATGGGTCATTTGCAGTGGCTAGATGCCCTAGTATACCCATTCTCTCTCTTTCTTTCTCTCACTCTCTCTCTGCTTGAAAATAAGTAAATGTTTTTTTTTAAATTTTTATTTATTTATTTATTTGAGAGAGAGAGAGAGAGAGAGAGGCAGACAGAGAGAATGGGCACGCCATGTCCTCTAGCCACTACAAATGAACTCCAGACACATGTGCCACCTTATGCATCTGGCTTTACATGGATACTGGGAAATCGAACCTGAGTGCTTTGGCTTTGCAGGTAAGTACCTTAAGCGCTGAGCATCTCTCCAACCCTAAAAATATATTTTTTTTTCCCAAAAAAGATATCACTTTGATGTCTGTGTAAAAATGGATTCTTCACTGGCAAGAGAGGGGACAGATGGGCTGGCTGGAGAGGGAGGAAGATTAGGCTAAGGTGTCAGGCTCCTTGGGCTTCCAGTATGAGACCATGCTTTCTCCTCTCTGGTCACCCTTGGTGTCCCCGCAGACCCAGCCCCTGCCTTTCCTTCCCAGTGGCTCCATCCTCCTCCCTCCCATCCAGCCTGGTCCCCTGGTCTCCCCATTCTCCTGCCTGCTGCCAGCCATGCTTGTGGCCCAGCGGGTACGTTTGCCAGGGTGACGCTGGCACCCCGTCAGCCCGTTGCCTGTCCTGCCAGGGCTGCACTGTTGAGGGCTGAGGGGCCAGCTCAGGCCGCTCTTCTCAGACTCGAGCTTCTCACCGCCCTGGTCTACCCTCCCTCGCCTGCCCTGCCCTTCATTTGCTCCCTGGGAAGGAGGGAGACGGCAGTGGGGGAGCTCTTGCCGTCACCTCCAAGTTCCATCCCAGGAAATAGCAGACATCCATCATGACCAGCGGAGCCCATCAAACCCCACAGGCAGAGACATAAATTGCAGAAAACAATGTGGCTTCAGGACTAGGGAGAGAGGTGGGGATGTGCCAGGGTTTGCCAGCAGCTGTGTGCGCGTGCACACCAGGCGGCTTCCCGTCCGTGATGAGCTCCCCCTGCTGGCCAGGCAGCTCGACCCCTCTGCCCGCAGATCCCCCCACCTTGGAAGGAATTATCTGGGGCTTAGGAAGGAGACTCTCTGCTGTTCCCCTCTTGCCCTTCTGGAAGCTTCTGGGCTACCGCCTTCCACTGTGGCTGGTATGTCCTTGGGGAAAGCAAATTTGCTATTTTAGCCAAGGAAAACATAATTAGGGAGGCAGATTCGCAGCAAACAACATCCTATTATGCATTCTACGGCCAAATAGTCATGAGCTTTGAGTTTTTCATAAGCTTCTTGCAGTGGCAAAAGCTTCAGGGTTGGTGGCTGGCTGTGTTCAAGTGAATCTGTGTTTACTGAATGCCCCTCTCTCCCCCCCACCCATGGGCAGAGTCTGGGTAGAGGCTTGGGATGGGGGAGGGTTCACAGGAGCTGCACTGGGGAGTAATTACAGCAGCCCCTATACCCCGTGCAGGCCTGGTCCCAGGGTTGTTGGGTGAGGCACACCTGGGGCCCATCCAGTTGTTCACCTGTGCAAGTAGCCCTCAGGCTCTGCTAGAGATGACTCAGTAGGAGGGGCCACCTGGCCCTGGTGTCAGATACTCCAAAGGACACAGGTCTCTTTCCCAGAGCGAAGGGGTCAGCAAACTCCAGACAGGAGGGAAAACAAGAGTTGCAGAGTTCCCACGCGGGGAGCCCTGCGTGACTAGGCTGGGCAGTGTCTCAGAGAGGAGGAATGTGCAGGTCCACCCACGGGCCCAGACGTGGCTGCCGCAGGGCAGAGGCGGGTGAGGAGAGAGGCTATCTATCTGGCTGTGTTCTTCTGCTGAGGACCTGGCGAGTGAGGACAGAGGTTGTGCCAAACTGACTCCTGATGACTCCAGGCTCCCCACTTCACATCTCCGGCCAGGGCTGTCGACTTGGTCCTATCTGACTGTCTCCCGGCCTGTCACCTAGAGGTTCTAGAAGGACTCCGACACAGGATCTCTTGGATGCGACTTATCTCAGCGCAGTCAGGCCGCTTCCTTCCCATGTCTGGCAGGCCTCTTCCGCCTGTCTCTCTCTCACCTTGGTGTCCACTCCATCAGCCGCTTCTCTCCCATGGCGGAACACCTGTGTAGGGTGCCACCTTTGCTCACGTCCCCTTCCTCACCCCTTGTTCATCCCAATCACAACTGCCACCACGTAGGTCAGGCCCTTCTCCCCTTCCCTGCCTGCAACTCCACCTCCCTCAAGTAAGAGCCTCATTCCTTCTGGTGGCCCCGCTGGCCCTTCCCGTCGTTCCTGCAGCAGGGACAGCCGTCTCCCACTGGCCGCAGGGCCTTTGCTCTGGCTGCTTCTGTGTCTGGAACATTCTTTCCTTGAATGTAAGAACCATGTTTTTTTCTTTCCTCTTCCGGGTTTTGTTCAAATGACACCCAGCGAGGCCTTTGCTGACTGGATCCTATTTCAAATGCACCCCGTTTCCCCCTTCCCTTCATTCCTCTGCCTTTATCATGGTCTCACACATTGAGCTTTCATTAGTTCCTGCTTATCATCTGGTATCCTGGCTGGAGCTCTTGCCACATGCAGACAGGGGCTTTGTCCCCTTTGGTATTCCCACTCCCAGGAAGCTGAGTGGCGCCTTTACCTACTCAGTAAACACTTATTAAAACAGGGAAACGAGGGAGGGGAAGAGAGGGAGGGGATGGCCTTCTTGGATACTCCTCTGGTAAGTACGGAGTGTGAGTTGAAACTGGGGGAGAGATGAAAGTGATTTCAGTTCCTGGCCAACACTATCCAGGCAAGTTGGCTCTCAGTTTACTGTTCTGTGAGGGAATGGCGGGGTGGGAATAAACGATGGCCAGGTTCAGTTGAGGAGCTCAGCTCCAGAGAGGCTGCCCCACACCTCAGTGGGTGCTGACACCCTGGGGCCAGGGCTTTCACTCTGAGAATTCATCTTAGGAAGGGAATCTTACCTTTGGAGACTTTAAAAGAACTGTCTCGGGTGGGAGGACGATTTGGCTGCGACATCTGTCACTCCGTTGATCGCCAGGGTTGATCTGGCTGGCGAGGTGGGTGTCCCCTTCCTCCCTCACCTCTCCATGGGCGTCCCTCCCGAAGCTGCGAGCTCGATCACAGCGGACGACCTTCCCCGAATAGAGGAGGAGCGGTCTTCAGTCAAGTGTATGCGAGTAGCTATGCTCCCCTGCTAGAACCTCCAAACAAACTCTCAAGAACTCTGTGTGTGTGTGTGTGTGTGTGTGTGCATGCGCATACGCATGTGTATGTGCCACGATGCATGTGCAGGTCAGAAGACAACTTAAGGTGTCTGTTTTCCTACCTTCTTTGAGACAGGGCGTCTTGCCACTGCAAATGCCAGTCTAGCTGGCCCGTGAGCTTTGCAATCTCCTGGCTCCACCTTCCACTGTGGGCACATTGGAATGACAGATGCAGGCACCACCTTGCATCCAGCTTTACCGGGGTGCTGGGGAATTGAACTTGGTTGGCAGGCTTTGCAAATAAGCACCTTTAACCACTGAGCCATCTCCCCAGCCCATCATTTGGAGAATTGTATGGGCACATTGGTCATTGTGCTTTATCGATAAGGTCCAAGAGCTTGGGCCACGGTGACTGGCAATGTCTGTTGGTGAGGAGCTGGTTAAACAGGTGGACACCCACTCAGTGGGCTGATGAAGCTTAAGGAAAGAAAATGCTACGGTCTTTTTTTTTTTTTTTTTGAGTAGGGTCTCATGTAGCCCAGTCTGGACTTAAACTTATTATGTAGTTGAGGATGACCTTGGACTCCTGACCCTCCTGCCTCTACCTCCCTAGGGCTTGGATTACAGCACATACCACCAAGCCCAGCTCTAAATGCTGGGGTCTTAATGTTAAATGAAAAATGCACCTGTATCATGTGTGTGTCTGTGTGTGTGTCTGTGTGTGTGCGTGGCACCCATGACCATGGGTCTCTGTGTTTTAAAAAGAAAGCGTTCTGTTTCATAATAATCTAATCTAACTCCCAGCGAGCACGTTGCCCAGCTGCATGGAAATCAATGGCCCTTGTTAATCCAATGTAACTCCCGTAAATCTTGGACAGAAAGCCAATTAAACCTTTCCCAAGCGTCCTGCCTATGGCTGTGGGACAAGGGGACAGGCTGGGAATTGGTGATGACCTTGGAGCTAGAATGAGGGTTTGAACCTCGGTGGGGGGCTCTCAGGGGTGTAAGCCTGAAGGGAGCTGGGGACAGGAGCGGATGGCCTGGTAGGAGGTAGTGGCTGCAGGGCCCTGGCTGTGTCCTTGGCCTTGGGGTGAGGAAGGTGTAACAGGCTCCTTGGTAAACAGAAAGGGAAGCAGTGAGGGCTGCCCAGGCTGCTGGTGCCTGAATCTTTCCTCCTGTGCCCTCAGCTCACTGTGTGGCCTCGGCCAAGTCCCTTTCTCGGCCGGGGCCCGGTTCCCACTGCCACACTATAAACTAAAGGGTTAGCCAGCAAGTCTTGGAGGCCAGGCCTTGGGTCTCAAGGTTGCAGGGCCTCCAGGAGGGTTCTGCAGCAGGCTTGGGTACACCTGTCCGTCTGGGAATCTGTGCTCCCCTCTCACTACACCCATCCCCATTGAAGAGCCGTTGGCTTGGGCCAGGGGCAGTCGCCGGGCGAGAGAGGTCCGTGGGTGTCGGGCCTTTCCCAGCCAGGTCCACGTGCAGGTGTGCGGGGCAGCCTGAGCCTGCAGGACCACCTTCTGGATTTGAAGCACTTTGCTTCAAAGCTGGCCGAGGGAGCCATAAAGACAACGGTGAATGATGACTATAAATGACAGTGGTGAGCTGGGAAGGTGGCTCAGTGGTTCAAGGCACTTGCTCCACCAGCCCGTTGGCCAGAGTTCCGAACCCCAGAACCCACGTAAAGGCGGGAGGCGGGTAGCATGCAAGCCTGTAATTCCAACACCCATGTGGCAATGAGGGGGGTGGAGCCACGGGGATCCTGAAGCTTGTGTGTCAGTCAGAATGAGAGACCCTTCTCAAACAAGGTGAAACCAATCCCCCGAGGTTGTCCTCTGACTTCCACGTATGTGCGCGCGCGCACACACACACACACGCACACACACACACAAATGGTAGTGGTCACAGTCACCCTCTGAGGACTTTGGTGAACTGCCATCTTCAAACAGCCCAAGGGTAAAGAACCTGTCCAGGCCTCTGTCTCAGACGAGGGACCTGGGCCCAGACAGAGCTCCTGACCACAAAGCTGCAGAGGTCTGAGCCAGGCTTGCTTTGCCCACACAAGCTGTGGGGCCAAAAGCCAGGACAACCCCAGAACTGCGGTGTCCCTTATTCACTTAGCCATCTCCCCAGCTCCCTATTTTTATTCTTACTGTTTTGAGATGTCTTGCTGTGTAGCCCAGGCTAGCCTCAAGCTTGCAGTCATCTTCCTGCCTTCATCCTGTTTGTGCCACCATGCCTAATTTTAACTACCAAATTATTTATTTGTTTGCAATTGGAGAGAGAGAGAGAGAGGGTGAGGAGGGGAGAGGGCATACCAGGGCCTCTTGTTGCTGCAAACAAACTCCAGATAAATGCTTCCCCTTTTACATCTGGCTTTATGTAGGTACTGGGGAACTGAACTCTGGCTGGCAGGCTTTGCAAGCAAGGGCCTTTAACTGCTGAACTGTCTCCCTAGCCTGAAGCACAAGCACTTAAATTTTTATTTATTTATTGGGCTGGAGAGATGGCTTAGCAGTTAAGGCATTTGCCTGCAAAGCCAAAGAACCCAGGTTCAATTCCCCAGGACCCACATAAGACAGACAGATGCACAAGGTACAGCACGCGTCTGGAGTTCGTTTACAGTGGCTGAAGGCTCTGGCGCGCCCATTCTCTCTCTGTCTCTGTCTTTCTCTGCTTGCAGATGAATAAATAAAATATTAAAATTTTAGTTTTTTATTTAATTTATGCATATGCATAAGGAAGTCAGAGGACGGCCCCTACCAGACTGCAGAGGGCTGCCTGGCCCAGAGCTTTCGATTCTCCCATTGCTGTAAGCACGTTGGTTCTCAGCTGCATGGGCCACTTGGCATCCAGCTTTACATGTGTTGCTGGGGAATTGAACCCTGGCCCGCAGGCTTTGCAAGCAAGCATGGAGCCATCTTCCCAGCTCTGAAATGCAACCATTTTTATGAGCCTCAAAGCATCGGGATCCCTGGTGCTGTCTCCTCCTGTGAAGTCGGTCTTGGTTCCACGTGGAGGCACCATGGCCCTGGCTCTCTTTCTCCTTCATCCGTCCCTTTTTTTCTTCCCTACAGACAGGTCATAGGTCACAGGTCTGCTGGGCTCTCTGGAGAATTTAAGTTTACTGTCCTTTGTGGTGGAACTTAGCAGGGTGCGGAGCCTAATCATAGATCACTTTAAAATAGAAAGTGCTGCGTGGATGCTAAGTCCAGTGTAACACTAGTGACGCCAAGTAGATCTGTTTTGAACAAGTTGAACTTGTTAAATCTGACAGATGCCATCTGCACTATTTAAAGCCCATGCTAGCGATATGTTTTATGCAAAAATGCTTATTGTAGGAAAATTGCTGAATCCTCCAAAAATGCTTTGCTCTGAGGCTAGACCTGTGATGTTTCCCCTTGGGAACGGAGTGTATGATTAGGTAGAGAGAACAGGCATATCATGCCAGGCTGGGGATGGAACTTGGTGAGGGTGCAAGCCCGGCATGTGCAAGGCCATAGGTTCAATCCCCAGTTCTGCAAAAACCAAACCAAACAAAGTAACAAACAACAAAACAGTCAACATTTACTAAGCCCTTACTGTATACTGAGGTCTTGACATTCAGCCTCATCCTGGATCCTCACATTCCCTTAACTCTTCTGATTGTACGGGGGTGACACCTGGTTCAGGAACGTTCTACAACTTGGGCAAGGTCTCACAGCTGTGCCAGGGAGCCTGGCTTTGCTTGTGGGTCCTCAGATTCCCGCCTTCATAGTTTCTTTCTTTTTTTTTTAAGTATTTTTTTTTAATTAATTAATTTATTTATTTGAGAGTGACAGACACAGAGAGAAAGACAGGTAGAGGGAGAGAGAGAGAATGGGCGCGCCAGGGCTTCCAGCCTCTGCAAACGAACTCCAGACGCGTGCACCCCCTTGTGCATCTGGCTAACGTGGGACCTGGGGAACCGAGCCTCGAACCGGGGTCCTTAGGCTTCACAGGCGAGTGCTTAACCGCTAAGCCATCTCTCCAGCCCTTTTTTAAGTATTTTTATTTATTTATTTGAGAGCGACAGACACAGAGAGAAAGACAGATAGAGGGAGAGAGAGCGAATGGGCGCCCCAGGGTTTCCAGCCTCTGCAAACGAACTCCAGATGCGTGAGCCCCTTGTGCATCTGGCTAATGTGGGACCTGGGGAACCGAGCCGCGAACCGGGGTCCTTAGGCTTCACAGGCAAGCGCTTAACCGCTAAGCCATCTCTCCAGCCCCCTTTTTTTTCTTTTTAATCGATTTCTTTATTTATTTGAGAGAGAGAGAGAGAAGGCATGGGTGCTTCATGGCCTCCCACACTGCAAACACGGACTACAGACACATGTGCCACCCTGTGCATCTGGCTTTACGTGGGCACAGAGGAATTGAAACTGGGCCTTCAGGCTTGCAAGCAAGCACCTTTATCCTCAGAGTGATCTTTCCAGCCTCCATTGTTTTCTTTGAAAAACAATTATTTATTTATGAGAGAGGCAGAGAGACTGGGTGCACCAGGGCCTCTTGCCACTGCAAATGAACTCTAGACACATGCACCATGTTGTGCATCTGGCTTTATGTAGGTACTAGGGAATTGAACCTGTGCCTGCAGGCTTTGCAAGCAAGTGCCTTCAACCACTGAGCCATCTCGCCAGTGCAGCCTCACGGTTTCCAGTAAGACTCTGAAAATGAAAACTATCCTGCCTCTGAGGACTTGGGGACAGCGCTCAGTCCTCGGGCCAGCTCCTCACCCACATCCTGCAGCGTGGGAGTGCTGGGGTGTGGAAGGGCAATGGAGCCGGGGTTGTTTGTGATTTGAGGTCTGTGGTTCTGGGGTTGGGCCAGCTGCCAGGCCCTTCCCCACTCTTGGGCTGCCTTGGTGGCTTTGTAGATGAGCAGACTGACCTGGCAGCCCTGGAGGCATCCTGGCACCTCTTCAGACAGCTCACTGTTCCTGTCTCGGAGGAGTGCCCTTCTGGCCTTGTCTCCTGGCAGGGAGGGCAGTGCCTGCCCAGTGCCCTGTTGCCCTCTGGGAATGGAGCCGCTGATCTCAGGTAGGGGAAGGAGGGATGTGACGGAATAGGGGCAGGTAGCCACTAAGGGTCACCCTGTGCCTTTTCTGATGGGCAGGGCCCTCAGCCCACAACAGGTGGAGTTTACATATCCAAACAGAGCCCGGGTTGGAAGCACCCTTCATAGGCACCCCTTTACTTGTGTGACTGAAAACCCAGTGCCTGACAGGGGACAAGTAGCACTTGAAGGGGGAGGGTGAGACATTGCAAAGCCAGTGGGTGATGAGGTGAGGATCAAAGGAAGGGGAATTAATGTCTTGGAAGCAAGCTAGTGGCTGGAGATGGCCCAGGGCTCTGCTAGCACCGGAGAGTATGCCAGCTGAGAGGGATTGATCTCAATTGCAGCCTTTGCAAAGAGGTAAACGCCGCAGTAATGTCCACTAAAATTCCCTGAGCACTGACCGGTAATCAACAAGGAAATAACTTCTCCAGAGATAAAGCAACCTCCTCGAGTTGGGGAGAGGTGCAGGGCTTGGCATCCATGGCAATAGCCCATGCATGACCCAGGGAAGAGGCTGGGGCGTGGCTCAGCTGGGAGAGTGTTTGCCTAGCATGCACCATGCCCTAGGGTTCATCCTCAGCACCTCACAAGTCATACGTGGTAGCTCATAGCTATGCTCCCAGCAACTGAGAGATGGAAGCAGGAGGACCAGAAGTTCAGGGTCATCTTTGGCTATGTAGTAAGTTCAAAGTCAGCCTTGGCTACAGGAGCCTCCAAAAAACGTCCAGGGAAAGAGTCATCCTTAGGGAGCCAATGTTAATTTATTGGCGAGGTTGCAGTGAGTGGAATTTAATTTGGTATGATGAAAGAAAGAGACAGACGGACTCATGCAGTTGGCTGTGCCTGGGAAAAGGCCTCTGGCCGGGGGCTGCTGACCTGGTCCTTTCAGACTCAGCTGGGGAGTTCCTTTGCATCCTTCAGCCCTTCCATGGCCTGTGGACATGCACAACATTCTGCAGAAGGGCCCAGCCTCAGCATTGTGGACTTTCCTGGGGTGTCCAAGGTGTGCATTGAATGGAGGAAAAGCTCATCTTCACTCGAGTGCCTTTTTTATTTTATTTAGTTATTAAATTTATTTGCAAGGAGAGAGAGAGAGAGAGAGAGAGAGAGAAAGAGAGAAGAGAAGAGAAGAGAAGAGAAGAGAGACAGACAGAGAAAATGAGTGTGCCAGGGACTCCATCCACTGCAATTGAACTCTAGATGCGTTTGCCACTTTGTGCATCTGGCTTTACATGGGCTCTGGGGACTCGAACCTAGGTTGTTAGTCCCTACAGGTGAAGCACCTTATCTGCTGAGCCATCTCTCCAACCCCTAAGTGGCTTAAAAAAAATATTTATTGGGCTGGATAGGTGGTTTAGCAGTTAAGGCGCTTGCCTGTGAAGCCTAAGGACCCAGGTTTGATTCCCCAGTACCCATGTAAGCCAGATGCACATGGTGGCACATGTATCTGGAGTTCATTTGCAGTGCTAGAGGCTCTGGTGTGCCCATTCTATCTCTAATAAATAAATCAAAATAAAAAATAATTTATTTCTTTGAGAGAATGGGGGTGGGAGAGAGAGAGAGAAACTCCAGATGTGTGCACCACTTTGTGCCTCTGGCTTTACATCAATACTAGGATGTAGGCTTTTAAACAAGTGCCCTTATAACTGCTGAGCAATCTCTCCAGCCCCCAAATGGCTTTCTTTTTTTCTTAATATTTTGTTTTTATTTATTTATTTGAGAGAGAGGAAGAGAGAAAGAGAGAGAGAGAGAGCGAGCGAGCACCAGGGCATCCAGCTGCTGTAAACAAACTGCAGACGGATGCACCACCTTGTGCATCTGGCTTACATGGGCCCTGGGAAATCGAACCTGGGTCCTTTGGCTTTGCAGACAAGCACCTTAACCTCTAAGCCATCTCTCTCCAGTCCCCGAATGGCTTTCTTGCTCGCTGCTACAGGCTGAGGTCCTGGGAAGCCCACACAGGCCTTTCTATGGTTTACCTCTGGCTCCTCCCCTTCCAGGTTCACCCCTGGGGCCGGCCTCATGGAGCGGATCCAGGCCATCGCCCAGAACGTGTCCGACATTGCTGTGAAGGTAGACCAGATCCTTCGTCACAGCCTGCTACTGCACAGCAAGGGTACGTGCATGTGCCCGGAGGGATGCCACTCCTACCCTGACCCCGGGAGGCCAACGCTGTGCTGGAGAGGGTGGAGCCTTGCGGAGGTCTGACTGACTCCTGGCCCTTTGGGTCCCACCTCAGGTTCTCAGTAGGGGCACTGGGCTCATCCCACCCTAACCCTCCTGAGGATGTGTATAGAACTTGTGGGGAGGGATGGCCCCTAGAGTTCCAACAACAGGGCCATCTGGGGAAGGCTCCCCCCATTCTCTTGGATGTGGGGAGCAGCTGGAGGCTGCAGGCCTGTGTGCCCTTCTCGGGAAAAGCAGAGGTGTGTTTGGTTAGGAGCCTGTGGTCTGTCCATCCTGGTCTGTACCTGTTTCTGTCACCTGAAGTGCTTCTGAGCCAGGAAGAGGCTGGGGTGCAGAGGAAGGCAACTCCAACCTCAGGCCCCTGATGTGGGAGAACCCTCAGCTGCGGAACATGGGGGGCTGCCACTACCTCACTTTGCACCACCGCGCCTTGCTCTCTCGTTTACCCCTATGCCAGCTGCTCTGGCGCCCCAGTCCCTTCAGTAAGCTGAGCCTCTTCTTGCAGTGTCTGAAGGCCGCCGGGACCAGTGTGAGGCACCCAGTGACCCCAAGTTCCCTGACTGCTCAGGGAAGGTAGAGGTAAGGCCTGGGACTGAAGCAGGCCGGGGTGCGGATGCAGGCGGCAGGTTCCTCTCCAGGCTGGATCTTCTGCTGGCCAGGCCTCAGGGCTCAGCTCAGGCCCCCCGCCTTGGTCCAGTACCAACTGACTAAGGCTGACTCCAGAGAAATGGTTTTTCTGCCAGGCCCTCTGCTGGTGGCCCACCTACCCAAAACTCCCCATCTTGGCCATGTCACCTTCAGGAGCTGTCTTGCTTTTTTATGACTAAATGCTATATGCACATCACTTCCGGTAGCACCATCCTGACATGCTCTGACAAGGACTGGCCTGGATCGTGCCCCTCTTCCTCCTGGCCCAGCTCACGGGTGGCTGGATTGAGGGTACCTCTTGCTCACCTCCAGCCACTTCTGGTTACAGGGAGCGAACCCACAGCTCCTCACTCGTTCTGAACCCGGGAAAGGGGCGGGCTGTGGTTTGCTTCTTTTAGAGTCACACAGAGACCTGGCACTAACCCTAGCCCCCTTAGAGGCTGCCCCATGACCGTGGCCTCTACCCAGGGTGACAAGGTGACGTGGAGCAGAAAATCCATTCTGGCTCCTTGTCCTAGTTCTTGATCTCTGTGTGTCCTTACCTGGCCTGACCTCCTGGCTCCTCCTCTGTGCGATCTGGGAGGTGACCCTCATTTCCTTCGCTGGTCCTCAGAACTGGCTTAGATGCTTTTCTCTGCTACATCGTTAGGTCAGGGCCTTACCTGTCCTGGGAGATCTTGGGGTCCTGGGGGACATGCCTGCTGCAGGGGGAGCCTGCAGGCTGGGGTAGGGTGGGATGCCGGCCTCCTACCCTTGCCTGGCCCTCTCCACAGTGGATGCGTGCCCGTTGGACCTCTGACCCCTGCTATGCCTTCTTCGGGGTGGACGGCACGGAGTGCTCCTTCCTCATCTACCTCAGCGAGGTCGAGTGGTTCTGCCCTCCTCTGCCCTGGAGGAACCAGACGGCTGCCCGGAAGGCCCCCAAGTCCCTCCCCAAAGTCCAGGTAGGACCTGGAGGCTGGGCAACCTCGGGGACAATGGAGGGACTTCAGCCTGGTGGGACAGGGCCACCAGTTCTGCTAGCTGAGGGTGCCTGGCTCACCTTCTGTGACATCCTGCGGAGCAAGGCCTTCTGTGTGTGCGGGGTGCGGGGAGGACAGGCGGGGGGCCGTGGAGGTCCCCTCTTAATGGACTAGAATAACAGTAATCACAGTCGTCATGCACTGAGGGCCCGGCGCTTTATTTGTACTTACATCTGCCCGCCATCCTTATGTAGTTACCTTTGACAAATGAAGAATTACAGGTTTGGAGAGTTAACAGGGCATAAGGTGACTGGTACGGAAAGGATTCCAGTCCCCAGCGGTGTGGAGCCGCCTAGCTCCTGGGCAGGGCACAGGGCAGACAGTCATCAGGGCTGTACTGGAGGGCCAGTGTGGGGTATGAGAATAGAGCCCCTTGCCCTTGGGGGCTGGCGAGCCCCTGGGGAGGGGGAGGCCCACTGGAGTAGGCTCTGCCTTGCAGCGGGGTGTCTGCCTGTCCTGGGAGAGAGAGGGATGGGGCTGGAGGGGGTGGTGGGCGCTGAGCTCTGGCTGTCTCCAGGCAGTGTTTCGGAGCAATCTGTCCCACCTCCTGGAGCTGATGGGCAGCGGGAAGGAGTCTTTGATCTTCATGAAGAAGCGCACGAAGCGGCTCACAGCTCAGTGGGCCACAGCTGCCCAGCGCCTGACACAGAAGCTTGGGAGCATCCCCAGGGACCAGAAGCAGGTACGTGATCCTCTCAGAAAATGGAGCCCACGGCTCGTGGCTCCCAAGTGGGCATGGGGTGCGAAGTAGACACAGGGCAGGTCTTTGATGTCTTTGCTTTTGAGCCAGCTGGAGGACGTGGGGCGGGGAAGCAAGATACGTGCGGATAGCTCCAGGTGGACGCCCTGTCCCTTTCCAAGGCTGGGATAGAATGACAAGCCTTAAAGAGCCTGTCTCCTCTGGATAATTTGATCTGGCCAGACAGAAAAGTTGCAGCTTTTTTTTCTGGAAGTCTTAGAATAACTGACTGAGGGAAATTTGTTGGCCTATCCATCCATCCATCCATCCATCTAAACATCCCTTCATCCATCTGTCTATCATCCATTCAACTGTCTTCCAGCTTTCTATCCACCCAGCATACATTCATCAATATGTCTAGCCACCCTCTGTCCATCCTCCCAGTCATTGTCCATCCATTCTTTCTGCATCCATCCATCTATTCATCTGTCCATCCATGTATCCACCCCATCCGTCATCCGCCATCTGTCCATAATCCACTCATCCATCTGTCCATCCATTCATCATCTATCTGTCCATCTATTTGTTCCTAATCCACCCGTCCATCTGTATTCTATTTATCCATTTTTCTGTCCATCCAGCCACACACCAACCCATCATCCATGTAATAGAGAATTGCATGACTGTCACTTCCATTTATTTCTTTCAGAGTCCTTGTCATTTCATGAACTCTGTCTTGTCTGTGTGTGCCATTGCTCACCTCTTTCGTCTGTGACGTAAGTTTTGGGAGGCATTCACCCATGACCACAATACCCAGCACCTGAATGCAGTCACCGGGGCCCAGCCTGCAGGTTCTGTTGGCCGTGGCAACTCTCCTGGCTGGTGCCCTGGGGTGGGCTGGGGGTGGGCAGGCTGAGCCTTGCTGCCCTCCACTGACCCCTTGTGTCCTGGTGACCCAGATCCTCGTCCACATTGGCTTCCTGACAGAGGAGTCCGGAGACGTGTTCAGCCCGCGGGTGCTGAAGGGCGGGCCTCTGGGGGAGATGGTGCAGTGGGCCGACATCCTGGCTGCTCTCTACGTGCTGGGCCACAGCCTGCGGGTTACAGTCTCCCTGAAGGAGCTGCAGAGGTGAGTGTCCCACGAGCCACCTGTGCCGTGCTGGTGAGGGGAGGTGAAGGCTGCTCAGTGCTGCCCCGCCTGCAGGGCGCACACCACAGACCCATCACTGCCCGTGTTCTATAAGATGTCAGCTTTTCTTGGTTCCCTCTTCCACCTGCTCCATACATAGGTTTCTTCTTCTTTCTTTCTTTCTTTTTTTTTTCGAGGTAGGGTTTCACTCTAGCCCTGGAGTGTCAGGGTGGCCTTGAACTCATGGTGATCCTACTACCTTTGCCTCCTGAATGCTGGGATTAAAGTCACGCCTTTTTTCTTTTTCTATTTATTTGAGACAAACAGAGAGGAGAATGGGCACACCAGGACCTCTCGCCACTGCAAATAAACTCCAGACACATGCACCACTTTGTGCATCTGGCTTTACGAGGTTACTAGGGAATTGAACCCCGGTCATTAGGCTTTGCAAGCAAGCACCTTTAACCACTGGGCCATCTCTCCAGCCCTCCATATGCTTCTTGCTCCCTCTTCCACACTGACACCTGTTCGTGTCTGGGCTGCATGAAAACGTGCTCACACGGCACCATTCCCTAGGCTCCTAACCTCCAGCCGGAGCTGATGTTGGGATGGAGCCACTTCATGCAGATGAGGTCCCCTCCATGCCTTCCTGGGGGGATGGGCATCTCTTCCTGAGCTAAACTCCTTCGTGGGCCTTTCGTGGGCTGGGACTGGGGACCAGTGTGACGCCTGTGTAGAGTGGGGGGGGGGTTAAGTTGGTGCTGACTGTTCCCTCAGTGCTGGGCTCACCAGGGTCTTTCTGCCTCTATGGGCCATGGAGAGAGAGGCTGAAAGGTTTGAGTGTGTCAGATGCCAAGGGGTCAACTCTGTGTGTGTGTGTGTGTGTGTGTGTGTGTGTGTGTGTGTAAGAGAGAGTTTGGATTCATTTTTTACCATTCATGTATAAGATACAAAAATGTACCAGAATTTTCTTCCTGTAGTATTTATTAATTTACATGCAAGTCTGTGCGTGTGTGTGTGTGCGTGTGTGCGTGTGCGTGTGCGTGTACATGCCAGGATCTCTTGCCACTACAACCTGTCTGGCTTTACATGGGTGACTGGAGAATTGAACCCTAGGTGGGCAGACTTTACCAGAGAGTACCTTTAACCATTGAGCAACCTCCCCAGCCCCTTCCTTTAATTTATATTTATTGTGTGTCATTCAGCACATATGAAAGTACAAATTAATATATGCTAATGCACAAGCTATGGACACGAATGCAATGGCCTCACATGACATGACAATCCACTTTAAAACTTTAATTACCAAGGACTTGTGTCTAGCTGGACTCTTCTTAACCCTCTCTCTCCCTCCCCCACAGGAAACTTGTAACTTAAACTTTGTGTTGTGTTTAAAAAAAAAATAGTTTTAAACCAGGTGTGGTGGCACACACCTGAAATCCCAGCACTCAAGAGGCCAAGGTAGTTGGATTGCCACAAGTTCAAGGCCACCCTGAGACTACATAGTGAATTACAGGTCAGCCTAGGCTAGAGTAAGACCCTACCTTGAAAAAAAAAAGCCCAAATTAGTTAGTTTTATCCATACTTTTGTGTGTCCACAGACAAAATGTGGATTAACTGTATTTAGTTTTGGCTTGCTTGAAGCTTATAAGAATATGTTGTACATAGTTTCTAAGGCTTGTCTTTCTTTCTTTCTTTCTTTCTTTCTTTCTTTCTTTCTTTCTTTCTTTCTTTCTTTCTTTCTTTCTTTCTTTCTTTCTTTTTCTTTGAGGTAGGGTCTCACTCTGGCCCAGACTGACCTGGAATTCACTATGTAGTCTCAGGCTAGCCTCGAACTCACAGTGATCCTCCTACCTCTGCCTCCTGAATGCTGGGGTTAAAGGCGTGCACCTCCACGCCCGGCTTTGTTTTCTTTTTTTGCTCCTCAATGTTTCAAAGACTCATCTATGTTGTTGCATGTCGCTACATCTTACGTTGATTTCCACTGCTCCATAATACTCTGCTACGTGTCTTTAGACTTTTTAAATTTATTGATTTTTTTTTTTATACAGAGATTGAGCATATAGACCCTGCTTGTAATGAGATGCTAGGGGCTCAGGAAAGTCCTTGAACCCTAAACCTTAGGTTCATGTCTAATTCTAAACAAAGAATTGAATAAAATAAGGCTGAGAAGGATAATTATTAAATTATTATATGTATTTAGGGAAGTATCGTGAAGGAAGGACAGATCCAAAGAAAGATACCCACGTGGCAATTGAGCCCACGTGGTGGGTCTGGAGAAAATATGGGAGGGATGGAAAAGAGAGTGTAAAGAACTCCTGCCATGTGGAGAGGGAGCCCATGTGGAAAGTAGGGGCTAGGGAGTCCCCCCTGCTTACTTAGCCCAGCTGGGCCTGGGCCAAGCTGAGAGGAAACTCACCCACAGTTGGAGGTTCCCAAGTGGTCAGGCGGCTCAAGAGAACAGTGGGCCTCACCTTTCAGCAGCTCAGTTCACCTGAGGGACAACTGATTGGTTTGGGCCAGGGGCTGTTTTAGGAAGAGGCTAGCCCGGACACCTAAATTCTGGGGGCTGAACTCTGACCAACCACAATGTTAGGGCTAGATTTAAATCCTAGGGGAGACCTCCCTCCCAGGAGGGGGTCCAGGTTGTTTGTGGAAAAACACATCTAGGGAAGAGATAAGAAGTCAGATCTTGTTTTGATCTTCAGCAAGAGTGGAGACTGCAAAGATAGGGCTAAAGACATTCCTGCATTTTTACTTTCAGGGGCCCAGTCACCCTAACTGCCTAAAAGAGCTACCAGACTCCCTCTCACTCTCTCCCCTGCCCCAATTCTCCTGAGGGTCTTCAGTGGGATTACTGGTATTCAGATGGTTTTTTTTCCCTATTTTAAAAAATGATGGGCTGGAGAGATGGCTTAGCGGCTAAGGTGCTGTGAAGCCTAAGGACTCATGTTCGACTCTCCAGGTCCCACATAAACCAGACTCACAAAGTGACGCAAGCGCCCCAAGTTGCACATGTGCACAAGGGGCTGCACACCTCTGGAGTTTGATTGCAGTGGTGGTAGGCCCTGGTGCAATTCTCGCCCCTCCCAATAAATAAAAGGGCCAGTCTGTTGGGCTTGCTTCAAAAAAGAATTTGCTTGGCTGGAAGGGGTTGTGCATGCCTTTAACCCCAGTATTTGGGAGGCCGAGGCAGAAGGATTGCCATGAGTTTTAGGTTAGCCTGGGCTACAAAGTGAATGCCAGGTCAGCTTAGGCTAGAGTGAGACTCTGCTTCAAAAATACCAATAAATAGGGTTGGAGAGATGGCTTAGTGGCTAAGGTGCTTGCCTGTGAAGCCTAAGGACCCAGGTTCAATTCTCCAGGTCCCACATAAGATAGCTGTGCAGGCGTCTGGAGTTTGTTTGCAGTGGCTAGAGGCCCTGGTGTGCCCATTCTTACTTTTTCTCTCTGTTTCTGATAAGTAAATTAAAAAAAAAAATAAATAAATAAATAAATAAATAAATAAATACTTGAGTTAGGCCTGAGAGTACATGTCTTGAATCCCAGCATTCAGGTGGTTGAGGCAGGAGGATCATGAGTTTGAGGTCATCCGGAGTACACTGCAAAACTGTCTCAAAGAAATTCTTTATTTTTTTTTGAGCAGTGACAACTGCAGTGGATGCTCATGTACTGGTAGTTGGAATGTCCCTTAGGAGTGTCTCAGGTCAATTGACCAATTTGTCCCCAGGCTGGGGAGCTGACTGGATCTGGTTCTTGTGCTGAACTCAGTAGGTTTTACTGCAATTGTCCAGGGACAAATCCTGCTATCGAACACATCTGAAAAACATATTGTTCGGTTGATCCCATTCCCCTTGGCTATAGAATTTAGGTGCCTAATTGCTGGCGTGTGTGTGAAGATCCACCTTCACAGCACAATACTAAGTTGTTTCACAGTGTGACTGCACCGTTCACAGTCCCGCCATTGTGTGTGTTCACACTTGTCACACTAGCTGTGGCCTCACAATGTCCAGCTGTCACCAGGAGCCTACAGCTTTGTGCTTCCAGCCCAGGAAGCCCTCTGGGAACTGCCACGTGGTGCAGTCCAATTCTGAACCCACAGAAGGGAATTCTAGGATGAGGCAGGATGAAACCAAGTGGAGGGTTAAAAAAAATATCTTATTTATCCAGGCGTGGTGGCTCACGCCTGTAATCCAAGTCCTAGGGAGGCAGAGGTAGGAAGAGTGCCACGAGTTCAAGGCCACCCTGAGACTACACAGTGAATTCCAGGTCAGCCTGGGCTAGGGTGCAACCCCACCTTGAAAAGCCCCCCAGATTTTGTATCTATTATTTGCAAGGAGAGAGAGAAAGAGAAAGAGAGAATGAATGATAATATGAATAGGGGCACATCAGGGCTTCCGGCCACATTGTGCATCTGGCTTTACGTGGGTTCTGGGGAACAGACTGTCCGGCTTTACAAGCGAGCACCTTTCCCCAGCCCCACGCTGAGGTTTAAGGAAAGCACAGCCCATACCTATGTCCATTACTTTCTCACTGCTGGGGGAAACAAAACAAAACAAAAACATATCCTAGTAGGAGCAGTTTAAGGGAAGGGCTTGTTTTGGGGTTACTGCTTTAGAGAGAAGGTTCATCATGACCCGGGCAGCG
This sequence comes from Jaculus jaculus, assembly GCF_020740685.1. NCBI lineage: Eukaryota > Metazoa > Chordata > Mammalia > Rodentia > Dipodidae > Jaculus > Jaculus jaculus. The sequence goes on along the minus strand of NC_059110.1, from coordinate 122,105,331 downwards.
TGGGGGACCTGAGCAGGAAGTCTCTGTCACGTCTTCACCAAAGCATGGAAGGAGAAGTAAGATCACCAAGTGGGGGCTGGGCGCCAGCGCCTCAAGCCCTGCCCCCACCCAGGGACACATTTCGAACTCCAGAAAGGGCTCCACCACCTCAGGGTTCCAATGTCATCCCAACCAGTGCCACCAGGTGGGGATTAAATATCCAAACATTGAGGCTCTCGGGGACATTTTTTTCAATCAAACCATCACAACACCCAAAGAGTTAGTGCAGGTTCCTCAAGGGAGTGCTCCTGGAAGTAGCAACACATATATATATATATCTGTATCTGTTGAAGTTATATTGTCCAAATGATGTGGTCTATATGTAGGTCTAAAATGGTTGTCCAGGAGTGGTGCATGCTTTTAATCTTAGCACTTGAGAGGTGGAGGCAGGAGGATTGAGAGCTCGGGGCTATCCTCGGCTATTGCAAGTTGGAGGCCAGCCTGGCCAACTGAACCCTGTAACTCACATTTCCTGACCACGAGTGGGTCAGGCGTCCTGTTTATTTGTGCTGGTTTCTGCTTGAGTAAGCCCCCCTCACGTCGCTTGCCTGCCTTTCTCGTGGAGTATCTTCTTACTGAGCTGGAGGAGTTCTTTACATGGTGTGTATATAAGTTACATGTGAGTTATCTGCTAAAATAATCTTCAGTTCAGCTTGGTGGCTCACGCCTGTAATCCCAGTCGTTGGGAGGTTGAGGCAGGAGGGTTGCCTTGAGTTTGGGCAGAGAGCTCAGGAAATTTGTTGATGTGGAGGAGGAAGCTGTAGCGATTGCCAGCTGGGTTTTTTTTTTGTTTGTTTGTTTGTTTTGTTTTTTGTAAAAACATATTTTTTTATTTATTTGAGAGAGAGAGAGAAAGAATGGCTTGTTAGGGCCTTTAGCCATTGCAAACACACTCCAGATGCATGCACCACCATGCGCATCTAGCTTTTGTGGGTACTGGGGAGTTGAACCTGTGTTATTAGGCTTCGTAGGCAAGTGCCTTAATGGGTAAGGCATCTCTTCAGTCCTTTTTTGGTTTTCTGAGGTAGGGTCTCACTCTAGCCCAGGCTGACCTAGAACTCACTCTGTAGTCCCAGGCTAGCCTCAAACTCACAATGATCCTCCTACCTCTGCCTCCTAAGTGCTGGGATTAAAGGCACCTGGCAATTACCAACTTTTGTGGTGAGTGAAGAGATGATCTTCCCCTCACCTGGGGCTTCCTCCTGCAAAGTCAGGTAGCACAGGAGGAGGAGGAGGCAGGTCAGGGACTACAGGCCAGATCTGCCTCATGCAGAGAAGTAAGTGACAGTCTGGTGAGGATGCAATGGAATGAATCATGAAGTGTCCAGAGCCCTTATCACAGACCTTGTCACCAAGAGGCTCTTGCAAGCAAGGAGCGTCAGGGTCGCCCACACCTTGCTCCCCTCTGGGTCATATCGAGTCACACTTACCAAGCTGCTCAGCTTGGTTCCAGGCAGGATCTCAGCCAGAGAGAAATACTTTCATTTCTCACTCCCTGAGGAATGGGAGGGCCACTTCCACACCCTCCTCCTCACCAAGCTTTCACGGGCTTACAGCCCATCCTGAGGAGCAGAGGGCGCACAGGTCTCGAGAGGAGGCAGCCTCACTCCGCTGCCCTGGAGCCCAAGCCAGGGGCTTGCCTGTCTCCCAGCTTCTGCCTTGATCCCTTTCTGCCCAGAGCACTGTGAGCTCCTATGGCCACTCCTGGGGTCCTGGTGCTGAGCCTGAGGCCAGGGTGGGTGCCTTTGCCCACCCCAGGGCCAAAGTCGTGGTCATGGGAGTTGTTGGGCTTGGAAGGCTTGAGTGGAAAGTGTCAAGATTGAAAACTGCCCCTGCATCCATTGCCTTTGCTACTCGTGTGTATTTACCTGCGTGTGTGCTGCATGCACGCACACACATGCCTGTCCCTGTGCACACCATCCACATGCATGCAATATGTATGCACACGTGGGCTCCTACATGCGTACTCACACCTACCACATGCACACACACATGTTCATAGAGCCTCTGCCCTTGTATGCATACACCTAGGTGCCCACATGTGGATGCACACATGTGCAAATGCATGCCTGTGCCCGGGCATGCACAGTGTACTTGCACACACATGCCCACGCCTACGTATAATTAAGCAGGCACGCCCCTGTCCGTGCCTCGCAGGGAAGCAACCTCTTTGTCCCAAGGCTTCGCTGCTGGCCGGGCTTCTGTTTTGCTCAAGTCCCAGCGGGAGCCCCAGGAAGAGGTCACCCCATCTCTGACCTGGCAGCTTGGAAAGTAGGCAGGCTCCGCTGTGCCTGGATGCCCAGACCTTGGTCCCCTGAGGGGTGTGAGTGTGAGCAAGCATCTTGTTTACGCAGGGCAGACCCGTGTAAATAGCTCAGCCCTCGGGGGACATCCTCGGGAAGACACTCTAACCCTGTCATCAGACACAATTGAAAATCAACTGAGAGTCTAAACTCAAGGCAAAGCACCTGCCCCGGGGGAATTCCCCTGCAGGTCTACAAGCCTCACAGCATCACCGTTATGCTGAGGGGTGGGGGCGCCAGCCCACCCTGACTCCTGATTGCCTTGGACGTACACCAGTGCCCGGGCCCCACTTTTTGTGCCCTGATTCAGTGGGGCTGAGGTGGGGGCCACAGGCCAACGTTTTCTAGGGAACATCAAGGTCAGGAGGTGGCAAAGTTTGAGGCTGTGGATTTCCCAACAGCTTCCCAAAGGGTGCAGTCTCTGTGGCGGTGTGTCTGGGAAAAGGTGAATGGGATCTTGATTTTTTTTGTTTGTTTGTTTTTTGTTTTTTCGAGGTAGGGTCTCACTCTGGCTCAGGCTGACCTGGAATTCACTCTGTAGTCTCAGGGTAGCCTTGAACTCACAGCAGTCCTACCTCTGCCTCCCGAGTGCTGGGATTAAAGGCGTGCGCCGCCACACCCGCCCAGCTGATCTTGATCTTTTGAGTCATCCTTGGAGTCCCCAGGACAGGATAGGAGGGACAGTATAGGGTCTGGGGGTGGGGGGGGGGCGCTCAACCCTGGCAGATTTAGAGAATGAAGATAAAGGCTCTTCCTGAGACCTTGATGCACTCAGGGTCCCTGTGGTTGTAGGGGTTAACTGAGCATTAGGCGCGAGGACCAGGCCAGGGCGGTGGCAAGGAAGTGCCTGCTGGGCTGGGAGGCCTCTGGTGCCCTTCCCAGTGCAATGGAGGGGGCCTGTTGGCCCAATGTCCTTTCTTGGATGCAAAGTGCTGTTCCTTCCTCCTCTGTGATGTGGCGTATTGGTCACTGTCATTGGACAGAGGGGACAGGGGTAAGTGCTCGTAGAGGCTAAGCTCTGAATCCTCTGCATACTCATGGCCACCCTGGCGCCACATCAGTGCAGGCCTTTCCTGGCAGGGGAGATGGGCAGCACACGATGAATTGGGTTTCCCATGGTTGCCACAAGCAAGGGCCGTGAGGTGGGTGGTTTAAGTGGCAGAGATTTATTTCTCATGTTTGTGGAGGCTAGAAGTCTGAGATTTGGTGTCACAGGGCTGGGCACTCCTAGGGCTCTGAGGTAGGGTCCGTCCTGGCCTCTCCTGGCTCCTGAGGTGTGTTGGCATCTTGGTGTTGTCTCACATCCTCGCATCACCCTGACCTCTGCCTCTGTCCCTGCTGGCCTCCTCCTCCTGCCCCCTGAGTGCGTGTCTGTGTCCCTACTTCCTGTTATAAGGCCATAGTCATAGCTGAACATGGCACCTCATGTCTATAATGCCAGTCCTCATGGGCCTGAGAAGGGAGGGGTGCCATGAGTTCAAAGCCAGCCTGGGCTACAGAGTAAGACTTCATCGCAAAACCCAGAAGACAGGGCTGACAAGATAGCTCAGACAGGAACATGCTTGCCCGGGCTCGTTGTTGAAAGCTGGCCACGATGGGCTGTCTTTGTAGTCTCAGCACTGGGGAAGTAGACACGGGGGGATCCTTGGAGCTCTCTGGCCCCACACACCACGTACATATGTACACGCATGCACTCAAGCATGCACACATGCAAACCCCAAAAAGGGGTACGGTCATACGAGGCTAGGGCCCAGACTAATGACCACCCCATCATTTCTGTAAAGACTATCTCCAGGAGATGGCTTAGTGGTTAAGGCGTTTGCCTGCAAAGCCGAAAGATCCCTGTTTGACTCTCCGGGACCCACGTAAGCAGATGCACAAGGGGGCACACGCATCTGGAGTTCGTTTGCGGTGGCTGGAGGCCCTGGTGCGCCTATTCTTTCTCTCTGCTTCTCTCTCTCTCTCTCTCAAATAAATAAAAATACTTTTTTTTTTTAAAAAAGACTATTTCCAGGGGCTGGGGAGATGGCTCAGTGGTTAAAGGTGCCTGCTTGCAAAGCTTGCCAGCTCAGGTTCAATACTTCAGTACCCAGGTAAAGCCAGATGCACAAATAGCACATGTGTTTGGAGTTTGTTTGTTTGCAGTGCCAAGAACTTCTGGTGTGCCCATTCTCTCTCTCTCTGCTTTCTTTTTTTTTTTTTTTTTTTTTTTGTATTTTGAGGTAGGGTCTCACTCTGGTCCAGGCTGACTTGGAATTAACTCTGTAGTCTCAGGGTGGCCTTGAACTCACGGCGATCCTCCTACCTCTGCCTCCCAAGTGCTGGGATTAAAGGCATGCGCCACCACGCCCGGCTTCTGCTTTCAAATAAATAAAATATATTTTTTAAATTATTTATTTATTTATTTGAGAGCGACAGACACAGAGAGAAAGACAGATAGAGGGAGAGAGAGAGAATGGGCACGCCAGGGCTTCCAGCCTCTGCAAACAAACTCCAGACGTGTGTGCCCTCTTGTGTATCTGGCTAACGTGGGACCTGGGGAACTGAGCCTCGAACTGGAGTCCTTAGGCTTCACAGGCAAGCGCTTAACCGCTAAGCCATCTCTCCAGCCCATAAAATATTTTAAATTTAAACAAAGACTCTCTCCAAATAAAGTCACACACCATGCCTGTCATGACGTATATGAAATCCCAGCACTTTGGGGGTGGAGGCAGGAGGATCAGGAGTTTAAGGCCAACCTGGACTACATAGAGACTTCAAGGTGCTCTGAGCTACATAAGACCCCCCCCCCCAAAAAAAAGGGTCACAAATTAAGAAACTAGGAGAGTTAAGACACAACATGTGAATCTGGGAGGGAGAGGTACAAGGCAGCCCATCTGAACACCACCACCGTTTCAGCCTGGATGGGTGCTGGGCAGAGACGGTGGGTGACACCTGGAACCTGCCAGAAGGCACAGGAGGTGTGTCGTCCCCCCGCCTCCCACAGCCCTGCAGCAGTCTTAGATCGACTTGAACGTATCTGGGGAGGCGAAGGTCATCTGAATTCTGAGGGCCTTGCTTGAATCCTGTAACAGTCTCCCTGGGCCGCGACGCGTCAGGACAAAGGTGCAGCTTGTGCTTGCCTTGTGGCTCATTCTCAGAGGTTCCCGGCAGGTGCCGTGGCCACCGGTTAACAAGAAGTCTGGATAGAGGCGCTTTTCTCTGTTCCTCGCCTTGTGGCCGTTTAATTAACCGGCTCACTGGAGGGATGTTTGGGCAATGTGTACAATCCACATCTGGCCTCACTGCCCCAAGATGTTGCAGGGCGAGGGAGGTGACGTGCGGGAACAAGGTCCTGTGACAAGGCTGCAGCGAGGCCGTGTCAGACATCTGCTCCCCGCCACCCCACCTCCGCTGAGCGGGCAGGGAAGGCGATGCGGAACCCGGGGCCCTGTCCCTTCCTGCATCCCTGACATGTCTTCGTGAGCCTTCCGCTTCCTCTTGCCAAGGATCGGCAGTGCTCATCAATTTTATTTGCATAATTTCAAGCATCGTTAATAGAACATGGCGTGAGGAAAAATGACTGAGCCCTTCCTCCATCCATGAGTGAAATTGGGTTTAGTAGAAAATTAGTTGACTTAGCTGGTAAGTGATGGGCGCTTGAGAGGAGAACGTTTAAGTAAAGAGGACACGGAGGGAAAGCTCTTGGCTGTCAGTGAGAGGCCAGGCCGGCAATCAGCCTCCATCCTGCTTGTTGGAGAGTCCCTTGGGGATGACAGAAGCAGGGACAATGTCTTGTTACTCTTGACCTGCTGTGTTAGACTTTTTGTTGCTGGGAGACACCTAAGAACCCATTTACCAGGAGGAGAGGCACATCTTAGCTTGCACTTTCAGAGAGTCCAAAATCATCTGGCCTCATTGGTTTGAGCTTGAGGTGAGTGAGACCAGGCATTGTGGCAATGGGAGCTGGTTCATGGCAGACAGAAAGCAGAAAGTAAGACAAGAGGCTGGGATCAAGACAGCCTTTGAGGGCTGGAGGGATGGCTTCGCGGTTAAGGCATTTGCCTGCAAAGACAAAGGACCTTGGTTTGATGCCCCAGGACCCACGTAAGCCAGATGCACAAGGTGGCGCATGCATCTGGAGTTCGTTTTCAGTGGCTGGAGGCCCTGGGGTGCCCATTCTCTCTCTCTCTCTGTCCCAAATAAATAAATAAAAATTTGAAAAAATCAAAAAAAGAAGCATAACTATTAAAAAAAAAAATAGCCTTCAAGACGTGCCTCCAGTGACCTACTCCCTCCAAGCAGACCTCACCTTCTAAACTTTCCACCACCTCTGACAGTGTCACCAGCTGGGCACTGAGCCTTTGGCACCTAAACCTATGGGAAACACTTTGTCTTAAAGCCTAGCACCAGCTGGGGCACGTTCTGGGGTTCGAACCTGTATGGATCTGGCTTTGATTGGCTCAGCGTGTTCTGCGGCAATGACAAGTGACCCAGTGGCTTGCCACAAGATAGAATAAACCAAAACCAGACTGAGGTGGTCAGCTCATAGCGACGGCTAGGTGGAGGGGTTGCCATCCTCTGAGGGGTGCTGTGGTTGCGAGATTCTGGGAATTCTTGTGCAGGAAATATATCTCCAAAGTCATATGTGAATGGTACTTAGAGGTGGGGTCGTTGGGGAGTAATTGGGATCAGACAAGGCCAATCCAGGAGGGTGGGGCCCCTGGGATGGCATTGTGGCTTTGTTTTCTATTTTTTTTATTTTTTATTTATTTATTTGAGAGCGACAGACACAGAGAGAAAGACAGATAGAGGGAGAGAGAGAGAATGGGCGCGCCAGGGCTTCCAGCCTCTGCAAACGAACTCCAGACGCGTGCGCCCCCTTGTGCATCTGGCTAATGTGGGACCTGGGGAACCGAGCCTCGAACCGGGGTCCTTAGGCTTCACAGGCAAGCGCTTAACCGCTAAGCCATCTCTCCAGCCCTTGTTTTCTATTTTTAAAAAATATTTTATTTATATGTTTATTTGCAAGCAGAGAGATACAGAGAGAGAGGGAGGGAGAGAATGGACACCCCAGGGCCTCCGGCCACTGCAAATGAACTCCAGATGCATGTGCCACTCTGTGCATCTGGCTTATGTGGGTCCTGGGGAATTGAAGTCAGGTCATTAGGCTTGGCCAGCAAGTGCCTTGGCCGCTGAGCCATCTCTCCAGCCTGGCACTGTGGCTTTGTATGACGAGAATCTGTGTCCCAGCAGTCAATGCCTGCTACACATTGTTTTTGTCCTGAGGGTTTTTATTTTTTCTTTTTTTTTCGAGGTAGGGTCTCACTCTGGTCCAGGCTGACCTGGAATTCACTGTGTAGTCTCAGGGTGGCCTTGAACTCATGGCAATCCTCCTACCTCTGCCTTCCGAGTGCTGGGATTAAAGGCGTGCGCCACCATGCCTGGCTGTGAAGTTTTTTTTTTTATTTTTTATTTTGCAAAACAAGGCCTTAGGTCGCTCACGCTGGTCTCAAACGTACATTCATTAGGCAGCCTAGGTGGGCCTTGGGCTGCTGATTCCTCCTGCATCAGCCTCCCGAGTGCTGGAATCACAGGCCTGTGTCACTACTTCTGGTTTTCCTCTGCCACATTGTGATGTAGCATGAAGCCCTCACCAGGTACCAGTAGCAAGTGTGTAGACTTTCCAGCCTCTGGCAGCGGGAGCTAAGTCAGTCTGTAGTGTGTGTGGTACTGGGGATTGAACCCAGGGCCTTGAACACGTCAGGTGGGTGCTCTAACACTGAGCTACATCCCAGTCCTCCCCTCCACCTTTTTCTTATCTTTTTTTTGGGGGGGTTTCTAGGTAGGGTCTCACTCTGGTCCAGGCTAACCTGGAATTAACTCTGTCATCTCAGGGTAGCCTTGAACTCATGGCAATCCTCCTACCTCTGCCTCCCGAGTGCTGGGATTAAAGGCGTGCGCCACTGTGCCCAGCTTCTTTTTAATTTTTAAAACATTTTATTTATTTGAGAGAGAGAGAAGAGAGAGAGAATGAGTGTGCAAGGGCCTCTAGCCACTGCAAACGAACTCCAGATGCATGCGCCCCCTTGTGCATCTGGTTTACATGGGTCCTGGAGAATTGAACCAGGGCACTTTGGCTGTGCCGGCAAATGCCTTAACTGCTGAGCCATCTCTCCAGCCCTCCCCTCCACCTTTAATTTTTGTGACAGAATCTTTCTAAGTTTCCCAAGCTGGCCTCAAACTCCCTGTATAGTTCAGGCTGGCTTTGAATCTGTAGTCTTCCTGCCTCAGCCTACTGAGTAGCCGGCATTATAGACTTACTATGCTTGGTGCAACCTGTGGTGTTTATAAATACCTCGTCTGGTATTCAGTCATAACAACAAAAAAATGGCCCAAGAAAGAAAGGGAGAGAAAAGGCACTGAGTGTGGGTGCACGTGGGGAAGACACACAAGCCAAAGTAAAGGGGCCTGTGGCAGCAGCCGGGTGACAGGCCCAGAGGAGGTGTGAAATGGAGGAGAGCCTTGGAAATCAGGGACCATTGAACACAACGAGAATGAAATAGCCACGTTGAGGGGGCAGGTGGTGTAGGAGTCACCTTCTCGTCGCTGAGACAAAACACCCATTTGGAAACAGCTTATAGAAGGAAAGGGTTTTTCCAACTCACAGTTCTTTTGTAAAATATTTTTAAAAATTTATTTATTTATTTGAGAGAGGTAGATAGAGAAGGAGAGAAAGAGAGAGAGAATGGGCGTGCTAAGGCCTCCAGCTGCTGCAAATGAACTCCAGACACATATGCCACCTTGTGCATCTGGCTTAAGTGGGTCCTGGGACATTGAACCTGAAACCTTTGGCTCTGCAGGCAAGTGCCTTAACAACTAAGCCATCTCTCCAGCCTCCGACGTGTCATCATGGTGGGGCAAGCATGGCAGGAACAGATAGCCAGGCATCACATCTTCACATCAGCTCTGGCAAAGGAGAAAGACTGAGCTGAGTGCGGCAAGCGGCGCTGGGCTATCAACCCGTCCAGACCTGCCGCTGGTGTCCTGCTCCCTCCAGCTCCACCTCCCAGCGCTAGGCGCCTCAGGGGTTCTTGGGCTACAGGTGGCTTTCTCCCTGTGCCTCTGCATCTCCTTCCCTCCGGTGTGTGCCTATGTTCAAGTTCTATTGTTTTCCACAGAGACCAGTTCTACTGGACTAGAGCCCATCTTGGTAACGCTATCATTTTAAAATTTTGTTTATTTGAGAGAGGGGGAGAAAGAGGCAGATAGATAAAGAGAGAGAGAGAGACAGAGACAGAGAGAATAAGCATGCCAGGGTCTCCAGCCATTGCAGACGAACTCCAGACACATGTGCCACTTTGTGCATCTGGTTTATGTGGGTCCTGGGAAATCGATCATGGATCCTTTGGCTTTGCAGGCAAGCGCCTTAACCACTAAGCCATCTCTCCAGTCCAGTAACCCTATCTTAACCTGATTTCATATGTAAGGCCTCCTTTCCGAATATGGTCCCATTCACAGGAACTGAGCTTAGGACTCCACTATCTTTGGGAGAGGTCAGTCCTCTCAGAAGGTATGCTGGAGGCTGGGGAAATGGCTCAGAGGACAAAGTGTTTGCCCCATAAGCGTGAGGACCAGAGTTCAGATCTCCACAGCTCACAAACAGCCAGATGCCACAGTGCGAGTATCTGTAATTCCAGCATGACCCTAAGGCAAGAAAGGAGAAGGCTGGAGAGATGACTCAGCAGTTAAGGCACTTGCTTGCAAAACCTAACGACCTGAGTTTGATCCCCACTGCCCATGTAAAGCCAGATGCACAAGGTGGCAAATGCATCTGAAGTTGGTTTGCAGCAGCTGGAGGTCCTAGCATGCCCATTCTCTCTCTCTGCTTGCAAATAAATAAATAAACATACTAAAAAAAAAAAAGAAGAAGAAGGAGAAGAAGGGAGGAGGAGACAGAGAATTTCCCAGAAGCTCTTGGGCCAGTTAGCCTACTGAACACCATGTGCTGACCAGGAGACCCAGAACTTGTCCTCTGGCTGCTCTGCATGTGCTGCAGCACGTGCCCATGCATGTGTACACACATACATACATACACACACACACACACACACACACACACGAAGGTATACTGGTTCATTTGGCAAGGTAGAAGTTTTCAGTGTCAATGTTTCTGTAAAAGAATCATCAGAGGACAGAAGTTGGAAAATTCAGGAAGCGGGTGGTCGTGGCAAGGCTAAAGGGGTCCCAGGGGACAGTCCACGAGGAGGCACTGCCAGGAGAGAAAGGAGGGGGGTAGTAGACACAGACAGGCCGACACAGGGTCGAGGGTCGGGGACCAGTTTTGCCTCTGATGTCTTCTCTTTGATTTTGACATGAGAAGGGAGAGCAGTCACTGGAAACGGGGGATGGAGACATGCTTTGAAACCCGGCAGGCTTCGCTCACGCTTGTAATGTGTTATTCCTTAAAACAAAAATAATTGAACCAAATATGGCAGGTATGAAGACGAAGCAAGGTTGGGTAGTGGAAGCCCAGTACTCATTAGCTTGTTATGTGATTTTTCTATCATTTTCTGGGTGCTTGAAATAATTTCCTCAGCAGGAAGCAGAGGGAAGAGCTGGCTCTTACTTTAGGACTGCCCCTTAGCTTGGACTGACACTGCCGTTCTCCAGCGACCCCCCCCCGACTGCTTAGGTTTCCTGTAGCCCCCCAAACCTCTAGTCCAACCTGAAGCTCGGGTAGGAAGTGCCTGAGGAAATCAGGGGTGGTGGGCACACCTTTAACCCCAGTGCTTGGGAGGCAGCCTGGGAGGCAGAGGTAGGAGGATCGCTGTGAGTTTCAGTCCAGCCTGGGGCTACGGACTGAGTTTCAGATTAGCCTGGGCTGATTGAGACCCAAAAGTGAGCTGTAACTCTTTTTAAATTTTTATTTATTTATTTATTTCAAAGGGAGAGAGGGAGGGGGGGGGACACAGAAGGGCCTCTAGCCATTGCAAGCAAACTCCAGATGCATGTGCCACCTTGTGCATCTGGTTTTACATGGGTCCTAGGGAGTCAAACCTGGGTCCTTTGGCTTTGCAGGCAAGTGCCTTAACTGCTAAGCCATCTCTCCAGCCACTCCTCCTCCCATTGGTTTGTTTGTTTGTTTGTTTTTGGCTTTTCACTTCTCCTGAACTTCCAGGTCCCTGCTCTGGCTGGGCCGAAATGGGGGGGGGACACCTCTACTACCATGTGGGCTCCCAATTCCTCCTGCCTCTGTACTTATCTTTCTCTTTCTTTCTCTTCATCTAATAAAGCCTATCTAAGTCTTAAAACAATGAAATACTTAAGGCCACTGAGCTGTAGGTTCAAGCTGGCCCTTCCTGGGAAACCTGGAGGGTGATGTTCCCCTGCACCATCTGTCCAGCCTAGACCCCTGGCAGCGTGGTGCTGGCTCCGCTGCTGGTCCAACAGAGCCTCTTCCCTGGTGCTGGGACGAGGCTGCCCTCACTTCAGCAGAGGCCCCTCCACACCCCATCCTCACTGCTCTGGAGTCTCAAATCAGGACCTGTGAGACCAAGTCTTTTTGGGGACTGGGGATTGACTCCAGGACCCATGAATGCTCTGCCTCTGAGCTATAGCCCCAGCCCACTTTTTACTTTTTTTATTTTGAAACAGAATCACTGTTGTCCATGCTGGCTTTGAACTAATCTTGTAACCCAGGCAAGCCTTTTTTTTTTTTTTTTTAATTTTTTTGAGGCGTGGTCTAACTCTAGTCCAGGCTGACCTGGAATTCACTCTGTATTTTCAGGGTGGCCTTGAGCTCACCGCGATCCTCCTACTTCTGCCTCTGGAGTGCTGGGGTTAAAGGCGCGCGCCACCACGCCTGGCTTTACCAGGCACGTCTTTGAACTCACAATCCTGCTTCAGCCTCTGGAGTAGCTGTGGTTACAGGCCTGCACCACCAGGCCCAGCTTGACCAAGTCTCAACTTGTGCTTATGAACATGGCTTCCTGAGGCATGGGCCGCCACCCGTTTCCAGCTCTGCCCGGTCCTCATGGGTGCAAGATGGCTGCACGGGAAAAAGACATAAGACTAAAACCCCTGGAGCAGCATGGTGGCGCAAGCCTTTAATTCTAATACCCGGGAGGTTGAGACAGGAGGATTGCTACAAGTTCAAAGCCGGCTTGGGCTATGTAGTGAGGTCCAAACACAGCAAGATCCTGTCTCAGAAGAGCAATAACACACAACAAGTGAAACAGCTGTCTGTCATGGAGAATCTGTGTCACCCATCTGGCTTGGGGACACCTCAGGGAAGTCAGATAGACAAGAGAAGAAGGTATGGATTCTGAATACTCGGGGAGGGGGGAGTGAAGGGAGATTCCTTTCTGGGGAGGGGGCATTGGAAAGTGGGTTCTTCTGAGGGGAGGTGGACGCTACCCAGTATAGGGCAAGAGGAGATCTTGTTAGATGGTGGCTGGGACTAGAGGGTGTGCCATGGGCAGCCAGGGAGACTGGAAAATGGTACCTACAAGGAGTCCAGGTCTGGTGCTCCAACCTCTCAGGACAGGGCAGAACTGGGGCCGTTTCCGTTCTCAGTGAGACTGGCAGAAGTGCAGGAGACATGAGTAACCCCTAGAGAGCCTCCCACCCCCAACCCATAAAGGACTTTGGTGGGAGGGATGCAGTGTGGAGACCAGACCCTTTCCTCTCCTGTTCTGGAAGGGACCTAGAGCCCACTGTTGGCTCCCTGGGGGCCCCAGAGGCTGTCAAGAGGAGGCTTGCTCCGATGGAATTGGAAGCAGCACCCTGCCGTTGTTGTGTTTTCCGGGACCTTGGAACAGGCCGGTTCTCAGCAAAGGAGCTACAGTGAATAAACAGCAAGAGCCCCTGGGACTTACAGGGGGAAGGGCCCAATGCCAGACCTCGAAGCAGAGACAGGGCCCCTGGGGACCACTCTGGGCATTGGGAGAGCCATGCTTGGACATTCCAATGGCTGAGGGGTTGAGAAGTTCTGTCCTGGCGCATGGCAAGCATGGCGTGGGTGAGGGGGCCTTGATCGTGCCCAGCACCGGCAGGCTCAGGTCATATAAAGCCGCTGGTTCGCTGGGAGGCCGGTGAGGGAGAAGAGCCCGGGGGCCGCGCCCGGCTTCTACCGGCAGCAGCTCGGGGGGCGAGCGGCGGGTCTGTGGCCCCTCCTGTGCTCAGCCCGGAGTTTGCTCACTAGGAAAGCGTTAAGCCCAGTTCTCGGCACCCCCAGTGACCACCAAGGAGAACCAAACACGTGTGCAAGGGCAAGGAGCTTCATTTTGGGCGTAAGCTCGGTCTCTTGACTTTGCCAAAGCAGTGGATCCGTGCAAGAGCCCCGAGTAGTGGAGGGTAGGGTTTTTATAGGGATTTGAACATAGGAGAAGGGGATGGGTATGTGATTGGTTGATTTAAACAGTGTACTCTTCTGATTGGCTTAGGATACTGGCGGGCAAAGTTGGCAGGCAGGGACTAGGGGAACTGAACTTATCTATGACTACAGGAATGTATGGCATAAGCAGTTTCCAGTAACTGTTAAACCCTCCCTTACCAGCAAATAGAAACTGAGACCTTGCCGGGAAACAGAAACTTAGGCCTACTGAGGACTCTGAAGCCTGTCATGGCGTCCATCTGGTTCCTGAGTCCTTCAGAAAGAACATCAGGGAAGTAAGCATCAACCTTGGACAAGGCCCCCGCTGTGTCCCCAGCATGGACAGAGGTTCTCCCTCAGTTTCCCTTTTGGACTCCTTGGTCCATGGTCACTGGTGAAGGAGCAGCCGTGTGGGCCGTGGCTGGGCTCTCTGCCTCCTCTCCATCGGAGCCACTCGATCTGTGGGGAGCTGGCAGCTCTCCTTGGCTGTGGTCCAGGACCCTGAGAGAGCACCTGTGGGTGGTGGGGGATGCTCAAGCACACCTGGCTTTCCAGGAGGTGTGAGCTGAGCGTGTGCCCATCCGGCTGGCATCACAAAGCTTTTGTTGGGCACAGGAGAGTGAGCCCGTGCTGGGGGGGGAGACTAGAATTCCTTGGCTGTCAGTGGTCCTCACCTCTGGAGATGGCCACCATTTGGTATCAGATGGACAGCAGGTCCCCAAGGAGACAGAAATGTCCAAAGCTTCCCGGCCACACATTAGAGCGATGAGATGTGTTGAGGGAAAGTGGAGGGTCTTCAAGCTCACTTTAGTGCTGGAGCGAAAGACGCTTGGGCTCTTTGTAGAAAATCTTTTTAATTAGGTGCCTCCCACACACAGAAGGATAGAGAAACAGAGAGAAAGAGAATAAGGAAGAGAAAAGGATGTTTGTTCTAGAATTTGTACACTACACTACCTGAAGAGGTTATTTCTAGTCAAGGAGCAAAGACACCAAGAGAAATAAAAGGCAGATTTTTTTTTTTTTTTTTTTTTTTGGCTGAGAAGAGACGGTGGGGAAATATCTGAGCAACCCATTCCAGAGGTGGAGGCGGACAGCAGGGGGGTCTTGTGCAAGGCCACTGGCAGTTTCATGCCCAAGTTCATGCCCACAGATATTTTTTTTTTCTTTGCACTGAATCCAGTGGGCTCCTTCCTAGCTGGGGGTGTCTCCCTCCTCCCTGCTGCGTCCCATTCTCCGATCTATCCGAGGGAAGGTGGTGACTGAGCCCCTCTGCTTCCCCGTGTTGTCTGTGGCCAGCGGGGAGTCCCTGGCAGGAGGGGACCTTAGCACCTCTGGAGGGTGCAGTGCTGGGAGCAAGAGCCCGGCGAAGCGGTTGTTCCCATTATAGTGCAATGCATCTCACATAAACTTTGCCATCTTAACCCTTTTTCCGTGGCCAGCTTGATGGCTTTAAGTACCTTCAGTGTAGTGTAGGGCTGTTGACCACTGCTCTGGCAGTGTAGGAACTGTGACCCCATTCTTCGCTTCCTCCCTTCCTGGAAGCTGGCTTTGATGGGTGAGTTGATTTGTGCTGAGCACAGAGGTGGAGGGACCCAGGTGACCTGTGAAGTGCTCCTTGTCCTGGGGTGACTTCTTCCTCACTTCTTAGTTTGGGTGTTTAGACCCCATCTACATGACCTGGGGGAACTCCCCGACCACCCAGTTTGGCAGTTCTGTTGTAAAGATTCCATCCTTCTTGCGGAGTGACAACCTTCCAGGACTCACCGGTCCACAGGGGTTCTGAGACCCAGGCCCGGCTCAGGGTCCCTGGGAGTACCAGCTGGCAAGGGGTGTGGAGGTGTCTGGAGTGAGACAGCGCGTGGGTCTCCCTGGCCAACTTCACCTGGAGCCTGTCAGGCTGGCGCTTTTTAATTCATGCCGCAGCTTAAGCCAACCACTTAGCTTTAAATTGCCTATAAAAGTGCACTTGAATTACAAGGCATAAACCCATAGCCCTCTCGGGTAGCTGACCTCTCCGCTCTCTGGATCTCAGTCCTTACGACAAGAGCCATAAGGCCCCGTGGGCTATTCCTCGGAGAAGTCAGGACCAGGAGACCGTGGCCTTCTCACTCATTCACCCCTCTTGGGAAGGGACATACTGGGACCAGTGGGTCTGTCTCTCCTTCCTGCTATGATTTTCTCCAGGGCCCCATGCAGGGCCCTGCTGTCCAAGGGCAGAGCAGCCATCCTGTTGCTGTGGAAGCCGAGGACGCGGGCAGGTGCAGTTTCTGCCAAACCTGTCTTCCCTTTCTTTCTCTCTTTCCTTCCTTCTTTCTTTCTTTCTTTCTTTCTTTCTTTCTTTCTTTCTTTCTTCTTCTTCTTTTTTAAGAATAGCTATTTATTTGCCAGCAGAGAGAGATAAGAGAAAATGAGAATGAGCACGCCAGGGCCTCCAGCCACTGCAAACTGACTCCACATGTCCCCCTTTGTGCATCTGGCTCCACCTGGGCTCTGGGGAATTGAGCTTGGGTTGTTAGGCTCTGCAGGCAAGCACTTTAACCACTGATCTCTCTCTCTGGCCCTCCTTTGCTGCTTTATTCCGTCGTGAGCACAACAGATATTATGGGGCCAGACCTGAGATTTCAAAGACCTCAGAGAGCTGTGGTTGAAAGGTGGTGGCTCGAGACAGTGCAACAGAGAAGCTTCTAGCGTCTCAGGACTCGTCCAAGGTGGGCAGTAGAGGTCTCCTACAGATAGGACTTTTTAAAGAAAAGTATGTATTTTATTTATTTATTTGAGAGAGAGAGAGAGAGAGAGAGAGAGAGAATGGGCACATCAGACCCTCCAGGCCATTGCAAATGAACTCCAGATGCATGCGCCTCCTTGTGCATCTGGCTTACATGGGTCCTGGGGAATCAAACTGGGGTCCTTCAGCTTTGCAGGCAAAGGCCCTAACCACTAAGCAACCTTCTCTAGCCCCTTCAGATAGATCTTTGTTGGCAGTTCTGGGCTCTAAAAGTCTGGATATGAGTGTTCTACACAACCATAACCACCCCATACTGTGTGGCCTTCAGTGTGTCTGAGAGGCAGGAGAATCCATGGCTGGTATTATGGGCCCGGCTGCCTGGGTTTTGATACCAGCTCCACTCCTTCCTGGCTGTGTGCTCCTGGATAAACTCATAAACCTCTCTGTTTTATCTGTAAATGGGAACAGGATATGAATAGGTCTGATCTCAGGATGGGTGCCAAGATGAAATGACTTGTTGAATTTATACTGCAAGCTCCTTAGCTCGGTGCCTGTGACCAAAATGTAGCCACGATGTTGGCAGAGACGCTGACAACATGCCTAGGAACATCAGCTGCCCACCCACCTGTCCTCCAGGGGCCAAGGTGTCTGGGGCTGAGGTCATTACTGTGGTGGGCGAGCTGAGGGTGATCAGCAAATGGATGTCCTGGTACAGAAAGACACACGTTGCCTGGAAACCAAGAGGAAAAACAAGTGCAAGAAAAGCCATCATCTCACGGGTGTAGGTAGCAGCTCCCAGGCCCACATACAGTTTATATTCTCAGATTCTTCTTCATTTTACCAAACCCAGATTCCAGCCACCCCCTTCCTCTTTTCTGCAGAGAAAGGACAGAGCCATGGTCTCTTTGCCCTTTGTGGTTCTATTCGGGGTGGGGAGCCAGGCAGAAGAGCTGGAGACCACCCTCCACCCTCACCAGGCGCTTGTGGGGATTTAAGCAATGTGAGGCTCCTTTCTGGGGTATCAGCTTTACCAGAGGAGTTTTGGGGGCTAAGAGAGCCAAGACTCCTTGGAAAGAAGACAGCAGCGATGTCCTGCTGAGTAGAAAAGAACTTGCCCTCGCTCCGCACTTAAAAATACCACCAAATATTTCATGAAGTCTCAGACGGGGAGCTGCAGCCTTGGGCTCTGCTGCCTCTCCACCGCCTGCTGGGTTTAGCAGGCCGCACTGCCTCAGAAGCTCTTTTTCTGCCATTCTCCTTGTGGGGGTCTGGTGGGAAAGGGGCACCCAGGAGGGTGGGAGGGCTGGGGGCAGGGCATGTGGCTTAGTTTAATACTTAGAGATAAGAAACGAGGTTCTTTGGATTTTGCTTTCCCGGTTCCATGTTTAGTAGCAAGACTTCTGCCACGATAGGGATCGGGGGCGTGTGGCTGGAGACAGCCTCGTGCTTCATGTTGCCTTGCTCTGCAGGGACACACCAACCTCTGCTGCCTCCACCCTCCCCTCAGCACCCCTGACACCTTTCTGTCTTTCATCATAGCCCTGCAGTCAGGTGGCTCAGCCAGGACGCCAGCGATGAGCTGAGCATGGCATGTGCAGACAGTCTTCCAGACCCAGTACTTTTCCACCGGGCTTGAACAGTTCCAGGGAGCCCGAAACACAACCCAGGCAATTGATCAGCCGTGGCCCTGTGACTTTAATGAATCGACGTCCTTGTCAGAGCCCATAACCTTCCTGGCCTGCAATTGTTTGTGGTGTGAACCCTGGAAGGGATCCCGGGACACTTAGAGAGGTAGCCTTACAGTGTCCAGCATCTGAGGCACGGTCCAAGGGATGTGGTGTCCCCACAGGCAGTAGATGGCCTGGCCCAAGGAAGAGGATGGGGCATCCAACTCCCTAAGGAGCTGCTTCCTACCCCAGCAGCAGAGAAGGCAAGCACAGTATGGACGCCTAGCTGCTCTTGCTTGCTGGATTAGCCCCTAACAGCTGGACCTGCTCCCTGTCTGCTCTGACCAGACCCTCTCCCAGGTCACATGCTCTTCCTGGGGCTCTCCCATTCCAGAGGCCGCATGCCTCCTCCGGTACAGGGCTTGCCATCCAACCTACCATAGAAAGTGCATGTTGGGCTGGAGGGATGGTTCAGTGGTTAAGATGCAAAGCCCAACAACCTGAGTTTGATACCCCAGGACCCACATAAAGCTAGATGCACAAAGTGGCACATGAGTTTGGAGTTTGTTTGCAATGGCTGGAGGCCCTGCGGTGCCCATTCTCTCTGTCTGTCTCTCTTCTTTCTCTGTCTGCAAATAATTTAAAAATTTATATACAGCCGGGCATGGTGGCGCACGCCTTTAATCCCAGCACTTGGGAGGCAGAGGTAGGAGGATCGCCGAGAGTTCGAGGCCACCCTGAGACTACATAGTGAATTCCAGGTCAGCCTGAGCCAGAGTGAGACCCTACCTCGAAAAACAAAAACAAACAAACAAACAAAAATTTTATACATATCTACCTGTCTGTCTATCTATCTAATTTTGTGTTTTTCAAGGTAGGGTCTCACTCTAGCCCAGGCTGACTTGGAATTCACTATGTAGTCTCAGGGTGGCCTTGAACTCAGAGTGACCCTCTTACCTTTCCCTCCCAAGTGCTGAGATTCAAGGCATGTGCCACCATGGCAAATATATATATATATACATACACACACACACACACACACACACACACACACACACACACACACACAAATGTATGTTAAAGGGAAGAAGTGTGAAGACTGATGAGGGGGTGGAGAGTGGGTGGAAGCTAGGCTTTCTCCTCTGGCTGAGGGTAGGACAGGTGGCTTGTTCCCTTTGTGACACAGCATTACTGAAAAGGACAGGCAGGGGCCTGTGGAGGAGGAGCCAGGGCTGCAGAGTGGGTTCAGCAGGGACCCCAGACTTCATATGGAGGCGGGCTGGGGGAAAGAAGTTGACACTGGTGGCCACAGTTGTGATAGGGCTCAGAGCCTCCTCCAGGGAGGCAGCTGAGCACGTGGTGACGCTAGGGGAAGTTGTGAGATGGTGGCCTTGTCCTTGAGGCTCCAGTGACAGGAGATGACCTCAGTCAGGCTCTTGCCAGACCATGGAGAGCCATCACTCTCGTATGGCCTGGACATAACTCCCAGGTCACCAGATGGAAATTTACGTGTATGTGAGGCAGCAGGAAGGGACAGGCAGGCCCTTGGTCCAAGGAGACTCAGCCTGCACTGTGTCTGGATGGAGAGCGGCCCTGGAGGCCAGCATGAGCCAGGTCAGCATAGCAGGACTCGACTCTTTAAAAAAATTTTTTTGAAAATATTTTATTTATTTATTTATTTGAGAGAAAGAGAGAGGGAAAGAGGCAAATAGAGACACAGAGAGAATGGGCTCACCAGGACCTGAAGCCAGTGCAGAAGAACTCCAGATGCGTACACCACATGGTTCATCTGGCTTTATGCAGGTACTGGGGAATTGAACCTGGGTCCTATAGCTTTGCAGGCAAGCACATAACCACTGAGCCATCTCTCCAGCCCTTCTGGTCTTTTCTTTTTTAAGTAGCTATTTATTTATCTGCAAGAAGAGAAAGATAGAGAACAGATGCACCAGAGCCTCTAGCCACTGCAAATGAACTCCAGATGCCTGTGCCACTTTGTGCATCTGGCTTTATGTAGGTACTGGGGAACTGAACTTGGGTCTTTAGGCTTTGCAGACAAGTACCTTAACAATTGAACCATCTCTTTAGCCTCTTCTTCTTCATCATCATCTTCTTATTATTATTATTATTATGATGATGTATTTTTGAGCTTGGGTCTCACTCTAGCCCAAGCTGACCTGGAATTCACTATATAGTCTCATGCTGGCCTGAAATTCACAGTGGTTTTTCTACCTCTGTCTTCTGAGTGCTGAGATTAAAGGCATGTGACCCAGGTTTGATTCCCCAGGACCCACGTTAGCTAGATGGACAAGGTGGCACATGCATCTGGAGTTCGTTTGCAGTGGCTGGAGGCCCTGGTGCACCCATTTTCTCTCTCTCTCTTCCCCTCTTTCTCTCAAATTAAAAAAAAAAAAAAGCGTGCGCCAGCATGGCACCAGGCGACTCTACTATTTATTTAATCTTTATTAACAACTTCCATGATTGTGAACAATATCCCACGGTAATGTTCTCCTTTCCCCCCACTTTCCCCTTTGAAACTCCATTCTCCATATCCCCACCTCATCTAAATCAGTCTCTCTTTTATTTTGATGTCATGATCTTTTTTTTCCAGCAAATCTTTGTCTTTTATTTTTATTTAGAAACTTGATTTTTCTTTTTCTAAAATTTTTATTAGCATTTTCCATGATTATAAAAAAAATCCCATGGTAATTCCCTCCCTCCCCGCCACTTTCCCCTTTGAAATCAATTCTCCATCATATTACCTCCCCATCTCAATCATTCTACTTACATATAAATGTGTAGCCCAGGCTGGCCTAGAACTCCTGATCCTCCTGCCTCCGCCTCTTCAGCAATATTGGTGTCATGATCTTTTCCTCCTCTTATGATGGTCCTGTGTAGGTAGTGGCAGGCACTGTGAGGTCATGGATATCCAGGCCATTTTGTGTCTGGGGGGAGTCCTACTCTTCCTTTGGCTCTTATATTCTTTCTGCTTCCTCTTCTGCAATAGACCCTGAGCCTTGGAAGGTGTGATAGAGATATTGCAATGCTGAGCATTCCTATCACTTCTTCCCAGCACCATGATGCCTTCTGAGTCATCCCAAGGTCACTGCCATCTGAAAAGAGAAGGTTCTCTACCAAAAGTGAGAGTAGCATTAATGTATGGGTATGGATTAAAGGCGTGCGCCACCATGCCCGGCTAACCATTCTACTGTTTTGAGACATGACTTTTGGGGCCCTTGGATCCAAAGAAACTCGGAAGGGACACTAAGAAGTGTGGTCAGTGCTGATGGCATTTGTGACAGCTAAAGACTTGTGCTCTGGGTAGACACAGTCCTGCAGGAGGACTTATTTATGGCAACTACAAGAGTCCTCTTCCTCCTGACAGGTAGCCCAGGCCAGATGTATGGCTTAGCAATGTAGGCTGATGGATCTTAGGGCCTCTGGCCTTTGTGTGGACTCCTCTGTGCAGTGAGAAGTTGGCTGGGTGTGGTGGCACACGCCTTTAATCCCAGCACTCTGGAGACAGAGGTAGGAGGATCGCTGTGAGTTCGAGGCCACCCTGAGACTACATACTTAATTCCAAGTCAGTCTGGACCAGAGTGAGACCTTACCTTGAAAAACAAACAAAAAGAAAAGAAAAGTTGACACACCACAACCATCCCATTTGCTTCCTTTCCCCGAGTTTGCACCCACCTCATTTCCCCCTGCCCCACTTTTTTGGCTTTTTGAGGTAGGGTCTTCCTCTAGCCCAGACTGATGTGGAATTCACTCTTTGGTCTTGGGGTGGCCTCAAACTCACAGTGATCCTCCTACCTCTGCCTGGCAAGTGCTGGGATTAAAGGCGTGCGCCACCCTGCCCTTTTCCTCCGGGGCTGGGTGGGGAGTGGGTGGGCTCCAGGGTCTCCTCCCGTAGCGGGATGATTGGGGAGGTGGGTTTCTTGGGGCTTCGACTCTGATGGACTCTTCTCTCAGTAACTTAGGGGTGCCGCCAGGCCGGGGGAACTGCCCGCTCACCGTGCCTCTGCCTTTCGACCTCATCTACACGGACTACCACGGCCTCCAGCAGATGAAGCAACACATGGGGCTGTCCTTCAAGAAGTACCGGTGAGGGGCCTGGGGACCCGGAGGAGGGCCCCTCCCCCCACCACCCCTGCATCTGGCTGCAGCTGCGGCCGGGAAGCCGGTCTCATTTAGCAAGGAGAGTCCTGCTATTCATTACCGCACTCCAGCCCATCGACTGCCCCGCATGATTTTATTAGGGGAAGGTGGCAGGCGGCGTTATTGCTTTTATTATTAATGCGGCTGTCTGTGTTGGGCTCTCGCCCGCCCACCCCTTCTCCCCGGGAATCGTGCCGACTTCAGCACTCTGTGAGATTCTGGGTCACCGGGAAGGACGCCGGGGCCCCCGGGAGCTTCTTGTGGGGGTGTCTGGGTATCGGTGTCTTTCTTCAGGGGCCATTCAAGATAGGGTTGGCAGGTGTGTGTGTGGGGTGGGTGGGTGGGTTCTGGGGCTGTGGCCTCAGAGGTGACCCACCCAAGCTTGGCTGGGCCTGCAGGGACCAGGCACCTCAGGACATGGAACTAGAAGCCTGGGGGAGGGGAGGGAGCAGCGGGCGGGGTGGGGGGGGTCGAGGGTCAGGACCTCCGTCTCCCTCCCAAGAGCCACCCTTGCAGCGGAAGCTTTGGTCACCGGCTTCCCAATTATGATCCCCTCTGCCCATGGACGCTGCTGTCCCCTAGAAAAGGTGACTCTGAGTGGTGAAGGGACATCCCTCTTCAAACAGCTCCTCCCATCCTAGCCTCGGTCACCTGGAGGCGTTGGTTTATGGTTTCTTTTTTTTCTTCAATTGGCTTTTTTTTGTTGTTTATTTATTTATTTGAGAGCGACGGAGAGAGAAAGAGGCAGAGAGAGAGAGAGAGAGAGAATGGGCACTCCAGGGCCTCCAGCCACTGCGAACGAACTGCAGATGTGTGCGCCCCCTTGTGCATCTGGCTAACATGGGTCCTGGGGAATGGAGTCTCGAACCAAGGTCCTTAGGTCTTGCAAGCAAGTGCTTAACCACCAAGCCATCTCTCTAGCCCGCGTGGTTTGTGGTTTCTGAACAACAACTAGGGGCCAGCACCGAGGGTGGCCAGCCCTGGGACGGATTATTCCTACTGGGAAAGGTGACGCACAGAGGGTAAGACACTTCCGGTGGGTCCCACAGTGGGGCCAAGTTTAAGCCAAGCGCCAGCCACGTTGTGCACCCCCTGATCTAGCCACTTGCAGGCCACAGCACCACGGGAGGGGCACTCCTAGCCCACAGAGCGCACATAAAAGTGTGACCTGGTCCCTGGGGAACAGGTGCCGAATTCGAGTCATTGACACCTTCGGGACAGAACCTGCATACAACCATGAGGAGTACGCCACGCTGCACGGCTACCGGACCAACTGGGGTTACTGGAACCTCAACCCCAGACAGTTCATGACCATGTTCCGTGAGTGCCCGCAGAGGGCGGCGGGCGGGGGGGGGGGGTGTGGGGCTGTGCACTGGAGCTGGTGTGCTTCCTCTGGGGTCAGTATGGTGGGTGGGTGGGATGCCAGGCACTCTGTGGGTGGAGAGAAGCAGGAATTCTAAATCACAGAATGGGTGTCCAGGGTAGAATGATTGATCCAAAGCTAGGAGCTCAACCGAACACCCAGCTCAGAGCGGGCATATTGGTGGCCTTCTGGAAGCTTCCAGAGCCAACTGGAGAACTTGGATTGGGTGCAGAGGGTGGGAGAGGGGAGTGGGAAAGGATAAAGGCCTTTCTGTGCATTGGTAGCAGGTAGTAAAGATGGATGTGGAAGGTTCTGGAAACAAGGGCTGTGGTTCTAACATTGGGGAGAAGCGAAGGCCAGGAACTCTGGGAGCTACACTCCAGCCTTTTCATCTTCCAGGGCTGGGGATTGAACGGAGGGCTTTGAGCATTCTAGGCGATTGCTCTGCCACTGCCCCCTGTCCCCAGCTCTCTCCTCTGCCTCCTGCTGTTTTCTTTTTTTTTTTTTGTTCACTTTTTAAAACTTTAGACAGTCTTAATGTGTAGCTCAGGCTGGCCTTCAACTCTCAGCAATCCTCCTGCCTCGGCCTCCCTAGTGCTGAAATTACATCACCACGCCCGGCTGCTTTTGTGATTTTTTTTTTTTAAGTGGGATTCTGAAATATACACACACACTAAATTGTACTGTGCTAAAAACAGTTTAAGCTTTTCTTGGCACCTCTGGTGGGTTCTCTCTCTGGTGTGTGGCCTGTCCTTTGGGGCACAGCCAAGGTGTGTGGGACTGTGTCCCCTTCTTGTGTCTACGTTTTGGCTTGACTTTTGCATAGGGAGTCAACTGTCACTTTTATTTATTTATTTTCATTTTTTAAGGCATGTAAGATAGATTTTTACTGCTTTAACTTCTGTTTTCTAAGGGATTATGTAATCCATTGGATGGAAACTTTTCTTGTGCACTTTTTAAAAACGTTATTGACAATCTCCACTCATATACACTGATCATAATCCCCCACCACTCTCCTTTATCACCCCTCTGTCACTGCACCCCTTCTTTCCAACTAGCTCCTCTACTATTTTGATGTCAGTTTTTTTTTTTTTTTGCCTTCCTACTTTGCAGATCTCATGTAGATAGCATCGGTCACTAATGTCACGGCCACTTTCTGCTGGAGGACAGTACTGCAGAGCACTTCTCCCCTTCCTTTGGCTCTTACATTCTTTCCACCACCTCCTCCTCAGTGGTCCCTGAGCCTTGCAGGGTGTGTAAGAGATGTCTCACTTAGTGCTGAACACTCTACTGTCCCTTCTCAGCACTTTGATGAGTTTTGAGTCATTCCAGAGGTCACCACCATTTGAAAAGAGAAGCTTCTCTAACCAAAAGTGAGAGTAGCGTTAATCTATGGGCATAAACATTTAGAGGACCACCTTTATTTATTTATTATTATTATTTTTTGTGTGTGAGGCAGGGTCTCACTCTAGCTCAGGCTGATCTGGAACTCACTCTGTAGCTCAGGTTGGTCTCAAACTCATGGAGATCCTCCCTCAACTTTCTGAGTGCTGAGATTATAAGCATATGCCACTGTGTCCGGTGTCAGCTGTCACTTTTAATCTTCATAGCCATCAGTTTGAAGCAGAATCCTATGCATCTAATTTGTGGCACTTTGGCAGCTCTGGGCCAGATAAACCTCCTTGTTAGGATCGTGTCTAAATTAAGAGTGAAGTGGATTCCTATCGAAGTTCTCAGGGACCTGCTGATAAGCTAAGGATATGATCTGATTCAGCTCACAGCATCTCCGGAGCTCACAGGAGCTTTCCTTCCTTCTCTGGGTTTGCCCTGCCCTGGGGGAGGGGGGTGACAGGATTTCTGAGTCGGTGAGTGATGGCTTCAGTGAATCCCACAAGGATGGGGCAGTTCTTTGAGCTCATGGAGTCAGATGAGAAAACCAAGGCCCAGAGAAGTAGATCCTGCCTGGGGTCACATAGCTCTTTGGGGAACAGATCCCCTCCTCAGCAACCACTTTAAGGTGGTGTGCAGCTTCTCCCTGACCTCAGAGGGGAGGTGTGATTTGGGGACAGTAGGAAGAGCAGGAAGAGGAGGGGTGGGCATGGGGACACATGGGGTAGGGAAGAAGGAGAAACTATAGAGCGGGCTGAGTCCCTGGTAAGCAGACCACCTCGAGGAGAAATTGAGATACGAGGCTATTAAGAGGAGGGGGTGGTCAGAGAACAGGTGTGGGGTCTGCTAACTACCTTTCCTTTTCTTTTAGTTATTTTTATTTATTTCAGGGAGAAAGAGGCAGATATATATAGAGAGATAATGGGCATGCCAGGGCCTCCAGCCACTGTAAATGAATTCCAGATACATGTGCCACATTGTACATCTGGCTTTACATGGGTTCTGGGGAATCAAACCTGGGTCCTTTGGCTTTGCAGGCAAGCACCTCAACCACTAAGCCATCCCTCCAGCCTACTACTAGTACTGTTCTTGAGTTTACATTTGGATCCATTGCAGGGTTAAGGTTAGAATGTCATGGTAGACATTTTCTCCCTCGAGACAAGGTCTTGCTATGTAACCCAGGCTGGTCTTGAGCTCATGGTCCTCCTGCCTCAGAAACCTGATGCTGGCATTACAGGCAGGTGCCACCATGCTGGGCTCAAGCTTTGGAGGCAAAGTACACTGGCCGACTTCAAGTGGCAGAAGTGGAGGGCAGGAAGCAGAAGGCGGGTTAAGGGCCCACACTGAGAAAATGAGGACTTGTCCCAGGGGAGAGACCACTGCATGGGGAGCTCTAGATTTGGCAAACTCCTACTAATTCTGCAAAACCCCAAGTCAAGTGGTTCTTTCCACCATCCTGTACACAGTTCCCTTCATCTGCTATCCAGGTACAGCTTTATTCTTACAATTTTCTTTCTTTTTTAATTTTTATTTATTTATTTGACAGAGAGAGAGAGAGAGAGAGAGAGAGAGAGAGGGAGAGAGGGAGAGAGGGAGAGAGGGAGAGAATGGGCGCACCAGGGCCTCCAGCCACTGGAAACGAACTCCAGATGCATGCACCCCCTTGTGCATCTGGCTTACATGAGTCATGGGGAACTGAGCCTTGAACCTGGGTCCTTAGGCTTCACGGGCAAGTGCTTAACTGGTAAGCCATCTCTCCAGCCCTTCTTTGTTGTTTTTAAATTTTCGTTTATTTTTATTTCTTTATTTGAGAGCAACAGAGAGACAGAGATAGAGGGAAAGAGAGAGAGAGAATGGTTGCACCAGGGCCTCCAGCCACTGTAAATGAACTCCAGATGTATGTGCCACCTTGTGCATCTGGCTTATGTAGGTACGGGAATTGAGCCTCGAACCGGCGTCCTTAGGCTTCACAAGCAAGCACTTGATTGCTCAACCATCTCTCTAGCCTCATTGTGTTTTTTTTTTTTTTTTTTTAAGACAAAGTCTCACATAACCCAAGCTGGCTGTCTCTCCTCCAGGCCGTACTCTTGCCCTGCAAGCTGTTTACATAACGCTGTCTCTTAATTGGTCTCTGCCTCCTGCCTACTCCCACTGGCCCACCGGAAGGCAGGCTAGATGGAATGAGCTCAGGAAGAGCTTGTCCAGGTCCTAGTGCCTCGGTGGCTTGTGCCTTGCAGGAGTGTGGCTTTCATGCCAGCATTGGTAGGTGGAGCCGCACCTGGCAACTCGCAGAAGGGGAACAGGAGATAAAACTCACTCCCAGGGGGTGAGGCGATAGCTCAGCGAGCAAAGTAGGTGCTGCGCACGCATGAAGACCGTGTTCAATCTCCAGGACCATCATAAGAAGCCACACATGGGCTGGAGAGATTGTTCAGCCGTTAAGGCTCTTGCCTGCAAAACCTTAGGACCCAAGTTCAATTCCCTAGTACCCATGGAAAGC
The DNA here is from genome assembly GCF_020740685.1 of Jaculus jaculus. NCBI lineage: Eukaryota > Metazoa > Chordata > Mammalia > Rodentia > Dipodidae > Jaculus > Jaculus jaculus. The sequence goes on along the minus strand of NC_059110.1, from coordinate 122,077,834 downwards.
CAGGTGCACAAGGTGGTGTATGTGTCTGGAGTTTGTTTGCAGTGGCTGGAGGCCCTAGCACACTCATTCTCCCTTTCTTTCTCTTTCTCTCAGATAAATAATATATATATTTAAAAAGCCAGGTATGGCAGCACATGTCTATAGTCCCAGTACTGGGAAAGCAGAAACAAGAGGCTCTCTGGGGATCACTAGATAGCTTGTCTAGCCAAATCTAGTGAGCACCAGATTTAGTGAGAGAACTTGTCGCCAAGAATAAGGTGAGGGGTGCTGGAGAGATAGCTCAACACTTAAGGTACTTGCCTGTAGAGCCTAAGGACCTGGGTTTGATTCCCCAGTACCCTTGTAAAGTCAGATGCACAAGGTGGCACATGCATCTGGAGTTCATTTGCAGTGGCTAGAGGACCTGGCATGCCCATTCTCTCTGTCTCTCTCCTTCTCTCTCTTTCCTCCGCCTCTCTCTGAAGTAAATAAGTAAAATATTTTTAAAAATAAGGTAGACAGTGATTGAGGGAGATTTTAGATTTGGGGGTCAGGATAGAAGCACCAAAACAAACTATTTTCTTGAATTTAAGACTTCATTGTCGTGGATGATTGTGGAGGGGGTGAGAGAGAGAGAGAGGTGAACAAGTAAGGGAAAAAGAGAGGGAGAGGGGGGAAATAGAAGGGGAAGAGAAGAGGGAAAGAAAGAGGGATGCACACATCTAGGACCAAGAAAGCCAAAGAGAGAAAAGGCTTACACACGCGTGCACTCTCACACCATGCACCCGCACACATACTTACATACATACACACACGTGTGCACTCACACCCATGTACCCACACATTCATGAACACATAAACATGCACCATAGACACATTCACAAGCAAAGCAAGAAGAAAGAACAAGAACCCTGCCACCCTGTTGTGGGTCATTGAAGCCAGTCTCTGCCCTGGGTGATTCTAGAAGAAACTAGAAATGTCTGTGCTTTAACAGAGACTCAACGCCAGCACATGGAGCCTGTGGACTGCAGAGAGGCTTCTGGGAGGAGGTGACAGAGTGAAGTCCTGGGGCCCTCTAGGATTTTATCCCCCAGAGAGGGGAGGAGGGCGCTCCAGGAGGAAGGAACACAGGAACAAAAGTGGGGGGGGTGCAAAAGGGAAGACGTCACCGCAGTCACTCACCCAGCCAGGCACTGTGCGAGGTGCTGGGACGCTGAGAAGCGCTGCTGCCTTCGAGGGGTTTCTCCTGCTGCTGGCCACCGAGCAGATACATGTGTGACACGTCTGGTCTGGGGAGGGAGTGTTGTTGCAGAAAAAGAAATAGAGCAGCGTGGGACTGGGTGAGAACACACCCTCAGAAAGACCATTGCCAAACACAGACCTGTCTGTCTGTGGAGAAGGTCCCCCCCAGGTGTGAGAGGGGACAGGTTAGGAGGTGTCTGGTGGGGGTTGGGCAGGGCCTGGAGATTGTGAGGGCCTTTGGCCTGTGGGGTCTTGGGCAGAGGAGGGATTGGATAGAATCTAGGAGTTGCAAGGATTGTTCTGGAAAACAGAAGCTGCCAGGAGAGTCCCAGGAAAGAGAAGGCAGTTGTCACTGTGCCCAGGCCAGAGATGAGGTGGCCTGCACCAGGTGTCAGATGATGGCGAACCGCTTGGGGTGGGCGGGTTTGGGGTGGGGGGGGACACACATGGAGTGTCTGGAAATGGACGGAGCTGCACTCCGGAAGAGGACTGAGCGGAGTGGAGTCCCAGCTGAGTCACTCCTGCCCCGGGCCTCAGTTGCTTCATTTGAAATCGAGTGAGGGAACGAGATGGCCTCTGCCAGCTTTGTGTCGATGTCTGGGCAAGAGAAGCCCAGGCCCCATGGGACACACTGATGGGCACTGGGGGGGGGGGTGGTTGGGTAGGTCCAGAGAGAGGCCTGGGTGCCCTCGGCTGGCCCTTGATAATCCTCTTCTCTTGGGCATGGGTGGGCTGCAGCGCACACCCCGGACAACTCCTTCATGGGCTTTGTGTCCGAGGAGCTCAATGCGACCGAGAAACAGCTCATCAGAGGCGGCAAGGCCAGCAACATGGCGGTGGTGTACGGCAAGGAGGCGAGCATCTGGAAGGTGAGCGTGGCACGCCCGCAGCTGGGCAGGCCCCCTGTGCAAACATAGGCCGTGTTAGCTCCACCCACACCTGTACCAGACTCCCGGCCAAAGCTGCGGGCACCGCACACGGGGTGCAGAGTGCAGCTCCCATCCCCCAAGCAAAACTGTGGGCGGTACCGTCATTGTCCCCAGCTACCATTTAAAGGACACCCAGCTTGGAGGCCTACGACGTGTCTCCTCTCTGTGTCCCTGGACTGTCTGTAGCAAGCTAGAGAATTGCTCTCCGGGAAACAGTGACTAAGTCCTCCATCCCTGTGAGCTGAGTAGCTGGGGGAAGGTTAGGGTGAGGCTCAGTGGGATGATCGGCAGGAGGGGACCCGTGGTCAGGCTGGGGTCACTAATCTCTTTCTCCTCTGTTCTCTGCGCTCCCCTGGCGACGAGGCAGCTCCAGGTAAGGAAAGTTCGGCCTGCATGTCTTGGTCTCTCCAGCAGCAGCTGCCCTTGGGGCTGAGCCCCTGACTGGAGCGCAGGCTGTATAGCTTTAGGTGTGTGGACTGGGGTGGGGTGGGGTGGGGTGCAGTTGTGAGCAGTTTGCCCTGGGTGAGGGGTGAGGGGAGAGTTGGGTCTCCTCGCAGGGAAGCTGCTGAGGGGTGGAAGGATGGGTGATTGGCACGAGGCAGGTGGCATAAATCAAGCTAAACAGGAAAAATGCTGATAACAGGAGACATTGAGGGGCCCCTGTGCCCTGTGCCAGCCTATAGTACGATTATCTTATTTGATAATTCCCACGGCTGTCCCGGGTTTCCCAGGAAACAGGGCCTGACACTCTGACTTTAGAGCTGTTTAATTAGAAGTCATGTACGGGTTGGAGTCTAGGCATGGCAGCAGGCGCTGGGTGAAGTTCTCCCTGTAGCAAATGGTCCCTGAGGCGGGCAGCTAGAGGGGGCGGGACACCACCCACCCAAAGAGTCGGTGTCGCCCTTGAGAGAAGCGAGAACAGCAGAGGAGAAGATGGTGGAGGAGTACACATGTGCTGCAGTGAATGAATGTTTGTTTTGTGAGCCTTTGTCTCCGTGAACATGCACGTGCACATGTGTGTGTTGAACAGTTCACAGTAGCACCTGCGGGTTTCACGTCTATGGATTCAACCAACCACAGGTTGAAAGTATTTGGAAAGAAAGAAAAAACTGGGCTGGCGATGGCTTAGCAGTTAAGCGCTTGCCTGTGAAGCTTATGGACCACGGTTCAAGGCTCGATTCCCCAGGACCCACGTTAGCCAGATGCACAAGGGGAGCACGCGTCTGGAGTTCGTTTGCAGTGGCTGGAGGCCCTGGTGCGCCCATTCTCTCTCTCTCTCTGCCTCTTTCTCTCTCTGTCTGTCACTCTCAAACAAATAAATAAAAAATTAAAAAATATTTAAAAAAAAGAAAGAAAAAGCTGCGCTGGCACTCAACACATACAGAGCGTGAGAAGCATTTGCAGAGCATTGATGTCATATTAGGCTCATAAACCACTGGGAGTGATTTGAAGTATGTGGGAGGGTATGCGTATGTTTATGTATATGATATATTCCATGCACCATTTTAAAGGGACTCAAGATTCACTAGATTTTGGTGTATTCTTGGGGGTTTGGGGACTAACACCCCCTAGACACAGTGGGACCACTGTACATAACCCTTGGTGAATGTGTGTGTGTGTGTGTGTGTGTGTTTTAAGGAAAATACTCAGGAGACAGAGAGACAAAGAAAAGATTACAAGTTTGAGGTCAGCTTGGGCTACATAGTAAGACTGTCCCAAGAAACTAAAATATGAAAGAAAAAAAAGAAAAATACATATGTTTCCATAATGCATAGGGAGATTAATGAAAGTATGGGAAACTTATCAGGAGCCCACACAGGTAAAGGACCGGGAGGTTGAAAAGGCAGTTTCAGGGACAAGTTTTCACATCTTACACTCTTGGCTTGACTTTTTTTTTTCTTCACCATGAACATCATCTGCTTTATAAGTAGTTTATTTATTTATTTATTTGCCAGCAGAGAGAGAGGTGAGGAGAAAGAGAGAGAGAAAGGAAGAGGTGTGTGTGTGGGGGGGGGGCTCCATCCACTGCAACTCAACTCCAGATGCGTGTGCCACTTTGTGCAGCTGGCTTTATGTGGGTACTGGGAATAGAACTTGGATGGTTAGGCTTTGCAGGCAAGCACCCTAACTGCTGAGCCATCTTTCCAGCCCCGTAAGCAGTGTTTTTACATCTAGCGGGATGGGCGGGGTAGTTGGTTTTACCATGTTGCTAGACTTGTTTTTTTTAACTTGCATGCGTGCATGCACTCATGCATGTGTGTCTTCATGTGTGTGCATACGCACAGTGTGTGGGGGGGCACAGCAGGGTCTCTTGCAAATGATCACCCATTTGGCTTGATGTGGGTGGCTGGGGAACTGGACCCAGGCCGCAGGCTTTCATCGCCGGGCCGTGGCCACAGCCCTTCACTCCTTTTTCATAACGTTCTGTGCTGTTTTCTCGGTTCACCCTCCCTCTGGTTGAGTGGTTTTTCTGTCTTCTGTTCTTTACTGATGGCTCCGTAGACAGCAACGTGCGTCCTTGACTTACCAAAGTCTAATCTAAATCAATCCGTGTACTTTTTCTTGTGTAATAAGAAAACCTAAAAATGCATTAATTTCACCTTGCTCCAGTGTGCTTTTAGTTTACCTAAGTTCTCTCTCACTACTTTACAGCCCGCAGTATATCCAGTATATGCTGCTGTTTTGGACGGTCAGAGTTCATTTTTTGGTCCTTCTGTCATCTCTAATGCTGTCTAGCATTGCCTCCTTCTTTATAAATAGCTATAGTTTCTTTGATACTGGTTTATAAAAAAATTTATTTAATTTAATTTTATTTTGAGAGAGGGAGAGGGAGAGAGAGAATGAGAATAGGCACGCCAGGACCTCTAGCCACTGCAAATGAATTCCAGATGCGCATGTCACATTGTGCATCTGGCTTATGTGGGTACTGGGGAAGTGAACCTGGGTCCTTAGGCTTCGTGGGCAAGCACCTTGTCCACTTAGCCATCTCTCTAACCCTGGCACTGATTTTGAGTTTCTAAATATGCCTTCGTTTCACCTGTGTTATTGAACACTATTTTTTGCTGTGCCCAGACTTCCAACTTGGTGTTTTCTTTCTCTCAACATTATGAAAACACCTCGGCTTCTCTCTTCTCTGCTCACAAAGAAGCTGTAAGGCTTATTGTGGGTCCCCTGAAGGTAGTTTGTCTTTGTTCTCTGCCTGCTTTAACTTGGCGCCTGGCTTTCCACAGCTTCACTGTGATACGCATAGATGTGGTTTTCTTTTTATTCACTTATATGGAGTTTGAAGAGCTTGTTGATCCTGTGACTGACTGTTCTCTAGTTTTAGAAAATCCTCGGCTATTATCTCTTTACATATTGGTCCTGCCTGATCTCTCCATCCTTCATTTTTCAGACTCTGTTTCTGAATGTATCAGATCTTTGCTGTTTCCCCACTTAGATTCTCTTCTGCCTTGGCCTTCATGGCATCTTTCAACAAGTACAAGTTCGTCGGGTATGGTGGTACACGCCTTTATTTCCAGCACTCACTCGGGAGGCAGAAGTAGGAGGATCGCTGTGAGCTTGAGGCCATCCTGAGACTACAGAGTGAATTCCAGGTCAGCCTGGGCTAGATCAAGACCCTACCTAAAAAAGCAAAGTTCTTTATTATGCTGGTTTTTTTTTAAAATTATTTATTTATTTATTTGAGAGCGACAGACACAGAGAGAAAGACAGATAGAGGGAGAGAGAGAGAATGGGCGCGCCAGGGCTTCCAGCCTCTGCAAACGAACTCCAGACGCGTGCGCCCCCTTGTGCATTTGGCTAACGTGGGACCTGGGGAACCGAGCCTCGAACCGGGGTCCTTAGGCTTCACAGGCAAGCGCTTAACCGCTACGCCATCTCTCCAGCCCTTATGCTGGTTTTTTGAGACAGGATTTCACTCTGTAGGCCAGACAGGCATAGAAATTATTACAATCCTCCTGCCTTAGCCTTCTGAGTGCTAGGATAAGAGGTGTACACTATCATGCTTGAAAAAACTTTATTTTAATAAAAACCAATGTTTTTTTTTATTGTACTTTTTATGTTGTAGCCTAGAAATATTTGCTTAACCCCAAGTCACATAGCCTTTTGCCTTTAGTTTTTAAAATTTATTTGCACATGTGTGTGTGTGTGTGTGTGTGTGTGTGTATGAGACAGAGAGAGAGAGAGAGAGAGAGAGAGAGAGAGAGAAGGTGCACCAAGGCCTCTTGCTACTGTATACAAACACTAGACACTTGGATCCTTTTTGCATCCAGCTTACATGGGTGGCTGGGAGCTTGAACCCTGGCCGGCAGGCTTTGGAAGCAAGTACCTTAACTGCTGAGCCCCGCTCCCAGCCCCGTCGCCTGTGGTTTCCTCTGTAAGTTTCAGCTTTAGGCTTTGCCTCTGAGTCTGTGATGCATGTGGACTTAGCTTCCGCATGTTCTGTGAAGTATGGATGCAAAGTCTTACTTCTGCTCCCTCCCTTCCACTCCTATGTTGGTCCCCACTGGGTTTGAGCCCCTGGGGCTTTCTGTCTTGGCATCTGGGTGGGCACTCAGAGTCCTAGACGCTTATTGTAAACACCGTTCTTCTCCCTGACACGTTCTCACCTTTGTCTGAACTGGCTGCTCTGTCTCCTGATCCTGGTGCCAGCACCACACCGTCCCCGCCCCCAGCTCTGTGCTGTGTGTGGCGTTAGCACTCTTGTCTGCTGAAGCTGTTCTCCAGCTGTTCTGTCCACAGAGACCCCTGGAGTGCCGCAGGAGTTTTAGCAGCAGTTTGTCAATTTCTATAGCAAAGCCTACTGGGATTTCCGGTAGGATTTTTGTTTGCCTTTTTATTTTCTTGGTTCTGGAAAATGAACATGAAAGCGATAGCAATAGTTTGAGGTCATAGCTGAAGCCGCTTTCTTCCAGAGAGGCTGGTGGCTGGCACCCTGTAGTCCCAGGCCACTTTCATAAATTCTATCAGTTGACACAACTCAACTCAGCAGCAGTCCCTGCCTGGGCTGCTTTGGTTCTGGCTGGACCCTCCCTCTAGGTAATAAATACTCAGGTTCCCAACACAAAGGATGGAGCTTGTGTCCACATATCTCCTTCCTGGAGGGTGGGAGGGATGGATGGACAGATGGATGGGTGGATGGATAGGGACAGACAGGTGAATGGATGAATGGATGGGTGGGTAGACAGGTAGGTGGATGGGATGGGTAGATGGATGAATGGGGTGGATAGCTGGGTGGCATACAGCTGAAGGAATGGATGGAGAGGTGGAATGGTGGATGGAGATGGATGAGTGGGTGGGCGAGTGGATAAATGGACAGCCAGGCAGATGGATGAATGTATGATAGAGGGGTGGTAGACAGATGAATGGATGGAGAGACAGATGGATGCGTGGATTAATAGACTTTTGGATGGATGGATGGATGAACACATGAGTGGGTGAATGGATGGTTGTAGATGGATGGATGGATGATAGACTGGTACATGGATAAATGGAGGACTAGATGGCTGACAAATGAGCACGTATGGACAAATGGATAGATGGAGGATTGACAGACGGTGGAGGATGGATAGATGGATGGAAGGCAGATGGATGAGTGGATGATGGGTGGATGGATGGACTGGTGGGTGGGTGGCTGCATTACTGAGAGGTTGCTGTTCATCAGGGCTCCAGAGAGCTGCATGGCTCCTCAGAGTTACCTGGGATCACCAGGGGTTCGGGTTCATGGATCACACAAGGGTTAGTTGTCATTGCCTTCCTTCACAGGGGAAAATAACCCCGAGCCTCCGGGTTAGAGCAAGCCCTCTATCCTTCACACATGAAAAACCCAAGGACCAAAGAGGAGAGGAGCCTCAACTCCTAGTTCTACTTTCTGCGCATAGACGTGGGTTTCAGCTCCTCCCGTCCTCCTCTTCCAGGGCAAGGAGAAGTTTCTGGACATCCTCAACAAGTACATGGAGATCCATGGCACTGTGTACTATGAGAGCCAGCGGCCGCCCGAGGTCCCCGCCTTCGTGAAGAACCATGGCCTCCTGCCGCAGCCCGAGTTCCAGCAGCTGCTGCGCAAGGCCAAGGCAGGTCCCTGCCCACTGTCCCATGCATGGGGACACCCCACATCCCCACCCACTGCCCCATGCAAGAAGCAGCAACTTCAGGGAGGGTTTATTTGAAGTCACGGCTCAAGGGCGTGTCACCGTGGCCGGCAGGGCAGGAGGCAGCTGCTCACATGCCATTAATAGTCATGAAACAGACAGAGAGATGAATGCTTGTGCTCAGCTCACTTTCTCCTTAAAAAATTCTTTTTTTATTTATTAGCGAGAGAGAGGTAGATAGAGAATGGATGCACCAGGACCTCTAGCCACTGCAAATGCACACCAGACATATGTGCCACCTTGTGCATCTGGCTTACCTAGGTACTAGGGAATTGAAACTGGATCCTAAGGCTTTGCAGGCAAATGCCTTAATGGCTAAGCTATCTCTCCAGCCCCACTTTCTCTTTTTTCTTAAAATTATTTTTAGGATTTATTTTTATTTATTTACTAGAGACAGAGAGAGGAGGAGGAGAGAGAGAAAGAGAGAGAATGGGCACACCAGGGCCTCTAGCCACTGCAAACAAACTCCAGACACATGTGCTACCATGTGCGTCTGGCTTACGTGGGACCTGCAGAATCAAACCTGGGTCCTTAGGCTTTGCAGGCATGCACCTTAACCACTAAGCCATCTCTCCAGCCCTACCACTTTCTCCTTTTTATCCAGTTCTGGGCCCTGGTCATGGGATGGTGCCACTCCACAGTTAGGAAGCAGCTTCCCACAGCCTCCATTAACCTAATCTAGAAACACTCTTACATACATGGCCAGAGGTTTGTTTCCATGGTGATTCTAAATCCTGCCAAGTTGACAACCAGAGATAAACCATCAGTGTAAGCCTGGACGTGACTTGTCACTTCCTCCTTCATAGTCTGATGGAGCAAGGACAGACCCCTCCCCCCCTTGTTTTTCAAGGTAGGGTCTCTCTCTAGCCCAGGCTGACCTGAAATTTACTATGTTGTCTCAGGGTGGCCTTGAACTCATGGAGATCCTCCTACCTCTGCTTCCCAAGGGATGGGATTAAAAGTGTGTGCCGGGCTGGAGAATTGGCTTAGCGGTTAAGCACTTGCCTGGGAAGCCTAAGGACCTCGGTTCGAGGCTTGATTCCCCATGACCCACGTTAGCCAGATGCACAAGGGGGCGCATGCTCTGGAGTTCGTTTGCAGTGGCTGGAGGCCCTGGCACCCCATTCTCTCTCTCTCTCTCTCTCTCTCTCTCTCTCTGTCTGTCGCTCTGAAATAAATAGATAGATAAAAATAAACAAAATTTTCTAAAAAAAAAAAAAAAAGTGTGTGCCATCCTGCTCAGCAGACCCCTCCTTTTATAGCAGGGAAACCGAGGCCTGGGGAGGGGAAGGGCTTGGCCTTGGCCCGCAGTGGTCTGGGCTGTCTACATGGCCCCTTGCGGCCTCCTGTGAACACCGTCGCCTACCCATAGCTTTGCCCCCTGCTTCTGCTCTCCCGGGCCGAGGTGGCCCAGCCCCTGACCACGGTGCCACCTTCTGCTCCAGCTCTTTATAGGGTTCGGCTTCCCCTACGAGGGCCCGGCGCCCCTGGAGGCCATCGCCAACGGCTGTGTCTTTCTGCAGTCCCGCTTCAGCCCGCCCCACAGCTCCCTCAACCACGAGTTCTTCCGCGGCAAGCCCACTTCCAGGGAGGTGAGCGCAGCAAGGCTTAGCTCCGCGTGGGGCATTGGGCACGGGGGTGGGGGTGGGGGGAGACTGAGCTACAGGGTGCAGGGAGGGAGGGGGCACGGCGGGGGGGGGTGGAGCCTTCCCTAAGCCCAGCCCAGCTGCAGGCAGGGAGCAGTCTGTCTGTCCTGAACCAGGTGTTCTCCCAGCATCCCTACGCAGAGAACTTCATCGGCAAGCCGCACGTGTGGACGGTCGATTACAACAACTCCGAGGACTTTGAAGCAGCCATCAAGGCCATCATGAAAACCCAGGTGGGGCTTGGGCTCAGGACCACCGCTGGCCCATACTGTGGGTTTTCACCATTGTTAGGAAAAAGCGCCTACTGGGAGGGAGGACTCGGCCTTGCAGGTGTAATTGGGCAAGAGTCTTGCTGTCTCCTGGTCAAATGTAGCCAAGTCAGGATGTGTAGGCTGGAGAGAGGAGAGCACGGGTCCCCCACTCCCGATCTCAATGTGTGGGCATGGGGAGAGAGAGTGCCTTCGTGAGGGAGCACCCGGTATGATCTTACATAACAGCCATGAACCCGGGGTCATGTCCTGGAGGGCCTGTGAGCATCCTGCCACAAGTTAGGTGCCAACTGTGTTTTCGGGGCAAAAGCAAGGAGGTTCTATGAGGCCTGATGCGTGTGAGGGTCGCTGCGTACGCTCTGAGCAGCGTGCCTGAGCTGTCACTGCCTGCAGCTCTCTGGAAGAGCTGGTGAAGTGACTCAGCCTGAGTGCAGATCAGCCACTGTACTTGTGACCCTGCGACCCACAGTGCTGGTCTGGGGGGGCCACACGCTGAACAGCGGGGGGTAGAACATGAGTGTGGGAATGTTGGGAGGTGTGTGTGTGTGTGTGTGTGTGTGTGCATGCACACACACAGGTGTGGTGAGAGTGAAGAAGGGCTGTGCCAACACGTGTATCTCTCTGGTAGACACCATCACAGCTTCCTATCCCACCTGTGCTCAGCCAGCTCTTCTTCCCCCCCCCCCCCGTGGGAAAGTCACACTTTCTGCTGACTCTGACCAGGTACAGTCAAGAGAATTGGCTTTAAAGGACTAGCCTGGACAATAGAGGGCATGGCAGAGCAGAGCGGCTTGGCTTACATCTTGATGGCCAGGAAGCAGCAGGATGGTCTACCTGTGCCCTCAGCACTCTCTCTGTCTCCCCTCTCCCCTCCAGCTCTCTCTCCTCTTTCGCTTTATCCCATCTGGGCTCCTAGCCTGCAGGATGGTGTTGCCCATATCCAGGGCGGTTCTTCTGTCCTTAGCTCATTGCCTTTGGAGAGGGCCTCACAGACGCACACACAGGAGGGGTCCTTACATCTCTCATTCAAATCATAAAGACTAACCATTGCCTGTTGTACCTTCACCTGGGAGTCTGAGGCAGGGTTGCCTGTTTGCTGCAAGTTTGAGGCTAACCTGGGCTCTATGGCGAGGCTCTTCTCAAAAGAAAAAAGTGGGGCTGGAGAGATGGCTTAGCAGTTAAGCTTAAGGACCCAAGTTTGATTCTTCAGTACCCACATAAGCCAGATGTACATGGTGGCACATGTACCTGGAGTTTATTTGCAATGGCTGGAAGTCCTGGTGGACTCATTCTCTCTCTTATAGATAAGAGTAAAACATATATTGAAAAAGTGAAGGTTTGGAAGACAGCTAATTCAGTGAAGTGCTTGTCCTGTGTCATGGGAAACTTTTCCCCTGGGGAGACGCAGACACACGTCTTCACTCCAAACAGGGCTCAGATGGCAGACCAAAGTACGATTACACCATCACCAGTTCAGTAAACCAGTGAGGTTTTTTTTGGGGGGGTCATTTACAGAACATAAAGAGGGATTACTTATAGGAATGTGGGATGTCCCCAAAGCAGCCACTTTGATGGCGATTCCTGTGTCGTAATGACTCCTTGGATGCTCCTCCCCCAGTCTCAGGATGATGGATTGCTTAATGCAGAGCATCTGAGCCCAGAGCAGCTGCATCACAGACAAGTCTCCTTCCACCCTGACTGACAACGTCCTGTGGCAGCTTCTAGAAGCTCCTTGTCCCTGTCCAGGAATATGAGACCCCAGAGCAGCACTTTGGCGGGGCTCACTGGGGTTTCCCTGGCAGATGCTCCTCCCTCAGCTCCGGGATGAGGGCTTACTTACAGAGCGCGGAGACTCCAGAGAAACCGCTGTATGGAGTTCATTGAATCGGGGTTACCCCCGTGGACGCTCCTTCCCCAGCCTGGGGTGAGGGCAGCATGAGACCCCCAAAGCAACACTACAGTGGGGTCACTGTTGGGATTACCCCCACAGATATTCCTCCCTCTGCCTGGGGTGAGGGCTTTCCTAAAGAGCATGAAGACTCCACCTCAACATTGCTCATTATTTCTAGATCTTTCCCTCTCTATATGCTGTATCTCCACATCCCCCCTCATGAAATCTTGTGCATTGCTGTATATAGCTGGTACAGGGGGTGCCTAAAGCTATATACCACTTTTTAAAAATTATTCATTTATTTGAGAAACAGAGAGAATGGGCACACCAGGGCCTCCAGCCACTGCAAATGAATTCCACATGCATGTGCCACTTTCTGCATCTGGCTTACATGGGTCCTAAGGATTCAAACCTGGGTCCTTTGGCTTTGCAGGCAAGCACCTTAGCCGCTAAGCCATCCCTCCAGCCTTGCATACCACTTTTTGCATCTGGCTTATGTGGGTGGCTGGGGAATTGAACCCAGGCTAGAAGCTTTGCACACAAGTGCCTTTTCAAATTCTGAGCCATCTCTCTAGACCATGAACATCTATTTAGTTTGGTTAATTAAAAAATAATAACAAGGGCTGGAGAGATGGCTTAATGGTTAAGGTGCTTGCCTGTGAAGCCTAAGAACTCATGTTTGACTCTTCAGGTCTCACATAAGCCACATGCACAAAGGTGACCAGAACACACAAGGTGACACACGCATCTGGAGTTCAATTACAGTGGCTGGAGGCCCTGGCATGTCCATTCTCTCTCTCTCTCTTTCTTTCTCTCTCTCTCTCTCTTTCTCTCTTTTGCATAAAAAAGGTCAGTCTGTTGGCTTACTAAAAAAAAAAAAAAAGAACCTAGGAGGTGTCGCCCATCTGACAGAAGAGATTTCCTAGAGTCTTCAAAGCTACCTGAACCCAACAGCCTTCAGACCTCCCCTTCTATGGCCATCTTCCCAGCATTGTACCACAGAGGGGAGGCTGAGGCAGGAGAATTGTGAATTCCAGGCCAGCCTTGACTACATAGTGAGCCTTGTTTCACTAATTAAAGCAGAAAGGCAGTGCTCAGACACTTGTACCTAGAAGCCCCTGGGGAGGCTGTTACATTGCCATCTGATTTCTGAGGACCGGGTGTGGCCTTGAAGTCTGTTACATTGCTGAATGATTTCCAAAAACTGGGTATGGCCTTGAAGTCTGTTACATTACCGTCTGATTTCTGAGGCCATGGCCTCCCAGTCTGTTACATTTGGTTTCCCAGGACCTAGTGTGGCCTCGCAGTCTGGCAGCCTTCTTTAGAGAACAGATTCAGGGGCAGCTGGCTGGGCTGAGAGTGAACGTGAGCACTGTTCAGAAAGGCGTGGCTTGTTCTGCAAGTGCCGGGTTTGGGTTTTCAGGTGCCCTGTGGCCAGAGGGCAGGAAATCAGAGGGCAATGTAACAGACTTCAAGGCCATGCCTGGTCCTCAGAAATCAGACAGTAATGTAACAGACTTTAAGGCCACGCCTGGTCCTCAGAAATCAGACAGTAATGTAACAGACTTTTAGGCCACGCCTGGTCCTGGGAAATCAGACTGCCGCCCAGTCCATGCCACAGCCTGTTCCACGGCCAGAACAGGAAAGGCACAGCTGGGTGTCCTGTCCAGTAATGCAGCTATAGTCTCTGCTGTGAGCACTCAGCCCACATGGAGAACATTCCAGATGAGAAGACAGGAGGTGATGCCCTCGCGGGCTCGGCACGCTCTCTCCTGACACACCTCCCCACATCACCCAGGCCGCCAGGCACTTCCTCCTGGGCCAGCACCCATCATGCTGTCACCCAGACAGCACCTGCAGTTGCACTTAACAGAGGCCATTTCCAGCATGTTCCAGCCTGGCGTGTTCCTGGTTCGTGTGTGCAGGACTTACGGCTGGCTGGCTGTGGGTGACCCTCATGCGGGGACCTCTGCATTGCCTTGCAACTGGGGCTGCGCACAGAGGGGCTTGTCAACCTGGAAGAAGGGAATGTGTGTGGACAGGAAAATCTTCTCCCTGGGGCTGCTTATTTATAACCCGTGCTTGAAGCCTTGTCCCCGTGAGGTCCCCAGAGGCATCTGAGGCCAGGATCAGTAGCTTCCCAGATTCTGAACTCTTGGAGAACCAGCTGGTGCAGCAGCTGGATAGGGTGGGGGTCTCCTTGGGCCATCAGTTTGGGAACCAGAGCAGGTTGGTGCACATCCATGGGAAACATAGCTTTGGGAAACACTGGGGGTGGGGCCTGGGTGACATGGCGGCTGGACTTGGGTCTTGGAGGTTCTCCAGGCCTCTGATGCTGATGCCCAGAGGAGGAAAACCCACTCAGTGCCCAAAAACCAGTTCCAAGACACGTCTGAGTAGCAGCAGTGTGTCCTTTGAGTCAGAGGCAGCCAGGACCAGGTTCAAGGAGAGCATTGCGTGTCACCTCCCTGGACCCCTGAGTGCTGCTGAGAGAAAGCACAGCTGTCTGGGGCTGGAGAGATGGCTCAGCGGTTAAGATGCTTGCTTGAAAAGCCTAATGGCCTGGGTTCAATTCCCCAGCACCCATGTATAAAGTGGCACACACCCCTAGAGTTCATTTGCAGTGGCAAGAGGCCAACCCTGGCATGCCCATTCTTATTTATTATTATTATTCTTTAATAATAATATTCATTCTTTAATATTATTCTTTAATAATAAGATATTATTCTTTAATAATAATATATTATTCTTTAATAATAATGTTCATTATTATTATTCTTTCTCTGCTTGCAATAAATGAATACATAATAAGTAAAAATATTTAAAGTAGGGCTGGAGAGATGGCTTAGCGGTTAAGCGCTTGCCTGTGAAGCTTAAGGACCCCGGTTCGAGGCTCAGTTCCCCAGGTCCCACGTTAGCCAGATGCACAAGGGGGCGCACGCATCTGGAGTTCGTTTGCAGAGGCTGGAAGCCCTGGCGCGCCCTTTCTCTCTCCCTCTGTCTGTCTTTCTCTCTGTGTCTGTCACTCTCAAATAAATAAATAAATAAATAAAATTTTAAAATATTTAAAGTAAACAGCTCTCATCTCACAGGGAATAAGAGATTGTTTATTTTGGAGCTAAATATGAGTGACCATGGTCTGGTAATGTAAGCCACAGGGTCTCTGTTTGAAGGCTACTTTAAAAAAAAACAACAACTTTATCTTTATTTATTTATTTGTGAGAGAGAGAGGAGAGAAAGAAGCAGAGAGAGAGAGAGAGAGAGAGAGAGAGAGAGAGAGAGAGAGAGAATGGGCGCATCAAGACCTCTAGCCACTGCAAACGAACACACCTTGTGCCACCTTGTGTATCTACCTTACGTGGGTCCTGGGGAATTGAACCTAGGTCCTTTGGCTTTGCAGGCAAGGGCCTTAACCACTAAGCCATCTTCCCAGCCCTGAAGGTAGCTTTTTTGTTAATGATTATTTAGTATGTATATTCATGTGGATACAGGTGGGCATGCCCGTGGACAACCTTAGATGCCGTTCTTAGGAATGCCATCCACCTCCTTGGAGATAGGGTCTCTCATTGGCTTGCAGCTCACCAGTTAGGCTGTACTGGTCAGCCAGCAAGCCCCGGGGATCCTCCTGTGTCAGATTCCAGGCACTTGGCGCCCACACCCGGCATTCATGTGGCCCTAAGGACTGAACTGAGGTCCTCATACTTGTAAGGCAAGCACTTTTCCACCGAGCATCTCCCCACGCTAGGGGTGTGTATCCTGTGTAGTCTTGTGCCTGGCTCAGGCAAGACATAGGAGTTATTTTGTTCTGTCCAACCGGGAGCTGCCCTGCGTCTCTCACCCCTGGCGGGACACAGGTGGAAACTAGGTGCTTTTTCATTCTTTTGTCACCTTAACACCTACTGTTGTGTCGGTCACCTTGGCAGATGGCAGGGACTCAGAGGCCAAGCCTTAGCCCCATCCTCAAGGGCTCCGCAGGCTCATGGGAGAATCAGTCATGGGCCCTGAGGGCTGGACCTCTTGAGTCCTGAGCCTGTACCCCCAAGGGTACAAGTAGGGACAGTCACATTGTGCTAGTGGAGGGGTCGGGTGGGTGGAGAGACCAGCTCTCTGGGCTTTGAGAACCAACCTAGTCTCCAGTGCTAAGCATAGCAGGGCCTCAGTAGCCCCATCTCTTCTACCTTATACATCTACCCATCTCTCTCACAGGTAGACCCTTACCTGCCCTACGAGTACACCTGTGAGGGGATGCTGGAGCGAATCCACGCCTACATCCAGCACCAGGTAGGCGAGCCTTTTGTCCTCTGCCCCTGGCACTTGGAGCCATCACCTCAAACCCTGTCAGAGTTGGGGCTGAGCCACTTCCAGGGCCTCTGCTGCATATGGAAAGCCATTGCGTCTGCACCCTATCGTGGGGCTGGGGTCCAACAGGCAGCCCCTATCCCACAGACCCCAGAAGCACAAAGGCTTAACAGTTCTCACATTTACAGGGGCTGGAGAGATGGCTCAGAGGTTAAAGGTACTTGCTTGCAAAGCCTGCTGACCCAGGCTGTGTACCTGTACACACATAAACACACACAAATAAATACAATTTTATATATTTTGTAGAATATTTATTTAGTTACTTACGAGAGAGAGAGAGAGAATGGATGCACCAAGGCCTCTTGCACATGTCACTTAGTGCGTCTGGGTTATGTGGGTACTAGCAAATCATCAAAGTCTGGCCCAACAAGCTTTGCAAGCAAGTGCCTTTGACCACTGAGCCATCTCCCCGGCCCTAAATTTTTTAAGTCATTTATAGGCTTGATAACCGAGCTGGCGGGATGAACGGGAAGGGTCAATAAGATGTGGCTTTGAGGACAGGATCTGCCCCGAGAAACTGAGGGGAGCTCAGCTTACCCCAGTCTCAGGCTGTGAACAGCAGGCAAGCCCTGTGATACCACCTCCACCCCACACCCCAGAATACCCCAAAGCCAGCCAGTGAGATGTAGACCAGGAGACCTTCTGGGAGCCCCAGCCCTGCTGCCCTGAACCCTGTGATCTGAGCTGCTACAGGTTGTAGATGGGCCAGGCCTTGTCGGGCTCCGGATGTGGGGTAAAACCAGACAGTGGACTGTGGGGCCTGAGACTCAGGAGACACTTCCTGTGGCTGTCACTGAAACAGGCAGGTGGCCTATGGGTCTTTGCACCTTGGCTGGCCACACAGGTACCAGGGCCTGGGAGGCTGGGTCTGCCTTGTTGCTTTACAGATGGGAAACTGAGGCCACCGAGGGAGGGTCCACTGGAGGAAGGGGGCACAGGGTGAGGGATGCAGGGCCGGAACACAGGGCTGGCTCCTTGCTCATTCCGGCTACAGTGCAGATGTCACTGAAGCTAACGGAGAAAGCACTTGACAGCCTGGGCCTGCACCTCAGTTGGTAGAGTGCTTGCCTAGAGCGCCATGAAGCCCTGAGTTGGAACCCCAGATCTTTCTAAACCAGTTGTGGGGGTGGTATAGGCTGTAACCCCAGCACCCAGAAGGTGGAGACAGGAGGATCAGAAAATTCAACATCATCCTTGGCTACAGTAGTGAGTACAAGGCCAGCTGGGATACATGAGACCTTACTGCAAAAGAAAAAAATTAAAATTAAAATTAAAAAAAAAGTATCCTCTGGAGCCAAGCCCATTGGAAGAGTCTCCTGGACCAGCCCAAGGCTAGGGCTCATGGGCCTCAGGGTAGAAACTCTGACCTGACCCCAGCAGTGAGGTGGCACAAGTTGGAAGTTTCCAAGACAGGCCTGTGTTCGAATCCCACCTCTGTCATCGAGCTGAGTCCTGGACAGATGTCCCAGCTTCAGCTTCCATTCCTCTCTGCCCAGTAACTAGAGGCATGTCAGCGTCCGCTCCATGGGACTACTGCCCGAGACAAATGAAATAATGCATGAGGCTGCCTAGCTTTCAGTAAGTGCCCAGTAATAGCTCTTACTGAAACTGCAGTGTCAGGCCCTCTGAGGAAACCGGAGGCATCTGTTCCCGGTTCCCTTCCCTAACACCTCTCTTTTCCTGGCAGGACTTCTGTACAGGCCCAGTCCCTGTCCCACCAGGATCTCACATTGCCCAGAGCCACTTTGTCCTGGCTCCCAATGCCACCCACCTTGAGTGGGCCCCGAATGCCAGCTCGGTCCCAGGAGCCTGGCCTCCCACCCACTCCCTGAGGGCGTGGCTGGCAGCTCCTGGAAGGGCCTGCACAGATGCCTGCTTGGACCACGGACTGGTCTGCGAGCCCTCCTTCTTCCCCTTCCTCAACAGTCAGGACGCCTTCCTCAAGTGAGTATGAGCCGCTGCCTGGGCCCCTCTGCCCCTCCTCCATTCCACAGCCCTGGCCACAGAGGTGGGGGATTTATTGGTGTGTTTTTTTAAAAACTTTGTTTCTCGAGGTAGGGTCTCTCTCTAGCTCAGGCTGACCTGGTACTCACTATGTAGTCTCAGGGTGGCCTTGAACTCACTATAATCCTCCTACCTCTGCCTCTGAGTGTTGGGATTAAAGGCATGTGCCACCATGCCCAGCTCATATTTATTGGTGTTTTTTTTTTAAATTTATTTAAGAGAGAGAGAGAGAAAGAATGGGTGCACCAGGGTCTTCAGCTGCTGCAAAAGAACTTCAGATGCAAGCACCACCTTGCACATCTGGCTTGCACGTGGGCACTAGGGAATCCAACCTGGGTCATTTGGCTTTGCAGGCAAGCGCCTTAACTGCTACACCATTTCTCCAGCCCTTATTGCTTTATTTATTTATTTATTTATTTATTTTTCTTTTCTCAAGGTAGAGTCTCACTGTAGTCCAGGCTGACTTGGAATTCACTATGCAGTCTCAGGGTGGCCTTGAACTCATGGTGATTCTCCTACCTCTGCTTCCCGAGTGCTGGGATTAAAGGCGTGCGCCACCACGCCCGGCTCTTGATTGCTTTTTAATACAAAATGAAGTATTCAGAAGGGACATCCGTCCCAATCCTACCTTGCTCCACCCACCTTGGCCCGACCCAGCCTGTGTGTGTATCTTTTTTTTTTTTTTGTTTTAAATTTTTATTTATTTATTTGAGAGCAACAGACACAGAGAGAAAGACAGAGAGAGGGAGAGAGAGAGAATGGGCGCGCCAGGGCTTCCAGCCTCTGCAAACGAACTCCAGACGCGTGCGCCCCCTTGTGCATCTGGCTAACGTGGGACCTGGGGAGCCGAGCCTCGAACCGGGGTCCTTAGGCTTCACAGGCAAGCGCTTAACCGCTAAGCCATCTCTCCAGCCCCTGTGTGTGTATCTTTACCTGCTGTCACTGGTGTCTCTCCTGCTTGGTCACGGAGACTTGTCCAGGCTGTCTTCTCGGAGGTCTCTGATAGGCGGAGACAGAGCTGAGAAGCATCTCTAGTCCGGGGGTGGTATGCTGCTGCCCCGCCCACCCAATAGTGACGATGCTGTTGGTACCTTCTTGGCAGGCTGCAGGTGCCCTGTGACAGCACAGAGTGGGAGATGCACCACCTGTACCCGGCCTTTGCCCAGCCTGGCCAAGAGTGCTACCTACAGAAGGAGCCCTTGCTCTTCAGCTGTGCCGGCGCCAGCACCAAGTACCAGCGACTCTGCCCCTGCCGCGACTTCCTCAAGGGCCAGGTGGCCTTGTGCCAGGGCTGCCTGTGAAGCCAGAGGCCACCCTGTCTGACACCAGCCCACCGCAGCTGGCCCTGCCCCGCGCAGGGAGAGCACCAGCAGTTTCCCAGCTCCGGTGTGCTCACCACGCCTCCGGGCTGGAGCCTCCTTACCTTGCTTGGAAGTGGGCAGGGGAGGGCCCGAGCACAGGCCGAGGGCGGCAGCATGCCTGAGCCCCTGGCACTACCCTAGGGGCTTTCTGTCCTCACCGTGGAACTCATAGCTAAACCCGTGGGCTGGTCGGCTGGTCCCCTGGGTCCAGAAGCCGTGAGTCATCCTGAGAAGGGGACCAGCTGGAGAAATGGCCACGCCATTCTTGAACCTAGGATGGGCCTCCTGTTCTGCAAGGCCAGGAAACAGGGTCACAGTGCCCCTCGGTCCACCAGAGGGCATCAAACGATGGGGTGCAGGCCTGGGCTGTGTTTGCTGTGAGGTGGACCTAGGCCACACCCTTTCCCAGCAGGGTGGCCATGCACATAGGGCCAGCCTGTCCCTCTGGAGTTGTTTGGGGGTGAATCAAAGGACAGAGGACTGAGGGGCCCTGGGGAAGGAACCTTACCCATGTTTCTTCTTAGCCCACCCTCCCTATCCCCTTACTCCAGCCTATTTCCTGGCTGCTCTCCACATGGAGATCCAGAGCTGAAGGTACCAGGACCACCCAGACCCCAATTAGTTTGCCCCCCCCCCCCGGCCCCGCTCATTCCAGCTCTCCTCTGGGTCTCTTCTGAGAGCTATTCAGACAGGGCCTGCGATTCTAGACCACGGACTCAGGCCTGTCCCTTCTGGGGCAGGTTTTTACCCTCACCTCTGATAATGGGCTCCAGAGCCCCATCAGAGCATCCCTCAGGCCTCCTGGCACCTCCACGGGTTCTGACACTGCCTCTCACCCCCATTAGGCCAGGCTGGAATATTCTGGAAGTCCATGGATCCCTGGCCCAGTTCTGGTTGCTTAAGCCCACCAGCTCCTGGTTCACCCCATTCATGCTGACTCCTAGCCCTTCCTTCTGGCCTCCTCTAGCCCCATACCACCTCCAGGCCAGAGTGCCCATCTCTGTGTGGCATGCCGGCCCTGGCCTAGAGTGCTCCTCTCCTTCCCCGCCCCCTAGAGCCTGTCTTAGGTCAGCCAGGCCTGTAGGAACACTGCCACTCCCACTTAGAACCTACCCCTGGCCTCACAGAAGTAACCTTTGGGCCTGGACAGCTGGAGCAGCGGCTGGGCCTGTCTTGGGACCCTCTGGCCTGGCCGGCCGCAGACACCAAGGCTCCAGGAGGCTCCGTGGCTCCTGGGCATCTGACCTGTCAGCGGGGAAAGCAATAGAGACACTCTCTCTTTTTTTTTTTAAAGATTTATTTCTTGAAATAATAAATATTTTATTGGTATGTGAGATGCAGAGCATCTGTGTTGTTACTTATCTTTTCCTGGGACCCCCCCCAGGGCTCACCCTGCATGGTATGGGGGTGTTGCCAGCCCTGTCTCACGTTGCTTGAAGAACACAGAGCACTGGTGTCTGCAATGTGGGGTGCTACTTATTTCAGGCTGCCGACAGGAGTTCTTCCCGGCACTGTGACCACAGGACCCTCCTTATCTCCGTGCCCCGTCATATTCACCTTGAACCTGACCCTTAGGGCCTTCAATGGGCCAGGGCATCGTGAGGCCAGAGACCCCCAGCCCATTGTAGAGTAGCCTGGAATAGCCCATCCGAGACCTGTCAGTGCTTCTTGGGGTGACACTGGGCTGAGAATGACACCCAGGTTGTCACTTGACATGCTCAGCTGTCCCATTAACTAAGGACTGCCCTCTCTCCCACTGTACAGTTGAGGAAACAGGCACAGAGAGTCAAGCTACTTGCCCAAGGTCACACAACTCCTAAGGGAGAAGGTGGGACTGGATATACAAGTGGGACAAAGTTGATGTGAAAAACAAATGACCCAAGAGTGACAGCCACACGGTGCCTTGGGCACAGCTTGTGTTCATGATTTTCCATGGCCCAGTTTATTTTATTTTATTTATTTATTTTTTTTTCAAGGTAGGGTCTCACTCTAGCTCAGGCTGACCTGGAATTCACCATGTAGTCTCAGGGTGACCTTGAACTCTCGGCAATCCTCCTACCACTGCCTCCCGAGTGCTGGGATTAAAGGTATGTTTTTTTATATATTTATTTATTTATTTTAATGGGTGTGTGTGCTGATGCACACCTTTATTTTTCTTTATCGGGGCGGGGGGGGGAGGGAGAGAGAGAGAGACAGACAGAGAGAGAATGGGCATACAGGGCCTCTTGCCACTGCAAATGAACTTCAGACACACACGTCACCATGTGCATCGGGCTTAGGTGGGACCTGGAGAGTCAAACATGGGTCCTTAGGCTTCACAGACAAGCGCCTTAACTGCTAAGCCATCTCTCCAGCCAATTATCATAGTGTTTATTTATTAATTTTTTTATGTGGGTAATGGGGATGCTGGTCAGTCTCTTGCAGGACAGAGGATGGCCTGACCACACGGAATGGCCTCGCTCAAGGTGTCAGCCACAGCCACACGTCTGCTTGGCGTGTGTAGCTGTTGTGTTTAGGAAAGTCTTGTATAGCTCGGGCTAACCTCCAATTCACCATATAGCTGAGGACCGCCTCCTGCTTCCACATCCTGAGCGATGGAGTCACCCGCATGCCCCAGACACTCCTGGTTTGTGTGGTGCTGGGATTTGAACCCAGGACTTCAAGCACTCGCACAACTGAGAGGCATCCCCAGCTGAGACCACTTAGTTTTTCAAATTATATTTCAGAGAGGGAGAGAAAGAGGCATATAGAGAGGAGAGAATGGGTGTGCCAGGGCTTAGAGCCACTGCCATTTGGGCTGGGAGATGGCTCAGAGGTTCAAGGTCACTTAAAACACTGGCAGCCTCCTGGCACTGGGTTGAGGCTGTCCCTGGAGATGACCAACACCTGGGCAGAATCGATGGCCTGGAGGTGGGCTGCAGGGAGCGCATGTACCAGGGGGCAGCTGGCGAACCTGAATGCTATCGCCCAGACCCTGGCCTCCTGCCGCCTCCTGCGCACGTGCATCAAGAAGCAAAAACAGCCCTGGCACAGGGTGAGGAAAGTTTGCTAACAAAGGTGAGCAAGGGATCATGGTCTTGGCAGTAGAGGAGACATGTTGTCGATTGAGGTATATTGCCATCTTCCAGTTATGTGTGAAGACGGGAATTTTCCTGGTGTCTATAGCCCTTCTAAAACAGACTGGGGCACAGCAGCAGGTTCCAAGCGTCCTGCCTATGTGACCACAGTGAAGCCCCAAGAAGAACGCCAGGAGGCCTGTGAGGAGTGCCTGGGCAGCTATCCAGCACCTGTTCCAGGAGCTGCGGGCTGGCCGTGAGCAGGCTGCACTCCTTCCCAGCGCCACCTGACTCCGAAGTGTGTGCTCTTCCCCGGGCAGCTCCAACAGCCTCTTCTCCATCAGCGCAGTTCCTGTTGCACTTAAATGAAGACAGGTCCAAGAATGTGGGGTGGGAAGTAAATGCCAAGACAAAAAAGAGAGAGGAAAAAAAAAAGACTAAAGACTGCCAGCCTGAATCTCCACCCAGGTAAAGCTCATGCAAGGTGGCTCATGCGTCTGAGCTGCCAGCTGCCTGTGGCAATGGGGGGCAGAGCCGGGAGAACCCAGAGGCTCACGCACACAAGTGAAGTGGCAAAAACCAAGTAACAACACGGCAGACTTGGTCTCAGACAGGGTGGAGGGAGAGAGAGGTTCAACACCCCAAGGGTGTCCTCGGACCTCCACACCTGTGCTGTGATGCATGCATGCCATCTCTCTCTGTCACACACACGTTGTGCACATCTATACATAAATATAGATACGTATGCACACACAATGAAAAGATGGACTTTGTGCTGGGGAGTGCTCAGTGGGTGAGGTGCTTGCTGCCTAAGTGTGAAGACCTAGTTTGGATCGCCAGCCAGGCTTGGCGGTGGGCATCTGTCATCCCAGCACTAGGAAGCAGAGACAGGGAGTCCCGGGGCCCTGGTCAGGATGTTTAACTGAATTGGTGAGTTCAGGGTTTGGTGAGAAACTCTGTTTCAAAAAAGGGTGGAGCGGGACTTAGGACACCTGACATTGACCACCTTAGCACTCATGTACTGGAGTTTGTTTGTAGTACCTGGAGGCCCTGACACGCCCAGTCTCTCTTTTTCTCTGTCTGCTTCTCTCTCTCTCAAATAAATAAAAAAGTATTCACACACATCATGTATTCGCACACACACCGGTAAAAAAATAAAAATGGGGGCTGGAGAGATGGCCTAGCGGTTAAGGCGCCTGCCTATGAAACCTAAGGACCCAAGTTCAATTCCCTAGTGCTCATGTAAGCCACATGCACAAAGTGGCGCATGTGTCTGGAGTTTGTTTGCAGTGGCCGGAGGCCCTGGTGTGCCCATTCTCTCTCTCTCAAATAAATAGAAAACAATTTAAAAACATAAAAAGATTAAACTGGGCATGGTGGCACATGCCTTTCATCCTAGCACTCTGGAGGCAGAGGTAGGGGGATTGCCATGAGTTCAAGGCCACCCTGAGACTACATAGTGAAATCCATGTCAGCCTGAGCTAGAGTGAGACCCTACCTTGAAAAACCAAAAAAAAAAAAAAAAAAAAAAGAGGGGGGCTTTTCCTTTGGAGCAGTTATAGATGGACAGTAAAACTGAAGAAGAGTCAGAGAGAGACCTGTCACATTCTCCTCTCTTTTGTCCACGTCCACTGTCACAGTGGCTTCTGCATCATGATCCATGAACGCACAAAGCAGGGGTGGTAGACAGCATCACCTCCTCCCAAACTATATCTTAACCGCTACGCCATCTCTCCAGCCCCCAAACTATATCTTAAAGTCCCGACTCTTGCTGCCTGTGAACTTGCCCTTGTAAGGAAATGGTCTTCACAGCTGGGAGTCCATTTGCAGCAGATTCAGGAAGATTCCATATCCAGTGACTGGCATCCTTATGAGAAGAACAGAGACAATATCAGAAGCAGAGGGAAGAGGTCCACATGAGGACAGAGGCAGCCCAGGAGCCATGCAGCTGCAGAGCAACTACCACCAGGCCTGCCAGCAGCCTGGAAGCTTCCAGAGGTAGGAAGGAGCCTATCAGAGAGCTGAGCTGGGCGTGGTGGCGTGCACCTTTAATCCCAGCACTCGGGAGGCAGAGTTAGGAGGATCGCCATGAGTTTGAGGCCACCCTGAGACTACATAGTGAATTCCAGGTCAGCCTGAGCTAGAGTGAGACCCTACCTTGAAAAAAAAAAAAAAAAAAAGAGCTGATCCTGTGACTTCTGGTTTCCAGGACTATGGGAGAAGAGGCTGCTGCTATCTTAAGCCCCAGCCCCGGGGAGCTGACATAGAAAGGCTAAATTTCTGAGGCCTGTAAGTTGGGGGTGGAGTGAATGGAGAAGCTGGAGGGACAGGCCAGTAGCTGGAGGTTGAAAACTTGGATATGTACTGGTAGAACTTGCAGCCTAGATGGAGGAAGGACCAGACACCAGTGCTCAACAAGGTTCAGCCCCCAGCGCTTTCCACCAGACCTTTCCAGAAGAGGGAAGTGAGTGCCATCCTGGAGTCCAGTGATGCCCTGGCCAGGCCATGGGCCCCAGGGGCAGCCTGCTTTATCTTTCTCAGAAAAAGCCCCAAAGGGAAAGAAAGCCGGCCCTCGTGGCTCACAGCATGGCTGCCTTTCACAAAATCCTAACACACAGGAGCATCTGGGGGTATGCGGGAGAAGGAGCTGCCTGTGCGCCAGCTCTCCAGGCTGCTCTGTGCAGCTCCTTTGGGATGTGCCCCTCCTCCTCAGCCTTATGCCACCCCCTCTGAGTTAGTCAAAAATAGTCCAGGCCTGACTTCTGCTCCTATGTGCATCCTGGGCTTAGGAGCCTGTGACTCTGGGCTCAGAAGCAGTAGGATGTGTGTATACATGCATAAATATAATGTAATATATATGTATGTATGCATTATAGGTAGGATGTGTGCACATACATAAATATACTGTAATATATGCATATGTCTATTGTAGATGGGATATGTGTTCATAAGTATACATAACACATATGTATGCATGCATGCATTATAAGTAGGATGTGTGTCCTTACATAAATATAACATAATACATATGTATGCTTGCACTTAAGGAATTGGCTCATGTGACATGGAGAACAAGACATCTCAGTATCTGAGCGCGGCAAGCTCAACACCCAGTGGCACAAGACAGGGTAGTTTCAGTGGTGCGCTTGAGACCCAAGGAAAGCTCATTTCAGTTATAGTCCAAAGGCTGGAAAATACTCACTGGGATGGTCTATGTTGTCATCTTGACAGGACCTAGAATCACCTGTGAGGGCTTTATATAGTTAGGTTAGCCTCTGGGCACGCTCGTGAGCAATTATCTTGATTATGTTAATTAAGGTGGGAAGACCCACCTTGACTGCGGGCAGCACCATTCCATGGCCGGGGTCCTGGACTGTGTAGGAGGAGAGGGCCGGCTGAGCAGCGGCGTTCATCACTCTGCTTCCTCACTGCGGACCGAGTGTGAGCAGCTCTGCTCCAAGCTCCTGCCGCCACGCCTCCCCTGCCGGGCGGGACATACCATCTGGAATGGTAAGATGAAATGAATCCTCGTCCCTTACATTTTTTATTTTTATTTTTATTTTTTTGATGTAGGGTCTCACTGTAGTCCAGACTACCTGGAATTCACTATGTAGTTTCATGTTGGCCTCAAAACTCACAGCGATCTTCCTACCTCTGCCTCCTGAGTGCTGGGCTTAAAGGTGTGTGCCACCTCACCTGGCATTCTCATGTTGTTTTTGTTAGGTATTTTGTTACAGTAACAAGTAGGTAACGGATACACCAGTGTTCCATCACCATGCAGTTCTGAGTGGAGCCTTTGTTCTATCAGGCCTTTAGTTGGTTAGACAAGGCCCACTCACACCAGGCTCAGCACTCTGCTTGATTCAGCCTGTGGATTTACTCCTTCATCTAATCCAGAAATACCCATAAAAGCAGTCAAAATTCTGGGCACCCTGTGGCTCAGTAAAGTAGACATGTAAACCATTCATTTCAGCCTCCTTTGAGGGAAGTAGTGAACCCCAGCATTGGGGTGTTGAGCCAGCTCCCATGGGCTTGCAGAGATGGTTGCTAGGCTTTTAGGCATTGTGCAAGCACTCGGTAAATGGCTAGCCACTGGCCACAGTGGACAGATTTACACTATGGAAGCTGGTAAGTGCCAAAATTCATGCCTTTTTGTTCTTTGGTTGTATTTCACTTTGCATTTTCTTTTTAGAAAAAAGTGTTTTATTTTATGGGACTGGAGATATTGCTCAGTGGTTAAGGCACTTGCCTGCAATGCCTAATGACCCGAGTTCAATTCCCCAGAACACACATAAAGCCAGGCGCACAAAGTGGCGCATGCATCTGGAGTTTGTTTGCAGTAGCTCAAGGCCCTGGCATACCCATTCTTTCTCTCTCTCTTTTTCCTTGCAAATAAATAAATAAATAAATTTTAAAAATATTTTAGGGCTGGAGAGATGGCTTACCAGTTAAGGCACTTGACTGTGAAGCCTAAGGACCCATGTTCAATCTCTGTCCAGATCCCACGTAAGCCAGATGCACAAAGCCACACATGCGCACTAAGTGGTGCAAGCGTCTAGAGTTCAATTGCAGTTGCTGAGGCTCTGGCACACCCATTCTGTCTCTCTCGCTCTCTAAAACAATATTTTATTTTATATACAAGAAGAGAGAGACAGACACAGAGAGCGCACGCGCAAGAGAGAATGGGTGGGCCAGGGCCTTTGACCACTGCATATGAATGCCAGACTCGTGTGCCGTTTTGTGTGCCTGGCTTTATGTGTGTACTGGGGAATTGAACCAGGTCATTAGGCTTTTCAGGCAAGTTCCTTAACCACTGAGCCATCTCTCCAGGGTCACTTTGCATTTTCTATGTAGAAAGACTCATATGGTCCCTGCAAATGTCCATCCATCCCTGGGTGTGGATATCAAGCTAAGCTGGGAAGATGAGGATGCCAGCTAATTCCTAACAGGCTCAGCCTGAGCACATGGAAGGCTCTGCACCTTGGGTTGAGCTTCCTGCAGGCGGGAACTCACAGCTTCCCCAAAGATTTCCTGATGAAATAAACACAAACAAACAGCTCGTGATCTGATCTCATGCAAGCTCGTGACCTGTCTCGTGCTCTGACTCCCCATTGCTTTGACCGCCTCAAACTGAGTAAAAAAAGCTGTGAGTGCGGCCGGTTTGGGGAGCGCCGGAGTGCGTCCCCCGCCCTTCTTTAAATCATAGATTGCGTGTCGTGTGTGGCCACACCTGGGTGTAACTTCACATCACAACTGCACGATACTTTTCCTGAGGTTTTAAGCAACGGACCAAAAGTCTTAACTGCATTCATATCCTCTGAGCAGTTCACTCAACTTTTAAGGACACACACTAGGCAAATATGAAAAAGGCTGTTATGTACATATTAGAGAAGTTGCTAGATTAAAAAAAAACAAAACTCCTGACCAAAAGCCGCTGACTGGGAGGAGAGGGCTTACAGTCCTGAGGGGAAGCTTCATGATGGCAGGGGACAGCGTGACATGAGCAGAGGGTCAGCAGAGGCTGGACATCACATCTGCCACAGCAGGTGGAAGACAGCAGCAAGAGCATGAGCCGAGCTCTGCCAAGGGGGAACTGGCTATAGCACCCCTAAGCCTGGCCCAGCACACACCTCCTCCAGCAAGGCTCCAATTCCCAAATTGCCACCAGCTGGGGACCAATCATTCAAAACACATGCGTCTATGGGAAACATCTGATTCAAACCATCAGCTTACATCACTGTGGCTCTGTTGAATAACACTGAGAAACAGCCCAGAGGTCCTTAGAAGGAACTGATGAAATGCCTGGATCAGGAGCTGGGAAGATGGCTCAGCGGTTGAAGGCTTACAAAAGCCTGCTGCTTAGGTTCAATTCCGAAGTGATGTAAGCAGGGTGCGGAAAGTGGTTCAAGTGTCTGGCGTGCACACACATGCAAATAAACTGCACACACATGCAAATAAGTAATTCGATGTTTGAAAAAGATAGCTGGATCCCCAGATGATGGAAGAGTATATAACCATGTAAAGTGAGATGGGATATGATGCCCTGGGTTTGATTCCCCAGAACCTGGGGGGCGGGGGAATTCAAGAGAAGAGACAGTAGGGAAGGAGAGAAGGGAAGAGAAAGTGGAAAGGAAGAGGAAGGAAGGGAAAAGAAAAAGTGGATTTCCAGTATCCTGGAGAGCAGGGGTTTTTGGGGGGAGGGTGGTGATTGGTTTTGTGTGTGTGTGTGTGTGTGTGTGTGTGTGTGTGTTTTATTTATTTGAGAGAGAGAGAAGCAGAGAGAGAAAGAGAGAGACTGGGCATGTCAGGGCCTCCAGGTACTATAAACAAACTCCAGACACATGCACCACCTTGTGCATCTGGCTTACGTGGGTCCTGGGGAATTGAACCTAGGTCCTTTAGCTTGGTAGGCAAGCTCCTCAACCACTAAGCCATTCACTAAGTGGTGGATTGAAGGCATGTGCCACCACGCCCGGCAAGAGCGAGCTTTCAGTACACCAGCCCCACACGCGTAGCTGCTCTTCTCCCCTGTGGGAGTCCTGGTGAAGCCAGCAGAATTCCCAGGGAGAGGAATCCTTGCAGATGGAGGGTGCTTTGCCATCATGGCCTTGGCCTCCAGCCTGGCCTCCTCCCCCTGCCTTTCTGCTTCTTAATCCCTGGGGAATGGAACCCCAGCTCTAGCCCCCTTTCCAGCACAGGCCCAGGGCCATCATGGAGTCACACATGTCTCTCGCAGGGTTTTGACAGCTATGTGAGAGCTGAAGGCCGAGCAGGGCCCTGCCTCCCCCTCACCACTGGCTCAGGGAAATAATTAAGAATAATGGATGAATAACCCAAGTTTATTGAGAGCCGTTTACTGCAAAAGGCCTCAGGGTACATAGCACTCTGAGTAATTAGAAGTGGCATCTTCTAGGCTTTGATTTGGAATAAAAAACCAGCTCTGCTGCTCAGCCCAGCTCACCGGGCCTCTCTGAGCCTGCTTTTGCAGGGGAGCTTGGGGTGGCGGGAGGAGCTTGCTCTGGAGGTTTGGGGAAAGGGGAGGGGCCAAAGATCAGGCCACCACACTCATGCTCACATGTAAGTACACACACTTGTACATATGGACACACACACACACACACACACACACACACACACCGCATATACATTACAAAAAAGAAGTAATTAATGCTCGGAAGGTGGAGCTGAAGACCTCTGGCTGGGATAGCATTTGGCCAGGAAGTTGAGGGAAGCATGGAAGAGCGATGAAGGGAAACCAGGTGTGGTGTGACACACCTTTAACCCCAGCACTCACGAGGCAGAGGTAGAAGAATTGCCTGAGTTCGAGGCCACCCTGGAACTACATAGTGAATTCCTGGTCAGCCTGGGCTAGAGCAAGACCTTACCCCCCAAAAAAACAAAGTGAGAGAGAGAGAGACGAAGGGAAGAGCATCCCGGGCAGAAGGCACAGCCTAGGCAAAGGCCATTTGCAGGCACAAGAGGAGGGAAGAGGAGGGGACCGGACCGTTGATGTGAGTATAGCGGCAGTGGCGCTGGGGAAAGGGCGGCTCACACCCCCTCTCCACAGATTCCTAAACTCCAGTTCTGTGCGCAGCCCTGCCCCCAGTTCTTGAGAAACAGGACAGCTATGGCTGTATCTATCCTTGGCCTGGAAGAGTCCGGTGTTACAGGACCCCCCTCCCAAAAAAATGAATAGTGGTGAGGAAAGCAACGATAAAATGCTGGCCCAAAGGCAGGCATGGTGGCTCATGTCTGGAATCCCAGCCCTGGGGAGGCCGAGGCAAGAGCATCACAGTAAGTTGAGGACAGCCTGGGCTACTGTTGCAGTCCGGTAGAAATCACTCAACCAAGAGCAGCTTCTGGGAAAAAGAGGTTTATTTTGGCTTATAGACTCAAGGTGAAACTCCCTGATGGCAGGGAAAACGATGGTATGAGCAGAGGGTGGACATCACCCTCTGGCCCACATAAGGTGGACAACAGGAACAGGAGAGTGTGCCAAACACTGACTTGGGGAAACTGGCTATAACACCCATAAACCCGCCCCCAACAATACACTCCCTCCAGGAGGCATTCATTCCCAAATCTCCATCAGCTGGGAACCTAGCATTCAGAATACCTAAGTTTATGGGGGACACCTGAATCAAACCACCACATTCCATCCCTGGTCCCCATAAACTGATATCCATACATGATATAAAATACAATACATTCAGTCCAACTTTCAAAGTCCTTTTATCACTTCCAATGATGTTCATACTTCCCCATAGTCTAAGGTCTTTTACCTGAGCCATAATACCAAACAAAAAAAACATCCCCCCAAAGCCCATAATGGCACAGAATAAACATTCACACTGCAAAAGATGGCACAGGGCATAGCAAAGAAATATTCAACCAATACAAGATTTAAAACAACCAGGGCAAATGTCAGCCTCTGTAGCTTCAAGTCCAACAATTCTAGCCAGTGACAAATGTCCAAGTCTGATAATTTTAACCAGCATCAAGTCTCTGGCATTCTAATTTCACCCCTCCAGCTAGGCTACTCACAGTCCTGGAAAACTTCATCCAGGACCAGCAGCTTTTCTTAGCACCCATCTTGTGGTCCTGGCATCTCCACTGGGTCTCTACTGCAACCCATGGTTCATCTTCATGGCCCCATGGGGTCTCCATGCAGGCAACCAGCAAACCTGCTTCACACTGCCCATGGCCATTTCCAAAACACAAGACCGTGTTTCAAACTCAATGGTCCTCTCTTTCCTGCATCTCTTGTACTCCACAATCCCAGGTAGGGTGCCAATTTGTTAATCCAGGGGAGAATAAAGCAGACTTTGAAGAACAGGACATTCCTGGGGCACTCAGGTCCCTTCAAAAGAGTCTACATTCTTCCTGTTGCCATGGTGCAGGTCAGCTGGCCCAATCTCAAAGGTTGTAATCTCTCAAACAATTTTCAGATGAGCAGGCAGCAGTTTAGGCCCAAAGATTTTTTTTTTTTTTCTGTACCATATTCCTCTGCCCACACCAGTTCATTTCTACGCAAAGCAACCCTGAACAACTTCTCAGGACACAGACATAACAGTAAGCTTCTCACACAAACTGCTAGCCCAGTCCAAGCAAAACTCTTTTTTACACTCATAAGTCAAATCTCATAGCCCATAGTTCTCACTGCATACAGGTCTTTCAACTCTGACCAGAATAGTCCATCAAGCTGTACTTACAGCACTGCAAGGAGTCTCATAGGCTAAGGTTTCCAATCCTTCCACATTCCTCTTGAAAATCAGCTCCAAAAGGCCAAAGCCACACAATCAGGTGTCTAGCAGCAATCCCACTCCTGGTACCACTTTACTGTTGCAGTCAGATTCACATTGCTGGTAGAAATCACCCAACCAAGAGCAGCCTGTGGGAAAAAAGAGGTTTGTTTTGGCTTATAGACTCGAGGGGAAGCTCCATGATGACAGGGAAAAATGATGGCATGAGCAGAGGGTGGGCACCACCCCCTGGCCAACATAAGGTGGATAACAGGAACAGGATAGTGGCATGGGGAAACTGGCTATAACACCCATAAGCCTGCCCCCAATAATACACTCCCTCCAGGAGGCATTAATTCCCAAATCTCCATCAGTTGGGAACCTAGCATTCAGAACACCTAAGTCTATGGGGGACACCTGAATCAAACCACCATGGCTACATACTGGGTTTCAGGCCAGCCTCAGAAACATAGTAAGACCTTGTCTTAAAATAAGGGGCTGGTAAGACCTCACAGTGCCTGACACTCCCTACACAAGACCATCATAAAAGGAGGAAAAGATCATGACATCAAAATAAAAGAGACACTGATTGAGAGGGGGAGGGGCTATGGTAAAGAATGGAGTTTCAAAGGGAAAAGTAGGGGCAAGGAGGGCATTACCATGGGACATTGTTTATAATCATGTAAGTTGTTGATAAAAAAATAAACATAAAATAAGGGGCTGGAGAGATTGCTTAGTGGTTAAGGTGCTTGCCTGTGAAGCCTAAGGGCCTATGTTAGACTCTCCACTTCCCATGTAAGCCAGATGCACAAAGGTGAGGCAAGTGCAAGGTCACACATGCCCAGTAGGTGATGCAAGCATCTGGAGTTTTATTGTAGTGGCTGAGGCCCTGATGTGCCAATTCTGTATCTCTCTCTGTCTCTTTTTCTCTCCTCTCTCTCTGTCTCTGTCTCTCTCTCTAAAATTAAAAGTAGGGCCAGAGAGATTGCTTAGTGGTTAGGGCATTTGCCTGCAAAGCCAAAAAACCCAGGTTCAATTCCCCAGAACCCACATAAGCCAGATGCACAAAGTAGAGCATGCATCTGGAGTTCTTCGTAATGGGTAGAGGCCCTGGTATGCCCACCCCCCAAAATATAAATTCTAAAACAAAGTAAATAAATGAAGCAGGCAGTGGAGTCCTGCCTGCTGATCGTCATCTAGGTGGCCCTGTTTAAACAAGGAGAGGGAGCCCTGGGCAGGCAAGGCAGCTTCCCATTGATGCCTCCCTTCTTGGCCTTCTATTATGCCCTGCTCTCTGCCTTTTCTTTTTCTTTTAAATAATATTTTATTATTTATTTATTTGAGAGAAGGAGAGATAGAAATAGGCAGGGAGAGAGAGAGAGAGAGAGAGAGAGCGAGAATGGGCTAGCCAGGGCTTCCAGCCACTGCAAATAAACTCCAGATTTGTGCACCCCTTTGTGCATCTGGTTTTCGTGGGTCCTGGGGAATCAAACCTGGGTCTTTTGGCTTTGCAGGCAAGTGCTTTACCCGCTGAGCCATCTCTCCAGCCCCTGCCTTTTCTTTCCTTGTGCAGACTCCCTTGTCAGTCCCCTGTATGCTGCTTGGAGTCACTGTGGCCTGTGGATAATGAGGAGGTCTCCCTCTTCTCCAGGGGAAGCCAGTGGACGGATGGACACATGCAGGCAAGAGGCCCTTTGAAGGCAGAAGAGGCTGCAGAGGGGCCAGAGACAGATGTCTGCTCGGAGTCCCAGCTGGGAACCCTGGCCACCTGCTCCTGATGCTTCTCCAAACTTGGGGAGACAAAGGAAAGCTGCACTAGGGTGACACAGTGGACCCCCACAGAGAGTAGAGGGGGTGTCCTCCCCTCGCAGAGCATGGCCTGGCCATCTTAAAGGGGGACCAGGATGAGGGCGACAGCCCAGACTTCTGCTATTGGTTATCCCTAATAGCTGGCGAGGCCCTTGAAATTTTTATTTTTATTTATTTGTTAGAGAGAGAGAGAGAAATGGGTGCACCAGGGCTTCTAGGCACTGCAAACGAACAACAGATACATGTGCCACCTTGTGCATCTGGCTTATGTGGGACCTGGAGAATCAAGCCTGAGTCCTTAGACTTCACAGGCATGCACCTTAACTGCTATGGCTTGGCCTTTTAGATGCTTGCCTACATCTACCCATTCACCCACCCACCAGTTAAAAAGTAATTACTGGGAGTTTACCATGAACCCCACCCTGGGTGTAAGCCAGAGACACAGCTCGGGTCCTCTGTCCCTGGAGCAGGGGGCCTCCCTCCAATACTCAGTGCTCCCCTGGCGTGAATGAACAGTACACACGGCTGCTGCTGAAACTACCAATTTCCTGCTTTTAATTATTCAATAGGAATTAGTGAAAATGCAAGCGGAATCTGTGAGGCAGAGGGGAGTGGCCAAGGAGAATCGGGGAC
Organism: Jaculus jaculus; assembly: GCF_020740685.1. Classification (NCBI taxonomy): domain Eukaryota; kingdom Metazoa; phylum Chordata; class Mammalia; order Rodentia; family Dipodidae; genus Jaculus; species Jaculus jaculus. The sequence goes on along the minus strand of NC_059110.1, from coordinate 122,043,262 downwards.
AATGTGGGGAGAGAGGACAGAGCCTAGCACCCCTGGCCCTGCTCCACCCAAGGTGTGGGGTTTCCGTGCTCCTTGGGGGCCGGAGATGGGAATGCATCTGCCTGTACCAGGAGTCACATAGATGCCGGAGAGGTGGCAAGGCCAGCCCTGCCTTCAGGGAGCTCACGGCCCTAGGACTTAGGAGCATAGCGCAAGGGGCTCTCTCAGCTAGAGAGGAGGCGGAGAAAGAAAGGCTGCCCCATGGTCTCTTCTCTCTTGAGCTCAGAGAAGCTCCCTTTGACCACCGGTGACATTCGTAGCTCCTGATAAGCATGTGGGACAGGGACATTGATGATGGGAATGAATTGTTTGGTGTGTGTGTGTTTGTGTGTGGTGTATGCGAATATATGTGTAGATACACTCGCAGGTACATGGAGGCCAGAGGAAAACATGGCATCATATTTTTGTAGCTCATCCTCTTATTTCCTTCAGACAGAGGGCAAGCCCCAGCAAATCTCTGGCCTCTGTTCCCCATGGTGCTAAGGCTATGGATGCGTGTGGCCATACCTCGCTGTTCACATGAGTACTGGGGGAATTGGACTTGGGCTGTTTGAGTCTGTCTCAGGGCGTCATGCTTGTGGCAAGACTCTTAGCCGCTGCCATGGTCAAGTTCTGTCGTCAATTTGATCTGTTTAGGAATCCAGACTTTCCTCCTGGCTGGGTCTCAGGGGCTGCTTTCAGGAAGGATTAAATGAAGGAGGAAGTCCTTCCCCCAGAGGGGCAGCCCTCCTGAAGGGGGGCTTTGTGTAAGGAAGCTCTGGGAGAAAAGACCCCCTTCCACCCACCTGGCTGCTGGGCTGCCCACTGGTGAGCGTCTTCACTGGCACGGGCAACATTCCTTCCGGCTGTCCTTCAACATTGGAACCCAGGGTCCTCAGCCTTCCAGCAAGGACTGAGCAAGGACGGCAGCTCTCCAGGACACCTCCAGGCCCTCAGTGCTGGATCGGGACTGCTGAGGCCTCCAGCCACGTGCAGAGCAGCTACTGGGTTCCTTGACTTTCAAACATGCACACTGTGGGACTGATGTCAGTCAACCCAATAAATTCCCCCCCCCTCCTTTTTTTTTTTTTGGCTTTTCAAGGTAGAGCCTCACTCTAGCCCAGGCTGACCTGGAATTCACTGTGTAGTCTCAGGGTGGTCTCGAACTCATGAACTCACAGCGATCCTCCTCCCTTTACTTCCCGAGTGCTGGGATTAAAGGCATGTGCCACCGCACCCAGCTAAATTCCCTTTTTATTTTATTTTTATTTTATTTATTTTTTTAAATTTATTTGAGAGCGACAGACACAGAGAGAAAGACAGATAGAGGGAGAGAGAGAGAATGGGCGCGCCAGGGCTTCCAGCCTCTGCAAACAAACTCCAGACGCGTGCGCCCCCTTGTGCATCTGGCTAACGTGGGACCTGGGGAACCGAGCCTCGAACCGGGGTCCTTAGGCTTCACAGGCAAGCGCTTAGCCGCTAAGCCATCTCCCCAGCCCTAAATTCCCTTTTTAATAGAATTCATCCAGTTGGTTCTGTTCCTCTCAAGACCCCTGACTAATACAGCCCGGCCGTGGAGCCTGAGAGTTTGCTTTGGACAGGACCCAGTAAGAAGACAGCCATGGCTAGCCGGGAAGCACACCCCTGACTTCAAGACCGTGGGAAAGCCAAGTCTTTGTTTCTGGTCGGTCTGCACTGCTGAGCAAAGCAAGTGCCCACAGCGCTGCGGGCGCACTCACGGCTGCTGAGCAAGATCTTGGTGTGTGTAAGCTGGCTCTGCCTAACGCGTGCCACCGTCATTTCTTCACTTCGGCCCCTGGACCCAGTTCACTGCCTGTCCGTGCTAGAAAAGGGATAATCATCCCAAGGGCTCTCGGAATGGTAAGAAAATGTGTCTACAGGTCAGAACAAAACCAGCCAGGGTTTCAGTAGCCAGTTTTGTTTGGTTTTCACGTGTATGTGGTGTATGTTGGATGTCTTTCTCACCTTGCTTCCACCCCCGCCCCCACCCCAGGTAGGGTCACACTCTAGCCCAGGCTGACTGGAATTAACTGTATTGTCTCAGAGTGGCCTTGAACTCACAGTGATCCTCCTACTTCTGCCTCCTGAGTGCTGGGATTAAAGGCGTGCGCCACCACACCCGGCTCCCCTTCTTCTTCTCCTCTTCCTCCTCCTCCTTCTTTCAAATATTTGATTTCTATTCATTTATTTATTTAACAGAGAAAGAGAGACAGACAGAGAGAGAATGGGTGCACCAGGGCCTCCAGCCACTGCAAATGAACTCCAGACATGTGCACCCCCTTGTGCAGCTGGCTAACGTGGGTCCTGGGGAATCGAACCTGGGTCCTTTGGCTTTGCCGGCAAGAGCTTAACCACTAAGCCATCTCTTCAGCCCTGTACCAGCTACTTTCTCACTGCTGTGAACAAATCACCCGGCCAGAAGCAACTTAAGGAAAGGGCTTTTTTTCTGGTTTATAATGTGAGGGGAAGCATTCCATCATGGTGGGGAAAGTGGGATGGCATGAGCAGGAAGCAGGCTGGTCACACTGCACCCACAATCTAGCCCACCCCCAAGAATCCACTTCCTTAGCAAGGTTCCACCTCCGACACACGAGCCTACAGGGGACGTTTTACATTCAAACCACAACAGGGTCTCTTGGTGAATGAACCTCATGCTCACCAATTTGGCTACACTACCCAGCCAGCTTGCTTCGGGAGTCTCCTGTCTCTGCCTTCCCTATTCTGGAATTATTGGCATGTGGTAGTTTGATTCCCGTGTCCCCCATAAACTTAGGTGGTCTGAATGCTAGGTCCCCAGCTGATGGCAATTTGGGAATTGAATCCTCCTGGAGGCAGTGTATTGTTGGGGGTACGCTTATGGGTGGTACAACCAGCTTCCTCTTGCCAGTATTTGGCGCACTCTCCTGTCACTGTTGTCCATCTGATGTTGGCCAGGAGGTGATGCCCATCCTCTGCTCATGTCATCATCTCTCCCTGCCATCATGGAGCTTCCCCTCGAGTCTAAAAGCCAAAATAAACCCTGTTTTCCCCACAAGCTGCTCTTGGTCTGGTGTTGTCTGCCAGCAATGTGAACCTGACTGCAATGGGGCATGCAGTGCCACGCCCAGGTTTACATGCATGGCAAACACTTCCCCAACTGAGCCATCTCCTCAGCCCCACAGTGGCCAGCTTTGCATATTTGAGAATGCATTTTGAAGCTGGGCGTGCTAGGGCACCCCTTTAACCCCAGTACTTAGGAGGCAGAGGTAGGAGGATCACCCTGAGTCTGAGGCCACCCTGAGACTACATAGTGAATTCTAGGTCAACCTGGACTAAAGTAAAACCCTACCTCAAAAAAAAAAAAAAAAAATGCATTTGACATTCCCAAGTGCCTACATGCTTGTGGTGTTTTGAATTCTCCTTTGAACAGGTTACATCTTAATGGTTCCCTCATGAATTAATGAGTTAAATAAAACTTCTGGCTCTTGTTCTTTCTTTTCTTATTTGATGGGGCCAGGATTTTACCTATAAAAGTCCCAGTCCTTGCGGTGGTGGGGGGGGGGAGAGAACTTAGATAACCCTTATCCTGTACAGCAAGGACACAAGACTCCCAGAGGGTGGGGTGTTGGCCCCAAGCTATAGAGCCAGCAGGGAGTGGGGGGATGGGGGGATGGGGGGTGGGGGGTGGGGCTGGGGTTTGCTGTAATCTCCAGGGTGACATTGACCTTGCTATGTTGCCTCTAGAAAGACAAGACTGGTTTTAGTCAGGTCCTGTGATAACCCTGAAAACAAATAAATAAATACATAAACAAAATAGACACATTGACAGGCGAGAACAGGAGATCCAGAGAGGTCCAGCCACTGACTGGGCTCACACTGTGTGTAAGCAGCTGACTATAGCGTGGCTATACTGGGCAGTGGTGACGTCAAGTTGGAGCTGAGAACATTGACAGGATATTCACAAAAACCTTGGCTGACTTGGATCAAATACTCTGTAAGTGCCAGATTTGGGGGGCAAATGTCTACCCAGATCACCCTATAAAGTGCGTGTTCTAATTAGCCCTTGTTACATATCAGAAGACTGAGGCATGCAGAGTGAATTGAGGTTCCGTTTTCCCCTTGGCTTCTTTGGAGCAGAGCTCTGAGGACCCTTGAGCCTTTGCTCCGTCTTCCTTAAGATCAGCTGTAGGTGTGACCCTGGACACCCAACGCCAGCCTCCCCTCCCACCCATCTCTCTTGGGAACACTGCTGTGGTGGGCCCCATGGGACCTGCAGGGCTGGTCTCTCCTGTGGGGTGGGCTTTGGGGCACTCACTGGCCTGGAAAATGACCACTGGGCGGGGTGGGATTCTGTCCCCTGGGCCTTGGTAGGGTCCTGCGTGGGAGGATTGGAGGTGGAGGAGGAGCAGGGCTTGGCTGCCACATTCATCTGCTTCCCCGGGGCCCACCAGGCTAATTGAAAAGCGCAAATGGCATCCAGGGCTGCTGCGGGCTGACTGACTGCAACACTGATGAGGTGTTCGGGAGGTGTGAATGGAGGTGCGCGGAGCAGCCACCTCATCTGCAAGGGAAATGACTTGACTGCCTTCATTTGCAATGTTTGAGCCAGAGGTTTTGATTAGCCTCAGAGGAAGAGGTCTGTTTTATGCATAAGGACCCTCAGACATGCCCCCCACACACACCACACCACACCACTACCAGCTCTTCCTCCTCAGATGTGGGACGATAGAGGGAGGTCTAGGCAAGGGCTCCCAGAGGCAGGTTTTGTCAGGAATGCCCAAGTCCACTCCTCAGTGGTGAGAGTCAATCTCTATGTCACACACCTCCTCCTTCCTTCCTTCTTTCCTTCCTTTTGCAGTTTGTGCATGCTGGGAAAGTGCTCTACCATTGCACTGCACCCTAAGCTTCTGAGTTCCAAAAAATGGGGGGGCCACCCTGAGACCTTTGACCGAATCTTTTATGTGAGCCCCCTGGATGGCCTGGGCCACTTGATGGGATGGGTCAGTTTGTTCCTGAGCCCAGGTGTCTGGGGTCAGATTCTGGGGTAGGAATTTGATGTTTGTACTCCTTCCTCTCCCAGGAAAGGAGGAGATGAGAACAGAGGAAGCACTTATTCACCTCCTCAAGGGTGACAAGAAAAAAATAAAACACACACACACACATTCTCCCTTCTGACATTTCTGACCAGTAGCAAAGTGGAATGACCTAAATCTTTCCCCTACAGGCCCAAGAACACTTCCCATGTTTACTTAAGAGAAAGTCGTCTGGGGCTGGAGAGAGGGCTTAGCGGTGAAGGTGCTTGCCTGCAAAGCCTAAGGACCCAGATTCAACTCCCCAGAACCCGTGTCATCCAGACGCACTTGGCGACGCATGTGCACAAGGTGGTGCATGCATCTGGAGTTTGATTGCAGTGGCTGGAGGCCCTGGCTCTCCAATCCTCTCTCCCTCTCTCATAAAGAAAAAAAGACATCTACTTTGGGGTCTTATCACGCTTAAACTGTCTCAGGGGAACAAACGAGGGTAATAAGATGGTAGTATGAACAAATTATAGTATGTTCAAATATTAAAATTCTCAAAAGGGGTAAGATTGTCAGAGCCACAGGGTGGCATGGAGTATCTTGAGGCATTGCCTCCCCCACGGAGACTAACTGGTACTTTTATGACTCTGCAAGTAAATGCTTATAACCCAGTGGAATGGGGGGGAGGGAGCACTGGAGTATAACCTGCTAAGGATATGACAGTATGACAGTATGCAATATGTTTGTTCATCAGTAAAGTTCAAAATTAATAAAAATAAAATTTAAAAATTCTCAATAAAAATATTTTTAAGGCTGGAGAGATGGCTCAGTGGTTAAAGGCACTTGCTTGCAAAGCCTGATGGCCTGGGTTCAATTCCCCAGCATCCATGTAAAATCAGATGCACAAAATGGCACATCTAGAGTCCATATGCAGTGGTTAAATCACTACATTTCCTCCCATAGAATCAGGCTTAAATCTGTAATATGGATCAAGCCCTTCCAAGGAAGAGGTCTATCACTAGAGGCACATCTTAGAGTCCAGCCCTAAGGTGTGTTTGAGGCAAACTTAGAGCCCAGCCCTAAGGTGTAAAGACAACTTGGAGCTCTGGCTGTTCATGCTTGTTGACGTCGATGGTTGTCCGGTGTCTCTGCTTCGAGTTACAGAAGTAAGCCAGATTCTTCTGCCATTGATGGTGTTCCCTTGACATATGTAACACTAGGGACCACATACCCCTAGGGAATTAGGCCCATACCCATCAGCCAAGATAGATAGTATGGCTTCATCTCACCAGAGTCAACAGTGAGAGGGAGTCACATAGCTTTGTTAAGGAGTTTAGGGTGAATGGGCCCCAGAAAATTAAAAGCAGAAATGTCTTTAGGTCTGCTCTTGCAATTTCCACTTTAGTAAATTAGTGTAAGAGCTCTCCTTTCCTTGTGTCTCTTTAAAAATATATTTTATAGCTGGGAAATGGAATCAGCCTAGATGTCCCTCAACTGATGAGTGGATAATGAAGATGTGGCACATTTATACAATGGAGTTCTACTCAGCGGTAAAGAAAAATGAAGTTATGAAATTTGCAGAAAAATGGATGGATCTGGAAAGGATTATACTAAGTGAGGTAACCCAGGCCCAGAAAGCCAAGTGCCACATGTTCTCTCTCATATGTGGATCCTAGCTACAGATGACTGGGCTTCTGCGTGAGAATGAAAATACTTAGTAGCAGAGGCCAGTAAGTTAAAAAGGAGATATAAAGGGAAGAGAAAGGAAGGGAGGAGGGTATTTAATAGGTTGATATTGTATATATTTAAGTACAATGATTGAGATGGGGAGGTAATATGATGGAGAATGGAATTTCAAAGAGGAAAGTGTGGGAGGGAGGGAGGGAATTATCATGGTTTTTTTTATAATCATGGAAAATGTTAATAAAAACTAAAATATATACATACGTATATATATATTATTGGGCTGGAGAGATGGCTTAGCGGTTAAGCGCTTGCCTGTGAAGCCTAAGGACCCTGGTTTGAGGCTCGATTCCCCAGGACCCACGTTAGCCAGATGCGCAAGGGGACGCACGAGTTGGAGTTTTTTTGCTGTGGCTGGAGGCCCTGACACGCCCATTGTCTCTCTCTTTCTCTCTCTGTCTCTTTCTCTGTTTGTCACTTTCAAATAAATAAATAAAAAATATATTTTATTTATTTATGAGAGAAAGAGGCAGAGAAAGAAAGAGAGAGAGAAAAAGAGAATGGGTGTACCAGGCACTGGAAATGTATGTGCCACCTTGTGCATCTGGCTTACATGGTCACTGGGGGATTGAACCTGGGTCCTTGGGCTTTGTAGGCAACTGCCTTAACTGCTAAGTCATCTCTCCAGCCCCACCTCTCCTTATCTCTTGACTAAAGGAGTTCCCTAGACCTGTTTGTCCAGGAACAACCTGAGTGAACCCCTCCTGGGAGAGAGTTCTCCTTTCCTAGAGTTTGAATCTGATCCTGGCATTGTGGTCGGTTCAGCTTAGCACCAAAACTTGGCGACATGGCTGGCCTCTTCCTGAGCCAGCCCCTCGCCCAGACCAAGCGGCCTTCACTCTGGCTCCCTGCGCCTGAAGGGAAGGCCCAGCACAACATGGGTATAAGCAGACACTACCCAGGTGGGCAGACCCTCTTTCTGCGGGCTGCTCATCTCTCCCAAACTTCCAGGTTCTGGTGAGTCTCCCCAACTCCCCTGTGGGCTCTCTCCCTATCCTGCCCTCCACGCAGCAGGAGCTCTCTGCATTCTCTCTCCTGTCTAATTCCCCTTTCATGGCTCCTCCCTTCATGCTCATGTCCCACATGGGCTCTCAGGTCGTGGCCAGTGTCTCCATTTCCCCTCCTCGGGTCATGGATCCTTCCTCTCCCATGTATATCCCTGAATAAAATGTAATAATTCTATAATTATCCTTCTCAGTCTGGTTTGTCCAATTCTTTGGTTAAAAATCAGACACATGCTGGGCGTGGTGGTGCACACCTTTAATCCCAGCACTCGGGAGGCAGAGGCAGGAGGATCACTGTGAGTTCGAGGCCACCCTGATACTACATAGTACATTCCAGGTCAGCCTGGGACAGAGCGAGATCCTGCCTCGAAAAATAAAACATAACAACAACAACAACAACAACAAAACAGACATGAAGTTAGGGGTTGGGGTTCGGTGACTTCTCCTGAAGCCCGATAGCCCCGTTACAAGAGGATAGCATCCTCAACTGACTGTGGCCTGGTACCTGGAAGGTCCCCTCAAGATCTAGCTCCAGAGGACATCTGCCCCTGACAAGGAGATGACGACTCTGCTCCACTCACTTCGGAACCTGAGTAGTCTCAGGGCAAAAGTTTGAGGAATTGATAGCCCTGCTCCAGTCACAAGCCTGGAAGCTGACTGGCCCACACATGGCAGAAGCCTGAGGAATTCAACACAGGATACCAGGAAAAATAGACTCGGGGCCCACCAATCTTAAAGTGTTTGCCGTGACTAGATGGAAAAATTATCCGCTTCTCATAACAGCTTGTGCACGGTTCAGCTTTACCCATCAGAGATATTCTGGCCCATGGTAGGGATCATGGCTTCTCCCTCTGGCTGGCCTCTCCCGAGGCTCTTCATGGTCCTTCTGTTTGCTCTTTATATATCCAATATAAAAAGTCCAACTACTCCTCCAGGGACACCAAAGGGTTAACATGTATGATGATATCAAAATAAGTGATGTCTCTTGGTAGTGTTTACAAAAGACATCTAAAGGAGGGAATGTAGCAGAGAAATTTAACAAATTGGACCCAGATGGTACTCTAAAACACAGCTTTAGGGTACACGCTTTACCAGGGAGAGAGCGTGACCCCGAGTCTCCTCCCTGTCTGGGCAGCTGCACCCTGTTTGTATGCTATCTGGCTCGTGTGGCCCTAGACACAAACGCCTCGAACAAACAGCTTTCTGTTCTACATTGGTACTTCCTCGCCACTGATTTATTGCTAAGGAATTTTTCTATTTGTGCCCCAAGACCACGTAACCTTAGAAAGTTGTAACCCACCAGTAGTGTAAAGAACTCAAAACGATGTCAGACTGCCTACCACGTTTATCAACAAAACCTCTGAGGTCTCAGAGCTCAGGACTCGGGCTTTGGAACTTACCCTACAGTCCATGTCTACATGAATAAAGTTTCTGATTCTCACTTCCTCTGGTGCCCTCTCTATGTGACTCAGTTTCTTGCAATAGCACATGCATGTAGAGTTCATGTGCAGTGGTAGGAGGCTCTGGTACACCCATGCTCTCTCTGTCTCTGCCCCTCTCTCAAGTAAAAAATAAAAATATTTTTTAAATATACATTTCATTTATTTATTTACTTGCAAAGACAGAGAATGAGCACTCCAGGGCCTCTTGCAAATAAACATCTTGCTTTATATGATTACTGGGGAATTGAACCCAGGGCCCCAGGCTTTGTAAGCAAGTGCCTTTAACTGCTGAGCCATCTCCCCAGCCTGAATAAAAACATTAAAAAAAATAGTTTCTTAGTTTGGCCTGGGGAGATGGCTCAGAGGTCAAGGTGCTTGCTTGCAGAAATCTTTCCCATGTACCCATGTGAAGCCTGATGCACAAAGTGGCACTTGCATCTGGAGTTCGTTTATGGCAGCAGGAGACCCTGGCATGTCCACACACAGTCTCTCTCTCTTTCAAATGAACAAAAAAATTTTTTTTCGGTGGTAGAGCCTTGCTTTAGCCCAGGCTGACCTGAAATTCACTATGTAGTTTCAGGCTGGCCTTAAACTCACAGTGATCCTCCGATCTCTGCTTCCCAGGTGCTGGGATTAAAGGCGTGCGCCACCACATCTGGCAAAAACATTTGTCTTTAAAAAAGAAAGAAAATTATCCCAGGCAAAGAACAGCCCATTGGGAGAAAGCTTGCCTAGTGTTGCAGTCAGCTTTGCATTGCTGGCAGAAACCAACCAACCAAGAGCACCTGCTGGGAGGAAAGGGTTTATTTTGGCTTACAGACTCTAGGGGAAGCTCCATGATGGCAGGGGAAAATAATGGCATGAGCAAAGAATGGACATCACTCCTGGTCAACATCAGGTAGACAATAGCAGCAGGTGAGTGTGCCAAACACTGGCAAGGGAAAGCTGGCTAAAATACTCATAAGCCCACCTCCAGTAATATGCTGTCTCCAGGAGGCTTCAATTCCCAAATTGCCTCCAGCTGGGGACCTAGCATTCAGAACACAGAAGTTTATGGGGGACACCTGAATCAAACCATCACATTCTGCTCCTGACCCCACTGATAACCATCCATAATGTAAATAAAATGCAATGTATTCAGTTCAATTTAAAAAGTCTCCATAGTGTTTGTTTTTTATCAATCCCAATGCTGTTCAAACATCTCCATAGTTCAAGATCTTTTAACTGACTATAATACCAAAAAAAAAAAAAGGCACAGAATAAATATTCACAATGCAAAAGATGGCATTAAGTGGAGCAAAGAAAGACTGAAAACACACAAGGCAAATATCAAACTTTGTAGCTCCAAGTCTGGCAACTCTAACCAGTGACAAGTCTCAAGTCTGATAATTCTAACCAGTGATGAATCTTTGGAGTTCCAATTCTGCCCCTCCAGCTTGGCTGCTCATAGCCCCGGGGGATACTCCATCCAGTGCCAGTAGCTCTTTTTGGCAGGCATCCAAAAGTCCTGGCATCTCCATTGGGTCTTTACTGAAACCCACATATATCCTCATGGCTCCATTGGCTCTCTATGCAGGAAATCCAATAAGCCTGCTTCACATTGCCTTCAGCCATTTCCAATAAACAAAACCATGCTGCAAATTCAATGACTCTCTATTTCTTGCATTTGTTATACTCTGTAATATCAGGTGGGCTACAAACTTGTTAATCCAGGGGGGAATAAAATCAACTTTGAAGAACAGGACACTCCTTTGGCATCCAGGACCCTTCAAAAGAGTCCACATTCTTTCTGATGTCCCAAAGATCAGCTGACCCAATCTCAGTAGTTGTAATCTCTCAAACAATTGCAACTGAATGGGCAGCAGTTTCAGCCCAAAGATTTCATTGCTTTCTGTGCCATATCCCTCTGCTCATACCAGTCCATTTCTATCCAATGCAACCCTGCACAAGTTCTCAGGACTCAGGCATAATAGCAAGCATCTCACACAAACTGCTTCTAGCCCAGTCCAGGCAAAGCTCTTTCTTCCCCTTTATAAGCCAAACCTCACAGTCCATAGTTCTTCCTGCATTCAGGGCTTTAAACTCTGACCAGATGTACTTACAAGTATTGCAAGTCATAGCTTAGGACAAGGTTTCAAATCCTTCCACATTCCTCCCTCAAATCCCTCCCAAAAGGATTAGATTAGATTAGATGCAAATAAGTAAAATTAAATTAAATTATTTAAAAAGCAAAATAATATAAATAACAAAACAAACATTTTCCTCAGGTTTGACATAACTGACAAAATTGTGTTATGATTTGAATATGAAATGCTTCCCCCTGCCCCCATAGACTCATGTTTTGGGCACCTAGTCCCTAGCTGATGGTGGTGTTGTGGGATGTCATGGGACCGGACTGGTGGAAGTGGGTCACTGGGGACAGGTCTCTCAGGGTTACAACTCTGCCTGCTTCTGGCACAAATTCTTTGCTTCCTGGTTCATAGGGATGTGAGAGTCTTGGCTATATGCTCCCTGAACACCCCACGAAGGAGTGTACCCTCTGAGCTGTGAGCCAAAAGAGATCTGTCCAGCATTTTGTCACAGCACAGGAAGAGTAACTCCCATAACTTGAAGTTCAGTGCTATATTGTAGACGTTTGGAACTTTGACAATGTCAGAAGTGGAGGTTTTGCTCAGAAAAGAGTGTGCATACATATCTCCTTTTGGATGGTGCTGTGTGATTGTCAGCTTGACAGGATTGAAGTCACCTGGGAAGTGAGCCCCTGGGCATGTTAGGAGGCAGTGTCTAGATTAGATTAGATTAGACATGATGAGGTTCATTGAGGTGGGAAGACCCACCCTCACTGTGGGTGGCATCACTCAGGGACTGAATAAAAAGGAGAGAGAAGGCTGAGCACCAGCATCCACCACTCTGTTTTCTGACTGTGGATGCCATGTGCCAGCTGCTTCATGCCCCCTTGCCCCTGCCTTCCCCACCATGATGGACCAGATACCCTTGAACTGTGAGCCAGAACAAACCCTTTTTCCTCTTTAAATTGCATTTGTCAGGCATTTTGTCCCAGCCACGAGTAAGGTAACTAATATATCCAGAAGTTGAAACAAAGAGTTTCATATGTTACAGGGAAAAGGAGTCCCAAAGAACCCAGACCACAACACAGTGACAATTCTAACGAGGGAGAGATGCCAGGTTGGGTAGAGGGAGAAGGAAGAAATAGGCTTTCATGCTTCACGGTGGGAAGCCAGTGGCTTTTGGCTGAAATTGAAAAAGCAAGGAAAGGAATATAGTACATTATCTAGAATTTTCAGGTAACCACCCAAAAGACAAAAATCAGAAGTGGCTAAAAGGGAATCCCTGCAGGGGGTGAGGGGGAGAGGATGGCGGGGGGGGGGGGGGTAAGCCCTGAGACCATTGTTTTTCCTGATAAGCTTCGTGCACCTTCTGATTTTGTGCCCTGCCTGTGGTGTGTTATTCTTCCTAATGGCTGGAACATGAAGCAAATGGAATGAAAACAAACATGGATCTTGGATCTTGCCTCCCTCAGGCTAGCTCCTGGCAGCGAACCCCGCTGAGGTAAGGGTGGGACTTTGGCTTGCTGTTCGGGAAGGGAAGAGGAAGATGGTGGCCCTTGCAGCCTGGGCCAGCTGACCTGGCCTGTGCTGTGGAGACCACAGGGAAGGGATGTGACAGGCTTGTAGAGCAGAGGGTCATTTGTTTTTTTTTGAAATGAATTATTTTATTATTTATTTCTGGTTTTTCGAGGTAGGGTCTCGCTCTAGCTCAGGCTGACCTGGAATTCACTATGTAGTCTCAGGGTGGCCTCGAACTCACGGTGATCCTCCTACCTCTGCCTCCCGAGTGCTGGGATTAAAGCTGTGCGCCACCATGCCCAGCCTTTGTTATTTATTTGTGTGTGTATATGTGTGCATGTTCCTGTATTTAGTGTGTGAGTGTAAGCGCATGCACGCCACAGCACACGTGTAAGCGATCAAAGGACAACCTTTGGATCAGTCTTCTTATTTTTTTTTTTAAATTTATTTATTTATCTGCAAGGAGAGACAAAAAGAGAGAGAGAGAGAGGGAATGAGCCTGCCAGGGTCCTCAGCCACCGCAAACAAATTCCACATGCACGCGCCGCTTTGTGCACCTGACTTTACATGGGCACTGGGGACTCAAACCCAGGTCGTTAGGCTTTGCAGGCAAGCGCCTTAACTGCAGAATTCTCTCTCCAGCCCACGTGTCAGTGTTTCGGCCCTTCTGCCTCATTTGAGGCAGGATTTCTCACTCTACTGTTCTTTGCTGCACCATGAGCTTCTGGGAAATTCTCCTTTCTCTGGTTTCCACCTTACAGTCAGTGTCCTAGGATTACAGAAGCCTGATGTGGCTTCTAGTTGTCTTATTTTACTTATAAGAGAGAGATACAGAGAGAGAGAGAACGGGGGCACCAGGGCCTCTAGTACCTGCAAATGAACTCCAGATATATGTGCCAAACCTCGTGTGTCTGGCTTTGCGTGGGTACTGGGGTATTGAACCAGGGTCCTTGGACTTTGTAGACAAGTGCCTTAACCACTGAGCCATCTCTCCAGCCCTGGCTTCTAGTTTTTTACGTGGAGCCTGGGTATTGAACTCAAGTACTCCAGTTTGAGTAATGAATGCTTTAGCCTCTAAATCATTTCTCCAACCCCTTGTTGTATTTAAAGGTGCTGGGGTGCTCTGGAGAGATGGCTTAGTGGTTAAGGCATTTGCCTACGAAGCCTAAGGATCCAGGCTAGATTCCCCAGTACCGACATAAGCCAGATGTACCAGATGGTGCATGCATCTGGAGTTGATTTGTAGTGGCTGCAGGTTCTTGTGTGCCCATTCTCTCTCTCTGCCTCTTTCTTTCTCAAGCAAATAACTAAAATTAGAAAAATTAAAAAGCATAAAAGGTGCTGAGGATGGAAGCTGAGGGCCCTTGCACATACAGGAAAGCACTTACATTTTTGTATATATTTATTTATTTATTTGAGAGCAACAGAGAGAGAGAAAGTCGGCGGGGGTCGGGGAGGAGAATGGGCGCACTAGGGCCTCCAGCCACTGCAAACAAACTCCAGATGCATGTGCCACCTTGTGTATCTGGCTTATGAGGGTCCTGGGGAATCAAGCCTCGAACTGGAGTCTTAGGCTTCGCAGACAAGTGCTTAACCACTAAGCCATCTCTCCAGTCCTCAGGAAAGCACTTAACACTGAGCTGAAGCCAGAATTTTTTTTTTTATTCATGCACGTGTGCGTAAGTGCATATGAGTGTGTGCACAGGCGTGTGTGTGTGTGTGTGTGTGTGTGTGTGTGTAAGCCAGAGGGGTCATCCTCAGGAATACTGTCCACCTTTTATTGAGACAGAGTTTCTCATTGGCCTGGAGATTATCAATTAGTTGACTGGCTGGTTAGTCAGCAAGCCCCGGGGATCCTCATGTCTCTGTCTCTCTCGTGATGGAATTATTGGCATGGGGGACCTTGCTGTGGTAGTTTGAATATGTATCCCCCATAGACTCAGGTGTTTTATTAAAGCTTGTAGCTTGCATCTCCAGCCTCCTGGCTAGAGCAGGTGTCAATGGGTGGGGACGAGGGTTGGGGGTGGAATCCTGGGGTCCAGCCCTAAGGTATGCTGGGGGCAGATCTGATTTCTAGCCCAAACGTGCACAGAGAGGTCTGAGCGATGCCTGGGTGCCCCCCGCTGTTCGCCCCCTGTTCTATGCTTGTTGCTTTGTTCGCTGGCTGGTGGTGGTTCTCTCCGCTTGGGTGGAAGGAAGCAGCTTCTTCGGCCGTTGATGGAACGTCCCTCAGCTCTGTCAGCTGAGATAAGCCCTCTAAACTGTGCCGGCCTTGGATGCCCATCCCAGCAATGTGAAGCTCACTACAGCAGATGCTCAGTATTGTTATGTGGGTTCTGGAATCGAATTTAGGGCTGCGTACTTGCAGAGCAAGCCATTTACTGACAGCTATCTCTCCAGCCCTGAGTGCCTGATCTTAATCCAGTCTCTCTACCCACTGGACAGGGTAGCCTGCTTTGATCTGCTTAGGCAGGTATTGCCAGGTGGTGGGAACCAGATGTGGTGGTGCATGCTTTGAATCCTAGCATTCAGGAGGCTGTGGCAGGAGGATCACTATGAATTCAAGGCCAGCCTGGAGCTACAGAGTGAGTTCTAGGTCAGTCTGGGTTACAGTGAGAGTCTACCTGGAAAAATTAAAAAAAAAAAAAAAAAAAAAAAAAGGGTAGTCGGGCGTGGTGGCGCACGCCTTTAATCCCAGTACTCGGGAGGCAGAGGTAGGAGGATCGCCGTAAATTCGAGGCTACCCTGAGACTACATAGTGAATTTCAGGTCAGCCTGGGCTAGAGTGAGACCCTACCTCAAAACAAAACAGAAAAACAAACAAACAAAACGGTAAACAAAGTGGTTTAAGCAAAAGAAAACTTTCTCACAGTTCTGGTGAATGGAAGCTCAAGGTCAGGGAGCTGATATGGCTGGGTTCGTGGTGGGGTTCTCACCTGAGTTGCAGATGGCTAACTCATGGTGCCCTCACATGACAGGGCTGCAGGCAGTTATTATGTCTCCCTCCTCTTATGAAACAGTCCTGAGGAACTAGGGCCTGTTACAACTTGAATGTGGTGCCATCCTATGACTCATGCTCTTGAACACTTGCCCCAGCTGGTGGCGGTGTGGTGGGAGGTCATGGCACTCTTAGGAGGCCCCACTTCCTGCTTGTCCTCTGCTTCCTAGCCTCAGTGTGATGAGAGTGCTTCCTGCTCCTGCCTCCCTGCCTTCCCCTCTGTGATGGCATGTGCAGTCCTGGAACTGTAAGCTGAACTCAACCCTTTCCTTTCTCACATTGCTTCCTGTCAGGTGTTTTGCCCCAGCAAGGAAACAGTAACTGATATAGGTGTTTTCAGCTGAAATTCTGTGACTTTTCACTAACTACTTTTGACAATACTTACTTAGGTTAGGTATGATGGCGGAGGCCTGTAACCCCAGTCCTTGGATAGCTAAGGCAGGAGGATTAAGAATTTGAGACCAGGGCTGGAGAGATGGCTTAGCGGTTAAGCGCTTGCCTGTGAAGCCTAAGGACCCCGGTTCGAGGCTCGGTTCCCCAGGTCCCACGTTAGCCAGATGCACAAGGGGGCGCACGCCTCTGGAGTTCGTTTGCAGAGGCTGGAAGCCCTGGCACGCCCATTCTCTCTCTCTCCCTCTATCTGTCTTTCTCTCTGTGTCTGTCGCTCTCAAATAAATAAATAAAAATTAAAAAAAAAAAAAAAGAATTTGAGACCAGGGCTGGAGAGCTGGCTATGCAGCTAAGATGCTTGCCTGCGAAGCCTAAGGACCCATGTTCAACTCTGCAGATCCCACGTAAGCCAGATGCACAAAAGTGAGGCAAGTGCAAGGTTTCACATGCCCACTAGGTGGCACAAGCACCTGGAGTTCAATTGTAGTGGCTGAGAACCTAGCATGCCAATTCTGTCTTTCTAAAAAGGAAAAAAAAAAAAAAAGAATTCGAGGCCAGTCTGTGCTACATGGCTAAACCATCTCCCTAAAATGAAGTCGAATAAAATCCAGGATCCAAACAAGGCCACATATCATAATTGGCTGACATGGATCTTAAGTCTCTTTTAATCTACACATTCCCTTCTCATCCTTCTTTTTATCGTTGGATTGATTTATTGAACAAACAGGCTTTGTTTGGGAAGTGTTGTTGCTATTCATTTTTTGTAGGTTTTCCCCACAGTCTGATTTTTTTTTTCCTGATCACACCTCTGTGTATCGTACAGTCCAGGATCCTGCTGAATGCATTTGTCAGTGGAGGGAGTAAACGTCTCCCACAGGGAGAATGAATCTGAGCCCCAAACATATGATGGGAACTACCTGGAGGGGAAAAGGCATTGTAGACGGTTCACACATGAATCTGGCTGTCATTTGGATGTGGTTGGGTAAAATCTCACACAGCACCTGGGCACCAATTCCAAACTAACAATCATTTCACTCTACTTTCTAGTGCCTCGCAGTGTGAGCTGCCTGGACATCCAGTTTGTACATTTATGTCTGTGCGTCTTTCACACACACACACACACACACACACACACACACACACACGCACACGCACACACGGTCTAGCTCATCGAGGCTGTGGGGACACAGCAGGGCTTTGAGGGGACCAGATTACTGAAGACTATGTCTCATCCCTCCGCGATGCTCTGCCGGGGCAATAGCAACTTGGATCCCCAGTTACAGAGAAACCATTTGGTTCCTATAGCTATAAGGAGAAGATAAGACAACTCTATCTTGGGAACAGTAGGGAATAATGCCACGATCAACAAAAGAAAACAACAACAAAAAAAATCCCTATATTTTTGTAACTCCAAATGATAAACTTATTCCCACTTTCTACTTGGGAAGGCATTTAGCCCCCCCCCCAAAAAAAAGAGAGAGAGAGAGAGAGAGAGAGAGAGAGCCAGGCCTGTCCCACGCCACATGATCCAAGATGGAGGTCCAGCTGCCCATGAATCTTCCTATAACCAGCCCCATGACTAGGTAACATATATTCTCTCTGGAGCACTACCAGAGCAACCATAAACATTATTTCCTTCTTACACATCGAGCTTCTTTATTGAATAGAATAAAATCTCATGAGCAGAAACAGAGAATCTTGCAAAAAAATATGTCCATTAATATAATAGCTGAAATCGCAAGGGTTTTGGATAACTCGGGAGGAACGATGTCTGAGGGCCTCTGCCTCGAGGCTCTGCCCAATGGGAAGATGGAAACGGCTTCCACCTCCACTCACCTCACAAATTGCCTTTGGAGTCTATGGTGGGCTTTGCCCAGAAGAGGAATGTCTGAAATCTCTTGTGTAAGTATTTCCTAGGAATGATGAATTAAGGCTCAGTATGGTGGTTTGATTCAGGTGTCCCCCATAAACTCAGGTGTTCTGAACTCTAGGTTCCCCAGCTGATGGCAATTTGGGAATTAATGCCTCTTGGAGGCGGTGTGTTCTTGGAGGCAGGCTTATGGGTGTTACAGCCAGTGTCCCCTTGCCAGTGTTTGGCACACTCTCCTGTTGCTGTTGTTCATCTGCTGTTGCCCAGGAGGTGATGTCCACCTCTGCTCATGGTATCATTTTCCCTGCCATCATGGAGCTTCCCTTTGAGTCTGTAAGCCAAAATAAAATCTATTTTCCCACAAGATGCTCTTGGTCGGGTGTTTTCTGCCTGCAGTGCGAACCTACCTGCAGCACTTGGGAAGTAACAAGAATACGAGCTCAGGTCTCAAGAAATGTGAGCTACCAGCTCGGTTCCTCCTCCTGCTTGCAGAACGTCCCCAGGCAAGGTAGCCTTCCACCGCCCAGCTCCGCTCAGCCCGCCTCTCCTCAAGGTTCTTCTTAGCCTCACATGCAAAGAAAATCGTCACTAGCTTGTGCAGGACTGGGGGACACAGATACAGGGAGATTTCTTGGAAACCTCCAGCCTTCACCTTAAGGGCAGCTTCCTTTCCTAGGTTGATGTAAACAATCCCCTTCCTGTTGCTGGGACCAAACACCTGACTAGAAACAGTTTATGGGAGGGAAGGGTTTCTGTAAAGCTTACCCTTTGGAGCTGGAGAGATGGCTTAGTGGTAACGGTGCTTGCCTGTAAAGCCTAAGGACCTAAGGTTGATTCCCCAGGACCCATGTAAGCCATATGCAAAAGGTGGTGCATGCATCTGGAGTTCGTTTGCAGTGGCTGGAGGCCCTGGTGAGCCCATTCTCTCTCTCTCTCTCTCTGTGTCTCAAATAAATTTTAAAAATAAATAAATAAAAATAAAGCTTACACTTTCTAAGAGAAATTTCATCATGGTAGGTAGGAGCCGATTGCCTGCGTTGCACCTCCACACGAGCATGGAGGAGGAGAAAGTGAGCTGAGTGTGGCAAGAGGCACTGGGCTACAACACCCTTGGGCCTGCTCCCAGTGACACATCTTCTCCAGGAAGGCTCCACCTCCCAAAGGCTCCACCACTGGGGGTTAAGTGTGAGGCTTAATCACAAACACATGGGGCTATGGGGGACATTTTTCACGTAAGCCAACACAGGGAAGTCGGTTTAAACACCCTCCCAGGTGCACGCGAGAGCGGGAACCAGGTAACTCAATTGAGCATCAGGCAAGGAGCCGAGCATTGCCAAAGAAGGGGTCCTCAGGGCTCTCGGGAAATTTTCTTATTTTGCAGTGTACTGACCACACAGGTGCTCTGCTCTCCCATTTAGATGTTTGGAGAGGAAAACATGTGCTAATGGTCATTGCAAAACTTCACACTTCCTGCTGGGTGGGATGTCAATGACACCAATCATTGTTCCTGTAAAAATTAATGACAGTAGCCCATCCCTGGTAGCTATGACAACCGCTTCCTCCTCCCCCAGTGCTTTTGTGATCATGAAACGGAATTTATTGGAGGTGTCTCCTAGTTGAACTCCAAATGAGAGGAACGAAGAAGGTAATTACCAGAAGTCCCAGCACCTCTGAACAGGTCTTTGTCTCTAGAACAGTTCAATCAATTCAGTGAGAGACCCAGAAGCCACAGCAGAAAAGGGCAGTCATCAACAGGGACTGCGGATGTCACCTGGGTGCGATGGAGGAGCAGCTCTGTGAATCCCACACGCAGAGATCAGCCCAGATTCTTCCAGAAATGTCAAAAACAATGAGTTTTTATTGTTCTCCTACTCCCCCACTGTCTCAGGCTTTCCACTTGAAATTGGCCTTCCCCAACCTTCATCTTTGAGGGGTTCAAGGAAATAAGCCCAGCTCCAAAGCAGAGAGCCCAGGAGCCCCCCCACCCCCCTACCCACCCCCACACACAGGAGGGTGTTGTGAGGGTTTTGCAGAGAGAGCTGCTCGGAGCAGGAGGGTGATAGCAGGCAGTATATGCTGAGAGTAAGGCTCCTGGGGCTGTTGCAAAGGAAAGCTCACTGTTCCACAGACATTCCTGTTTATTTTTAAAAATGTACTTTTTCTAATTATATAACTCCGTATAAAAGTGATACGAAAAACACAGGAACAAGGTAATGCCAACTCTGATCGCGCCCTCACCCCAGTCACCGCCCTCAGCATCAGTCAGTCTTGAGTTACTCTAATGTAATGCCCACAACAGGCTAAAACATGCTGGGGGCTGTTGAAGTCTACACAACATGGCACGTACTGATGGCTGGAGCAGGTGGGGGAAGGGGGCTCACATCCCCAGGCAGAAGCCAGAGCACCGGGGTGCCAGGGAGGCCAGACTCCAGCTTGAGCACCCACCTTCCATGGAGAGGGATTAGTCCCTTCTAGGTCTGCACCTCAAGGACCTTCTGCTAGGCTTCTTTTCCTTTTGGGGGGCTAAGGGGGCCAGGGACATGTGGTATGTGGGGTGTGTGTTGTGGTGTATGTATGTATAATGATGTATGCACGTGTGTTTTATGATGACATTACAGCAAGTGCTCTTGCGGCCCAGGCATTCTCCCCAGCCCCCAGAGTTCTGCCTCATAAAGGCTCCACATCACCTCCCAACATCCTCACCCGAGACCATGCTTCCAGCGTGTGAGACTCTGGGGGCCTCACTGAACCCACAGGCCAAGGGCAACAGGTGGACCCCACCCTGCTGAGGACCACAGCAGAACCCCGCTTTGTCTGTCTCCCCTGCCGTTGAGGTTTACAATGTCAGAGATGAAACCTGGGGCCTCACGTGGTCTAGGCACTGTAGCAAGCGCTCCACACGGAGTCACATCCCAGCCCTGCCTGAGCCCTTTAATCCGTGCAAGGGAGGAGGCTCGTCTTCCCTTAGCCCTGGACACACCAGCCAGCGTCAGGCTTTCTTCAGAACCTAAGAGGTAAGAGCTCCTTGCCGCCCACCTTGCAATCATGGTCTTTAATTTGGGCTTCAGACCCTCAAGTGTGTGGCCTCTCCAACTCCCGCACTGCTGCAGTCAGCCCCACTTTGCTGGGATGCACCTCCAAACCAGACACGGTTTATGGGAGGAAGCTTGTTTCAGCTTACAGATCCAGGGCAAGTTTCGTAATGGCAGAAGACGCTGGCTCCCTTTCACAGATCCAAGCAGAGGGAGACACCATCAAGCAGCACCCCAAGTGAGCACGGGTGGGCAGCGCAGAGCGGGGAGCCAGGCAGAGCTCTGACTTCTCTGTACACCTTTGGGCTAGGAATCAAATCCATCCCAGTGACACCTCTTCCAGCCAGGTGGCTGGAAATCCAAGTTGTTTATTTATTTATTTTGCAAGCAGAGAGGTGGGAGAGAGGCAGACAGAGAGAATGGAAGTGCCAGGACCTCTAGCTACTGCAAATGAATTCCAGATACATGTGCCACTTTGTGCATCTGGGTACTGGGGAATAGGACCCAGGTCATTAGGCTTTGTAGGTAATCACCTTAGCGGCTGAGCCATCTTTCCAGCCCTGGAAATCCAAGGGGTTTTTTTTTTGCAGGGAGGTCAAGGTAGGGTCTTGTTCTAACCCACGCTGACCTGGAATTCACTATGGAGTCTCAAGGTGGACTTGAACTCATGGTAATCCTCCTCCCTCTGCCTCCCGAGTGCTGTGATTAAAGGTGTGCGCCACCACACCTGGCTCCAAGTTTTAATAAAACACCTTTGTCAACTAGAGGACATACATTCAAACTACCACACCCACTGTCTCAGGCTTCCTGCCTCTCCTCGATTTCTATCTCTGAGAGGTGTGGAGAAACAAGCCTCTCATCTTTTGGCTTAAAGACTGTTGAGATAAAGGCAATTAAGAATCAGGTGCACTGGGCCAGGCGTGGTGGAGCACGCCTTTAATCCCAGCACTCGGGAGGCAGAGGGAGGAGGATTACCATGAGTTCAAGTCCACCCTGAGACTACATAGTGAATTCCAGGTCAGCCTGGGTTAGAACAAGACCCTACCTTAGAAAACAAAACAAAACAACAACAACAAAAAGAATCAGGTACACGGTCTGGGAAGATGGCTCGGTGGTTGAAGCTGCTTGCTTGTAAGCTTGTGTTCAATTTCCCAGCACCCATGGAAACCCAGATGCCAAGTACTTTTGCTTCTGTAATCCCAACCCATCTATGGCAACGGGAGGCAGAGCCAGGAGAATCCGAGGCCCATAGACCAGCTAGACTGGCACACCAGAAGCAACAAAAACAAAACAACAAACAAGGGAGACCCTGTCTCAAGCAAAAGCGGAAGGACAACCACCCCAAGGCTGTCCTCATACCTCTACACTTGCATCATGACATCCACCTATTTTCTTTCATTCATTCAACCCAGAGCTGCTGTTTTTACTGTAAGCCCCAGTGGGTCTCTGTTCTCCATCCTTCACAGGACAGATTTGTATGGTCACGCCCAGCTATCGATTGGGTGCTGGGAATCAAGTTCGTGTGGTCTCAGGCCCCCTCAGGCCCTCAAGCTTGCACAGAAGGCACTCTTCACAGCAAAGCCATCTCCACGGCATGAAATGTTCCTTCAATTTACCCAGGTTGGATGTGATTCACAATGCAGCCATGATAGCGAAGGGAGGAGATAGGGAACACAGGTGGTGGGTGCCAGGCTGCCCCTGCCACCCCCACCCACCACTCCTGCCAGCAGAAAGGGGCTGCAGAATGTTGCACTGTCCAGTGTTGTGTCATTGGAACATGCGTCCGTTCACATGTTATTTGTGGCGGCTTCTCATTCAGAACAGAGGTGAGCAGCTGTGACAGAAGCACATAGCCCTTGATGTTTAAAATATTAACTATAGGGCTGGAGAGATGGCTTAGCAGTTAAGCGCTTCCTGTGAAGCCTAAGGACCCCGGTTCGAGGCTCGGTTCCCCAGGTCCCACGTTAGCCAGATGCACGAGGGGGCACACGCATCTGGAGTTCGTTTGCAGAGGCTGGAAGCCCTGGCGCGCCCATTCTCTCTCTCTCCCTCTCTCTGTCTTTCTCTCTGTGTCTGTCACTCTCAAATAATAATAATAAAAAAAAACTATTTAAAAATAAATACTTTTTTAAAGACAAAAAGAATAAGGTGGACAGTGACTGAGGACAACACTCAATACTAACCTCTGACCTCCTCATGTACACACACAGAAACATGCATGTATACACACATAAAACACACAAAAGTGCATGTACACACATATGCATGCGCACACACGCAGTGTGTCTACACGTAAAGATGTACACACATATAAACATACATGCATACATTCAAAGGAAAAAAACAAAAACAAGGCCAGTCTAAGTTTTGTGTCTTCTTCATTTTCCTTCTAGGAGTGACTGTGGCCCGGCGGGGAGGCTCCATTCGCCGGGGTGGCAGAGGAAACGAGACCCTTGTCGCGAGCTGGGATGCAAGAACACTGGCTACACGCAGTGAACGGGCTCTGGAGGCATCTGTCACCGGAGCCACCACCCTGGAGAGGTTCAGGAGGGTGGATTCCTTCTACTTCTGGCTTCTGTGATTGCTACAACCCACCCTCCATCACTGCCCTGCCCCCGGTCACATGAGGCAGGGCTGGGGCTGACCATGGCGGACATTCAGTGGGAGCTAAAACTCAACTTTGTCCCCAGAGAGCCACAGGAACACGGGTGGGTGTGGAGAACATAGTAATTGGTCTCATAGACCCACACAGTCTGTACTTCAAGACACAGCTGTATGCCCCAGGGAGCAGGAGACAGGTGTGGACAGTGCCGGGACCTTTCGGTGACCGGAGGCTGAGGAGCGTGGCTGAGCAGTACAAAGGAGTGACTGTAGAAAGCTTTAACTGGTGATGGTCTCAAAAGTTATGACTCCCCCCCCCACCAGCAGACTTTTAAAATTTTTATTTATGTATTTTATTTATTTATTCTTTTTTTGGTTTGTTTGTTTTGCGAGGTAGGGTCTCACTCTAGCCCAGGCTGACCTGGAATTCACTATGGTGTCTCAGGGTGGCCTTGAACTCACAGCGATCCTCCTACCTCTGCCTCCCAAGCGCTGGGATTAAAGGCGTGTACCACCCTCTTTATTTTTTTCCCCCAAGTGTGTCAACTACAGTTTTAAAAATTGAAACATGAGGCATAGGTTGGGGATGTTTGATAGGAAGAGGCCTGGATGCCCTTCCCTAACCCCACTGAAGCTGTCTCTCAGCCCACAGTTCCCAGCCGGAGCCACAACCACAGTCTGGTCTGGGCTCTGTGGCTGAGACCCACAGCAATGAGGAGCGGGGAGCAATTGCAATCTGCTGCATTTACATATAGATTTCCCAGGGCTGGAGCTGCCCAGCCTCCCTGCCTGGTGAGGCTGCTGGAGGTTTTCTGATTATCCCCCCGCTGGCCTGATGAGGCAGCTGTGGCAAGCAGCTGAGTTTTGGGAAAGGGCTTAGGATGGGTTTTAACAACACAAGGTGCTGCTCTTGGGGTACCACCCAGGGGCACTTATTGGGGATCCCTTTGGAAAGAGTGTGCTTCTGTCAGGATAATCCTTGGAGCAAGGACGAAAGGAAAGCAATCTTCCATTCCTTCCTTCAGTGGCTCAAAATGACTGATTGAAGAAATAAGCCATCCCCTCTAGCTCTCATTTTCCTCTTACTTTTTGCCTTTCTCGGCTAATTTTGCATTTCTCCCCGAAGCTGGCTGGGCTGGTCAGTGTAATGAGCCTCTGTGATTTGCCATCAGATAAATGGCGTGCCATTAGCTGCCTGTTTAACAACCGTGTTTCTTCCTCGGGAAGAGAGTTCAGTATCTCTCACATGCAGTATAGCCTGAGAGCCCCCCCCCCCAGCCCCCAACTTGAAGTACTGAGCAATAATTACTCATAGCTGATTCCGGAGCTATGACAGCTTGCGACAGCCACCTCTTCCATGTCACTCTCATCAGGTTGATTGAAATGGGACACAGGCAGGCTTTCATTTTCAGGGATTGATGTCTTTTCCCCAGCTCAGCGGCCTCTCCCCGTTCCTCAAGTCCTCAGTCCTCTGCCATGGAGTTCTAGAAGGTCTGCAAGGTGGACCCCTGCTGTGGGCAGGTGGCTCCCTTGGTCAGACCATGGTGTAAACCCATCATACCATCGTTAGAAAGAGATGGATGACCAATCTGCCTCTCAAATGCCCTCTGTGCCAGTTTATTTATTTATTTATTTATTATTTTAACTGCTCATACTTCTATACTTGGAGCAGAATTTTTTTTTTTATGGTTTTTTGAGGTAGGGTCTCACTGTAGCCCAGGCTGACCTGGAATTCACTATGTAGCCTCAGGGTGGCCTCGAACTCTCGGCAATCCTCCTACCTCTGCCTCCTGAGGGCTGGGATTAAAGGCGTGCGCCACCACGCCCGGCCCAGTTTATTTTTTATTGTTTTTTTTTTTTTTGTTGTTGTTTATTAAAGACAGAGGGATGGAGGGAAAGAGAGAGACAGAGTGAGAATGGGCACACCAGGGTCTCTAGCCATTGCAAACAAATTCCAGATGCACACACCATGACGTACATCTGGCTAACGTGGGACCTGGAGAATTGAACCTGGGTCCTTAAGCTTTGCAAGCAAGCGCCTTAACAGCTCAGCCATCTCTCCAGCCCCCTCTGTTCTTTGACTGGACCCTGATGCAGGCTTGGAATCCAGGGAGGGAGTAGGTCTTGGTAAGAATGCAGGAGACTGGGCTGGAGAGATGGCTTAGCGGTTAAGCGCTTGCCTGTGAAGCCTAAGGACCCCAGTTCAAGGCTCGATTCCCCAGGTCCCACGTTAGCCAGATGCACAAGGGGGCGTACGTGTCTGGAGTTCGTTTGCAGAGGCTGGAAGCCCTGGCGCGCCCATTCTCTCTCTCTCCCTCTATCTGTCTTTCTCTCTGTGTCTGTCGCTCTCAAATAAATAAATTAAAAAAATTAAAAAAAAAAAAAAAGAATGCAGGAGACTGCCAGGCTCGTGAGCACCAACTTTGGGTCCTTGTCCAAATTATCAAAGAATTGAAAATGCAGACTTGATCATGAGTGATAGGATTTGCTTTAGGGAGAGTCAGGATTCAAGAGGGAAGGCAAGCAGGAAAGCCCAGGCCAAGAGAGGGAGGGGGAAGGCAGGGAAGTCTCCCTCATGTTGGGAAAGGTTCCTCTCCAGGAAGAAGCCTCTCAGAGTTGGGGCTCACACGCATGGAAAGAAAAGCAGGAAGGCACCCAGGCATACAGCAATTTCCCCCTTCCCAGTGAGATTGAGAAGATTCGCCTCCCACACAGAGGTTAAGAGAGCAAAAGGAGAGGGATAAAACAGCGGGGGTGTGGGGGCTGGAGAGATGGCTTAGTGGTTAAGGCGCTTGCCTGTGAAGCTCAAGGACCCATGTTCCACTCTCCAGATCCCACATAAGCCAGACCCACAAAGTCAAGGCAAGCGCAAGTTCGCACATGCCCACTAGGTGGCGCAAGCATCTTAAGTTCCACTGCATGGCTGAGGCCCTGGTGTGCCAATTCTCTCTCTCTCTTTTTTGCTTGGTGTCTCTCATAAAAAATACAAAAAAAGTTTTCAAAAAGGTGTGTGTGGCATGTTACAGATGTGTTTCAAGCCCAGCAACATGAATCAGTGACCTATTATTAGAATGAGCCTCATCATCAGACTCTAGGTGGAGGAGAGGAACCCGATTGGCTGGTGGGCTGAAGAGGCTGACTCAGGAAGGGCGGGCCACCGGTGTGAAGCCCCGAAAAGCTGAGGAGGAAGCAGGAAGCTGGTGCTGCAGTCCATGCTGCGGCCATCTTGGATGAGACTGGGCCAGACTCTCGTTCTAGTCCTGCAGGGCAGGCGAGGTGGCCTCCGTGTTTCCGTGCGCCAGTCTCCAGCTGACTTCCCTCCAGAAGAAAGGCCACCTTGCTCCTGATCGGTGTCAACCCCCAAACCAGATCTCTCCACATCCACCCTAGAGATGGCCCGGAGGCCACTCAGGCCGTGAGGTCCTCTCTCACCACCCAGCGGGCATGTCTTCTGCTGGCCTTGCTTCACTCTTGGCCTGTTTTTGATAAGGAGCCTTTGAGACACGTGTGTGTCTGTGTGAAGCAGAGGAGCACCGGCAACTGGAAAGCGAGGCAGCAGACGACGAGAACCTGGAACTGAATGCAGTGGGGTCACATCCTGGTGAGCACAGAGCCGAAACCACACACAAGAATTCGGAGCGGAGAAAGATTTATCACCTGCAGAGAGTGGGTAAGAACACAGCCGTGATTTCCAAGCAGCACCCTCCTCAAGTAAAGGAGGTGGTGGGGGGTATTTAGGGAGCCTATGCATATTCATATAGAGAGCATGTTGGAGCGGGCACATTCCCAGGCATGCTCAACTGAAGATGAACATTACTGAGCATGCTCAGTTTAGGGCCAAAGGAAAGAGAGTAGGTTAAAATGGTGGACAAGGACTTCCAGACATGCTTTTCTTGTTATAAAGACAGGACAGGTGTACTGTTAGACACGTTTAGCTTCTATTTCTAACAGGGCTCTGCTGCAGCCAATGAAGCAGAGACACTTGGAACTTGCATTAATGCAGGAGTTTGCTCTTGGAGGCCACCTGCCTCATTTAGCTGCTGACAAGTCCAGACTTCCCCCTCCTTTCTCCAAAGACCAATGGATCAAAACACAATCACCAACCCTGCCTCAAAAAACCCAAAGCAAACACATTTAAAAAACCCAAAAAGAGAAAACACCACTTTTTTTTGGCATGTGTATGTGTGTAGCATATGTGTGAGGTGTCTGCACATGTATATGCAGATATGCACACCCCACACGTGTGTGTATGGAGGCCAGAGGCAAACATTAAGTGTGCATCTCTTGCAGCGTATTTCTTGGCTACAGTGTCTCTAGGTCTCTGGCATTCAACCCAGAGCTGCTCTTTTTCAGGGAGCCCCAGGGATGCTTTGATCTCTACCTCTCCCAAACCCACAGAATGGCTTTACAGCTGTGATGGGCACACCCAGTCCTTATGTGGATCCTGGAGAGTTGAACTTGGTGGTCTCCGACCCAAGGGTCCCTTATGACGGATGACTAGGTAAGTGCTCTTAACCACTGAGCAACCTCTCCAGCATGCTTCTGTGAGACATGGTTTCATGTAGCCCAGGCTGTCCTCAAACTGGCTTTGTAGCCAAGAATAACTTTAAACTTCAAATCCTCCTGCTTCCACTTTCCAAGTGCTGGGATTAAAGGCATGCACCACCGTTCCTGGTTTTATGCAAAGCTGGCAGCACTCTACCAACTAAGCGATAGTCCTAGGCCATCACATCTTACTATTTCTCAAAAGAAAGAAAGAAAGAAGGCGGGCTGGGTGTGGTGGTGTACATCTGTACTTGGCATGCTTAGACAGAAGCGTCAGGAATTCAAGGCCGTCCTGGGCTATATAGTAGAAGAGAAAAGGAGGAGGGGGGATTAAGACCTTAGGTCTGTCCCCAAAATAGGGGCAGAGACAAGAGTATGGGTTTCTACTCCCTGAGAGGCTGAGAAACCCAAATAATGAAGGTAACATAAAAGTGTTCCAGAGCCCTTGATCCACTTGCGCTGTGGCAGAGCCAATATGAAATTTCTCTACAGAGATGATTTCTGCTAGACCCTCACAGAACAGGGCACACATGTCTTAAAAATTCAGTATTTTCGTTTATATATTTGAGAGAATGAATATGGACCCACCAGGGGCTACTGCCATTCTGTGCATCTGGATTTATGTAGGTACTGGGGAACCAAACCCAGGACATCAGGCACTGCAAGCAAATGCCTGTAATTGCTGGTCCATCTCCCCAACCCAGGAACAAATGCTTTTCGTGTAAGCTCCCAACCATGCACATGAACAGACACCATGCAAGAGACAGGAGGAGAGCCACCCAAGAATCATCATCTCCCCAACAGTGGAGATGAGAGAACATCCGAGAGTGACTTTAGGGAGGTGTGGAAGCAAAAGGAGGAGGCGGAGGCGTGAAGAAGGACCAGGGCAGTGTTCAGGGGGAGAACACAGACTCAGAAACAGCCAGATAGCCCTGGAGGTGAGGAATAGCCTCATTAAAGTGACAATAAATTAAGTTTATGAGATAAATAGCAGAGTTGAGAACACAAAAGAATTAGAGAAATGGAAATAAATCAGCCCAAATGCAGCACAGAGAGAAAAAAAAGCTGGAAATAGGCAAATGAAAAGCGCAGGAGAGGAACGTGGCAGACAGATGGAGTGGGCCGCACTTACACTATACAGACTGAGAAGTGGGCGGAGACAAGAGGGAGATGCAAATTCAACACGCGGAAGTGAGCAGTGCTTTCCATAACTGAGGGAACCCCAGTGTGAAGCTACCACAGCACCCAACAGGCCAAATGTGAATAAATAAATGTACGTCCGGGCCCAAGAGAAACTAGATAACATTAAACATAGCCAGAGTGCTAACGGCCCCTAAAAAGAAATAACAATTAGATTGACAGAATTCTCAGCATCACCAAGGAATGCCAGAAGACAGTGCTACCGTACCTTTGAGTTCCTGAAGGGCTGTGGCTGAAAATCCAGAATTTCATATCCAGCTAAACTCTCATCTGGAAGTGAGGGTTGAAATGGGAACATTTTCAGACCAAGATGGTTTTCTATTCTTCTTCACTGAGAGAACAATTAAGAAATTTCTTTGAGGGCTGGAGAGATGGCTTAGCGGTTAAGCGCTTGCCTGTGAAGCCTAAGGACCCCGGTTCGAGGCTCGGTTCCCCAGGTCCCATGTTAGCCAGATGCACAAGGGGGTGCACGCGTCTGGAGTTTGTTTGCAGAGGCTGGAAGCCCTGGCGTGCCCATTCTCTCTCTCTCCCTCTATCTGTCTTTCTCTCTGTGTCTGTCACTCTCAAATAAATAAATTAATTAATTTAAAAAAATTTTAAAAAATTAAAAAAAAAGAAATTTCTTTGAATTGGATTTAAATGATAGTCAGCCTAATTAGTATTGTCTATAAATAACAGAAATATTAATGATAATAATCACAAATCCAAGAAGTTAAAAACCAATTAAAATGCTAGCCAGTAATAATGTGCAAGATGGGAGGAAGAAATGACAAAGAATTGATAAGGAAAATAATAGATGTGGGCCGGAGAGATGGCTTAGTGGTTAAGGCGCTTGCCTGCAAAGCCAAAGGACCCAAGTTCAATCCCCCAGAACCTATGTAAGCCAGATGCACATGTGTCTGGAGTTCCTTTGCAATGGCTAGAGACCCTGGAGCACCCATTCTTTTTCTCTCTCTTCTCTCCCTGTGCTTGCAAATAAATAAATAAGTAAAAGCTAAATAATTAAAAAAATAAAAATAATTTTAAGAATTTAAAAAATAGTTGTAAGCCCAAACATATCAGTATTTTCAATAACAATAAAAATGTCCTATGGTGGGCTGGAGAAATGGCTTAGCAGTTAAGGGCTTGCCTGTGTAGCCTAAGGATACCGGTTTGAGGCTCAATTCCCCAGGACCCATGTTAGTCAGATGCACAAGGGGGCACATGCGTCTGGAGTTCGTTTGCAGTGGCAGGAGGCCCTGGCACGCCCATTCTCTCTCTCTCTCTCTCTCTTTCTATGTGCCTCTTTCTCTCTCTGTCTGTTGCTCTCAAATACATAAATAAAAATAAACAAAAAAATTTTTTTAAATGTCCTATGGGCTAGAGCAAGACCCTACCTCAAAAAAAAAAAAAAAAAAAGTCTTCTAAACTTGCCTACTAACTTACAGAGACCAACTGGAGGATAAAATATTCATTTATATAAATGCTGTAAGATAAAGTTAAATCCAGTAGCACAGTAAGTTTATATTGGAAAATATGTACACCAAATACAGCTGGGACAGCAATATTCACACTAGAAAAGCCAGTGATCAACACGAAAAGCAAGTCTTTATGCAGTGATAAAAGAAAGAGTTCCTAGCCGGGCGTGGTGGCGCATGCTTTTAATCCCAGCACTCGAGAGGCAGAAGTAGGAGGATCGCTGTGAGCTTGAGGCCAGCCTGGGACTATGGAGTGAGTTCCAGGTCAGCCTGGACTAAGTGCCACCCTATCCTGAAAAAAAGAAAAAGAAAAAGAAAAGAAAAAAGAAATAATTCTTCAAGGACATAGTCATCTTGACCTTCTGTACAATGACTTGTCCTTAACTCCAGACAGCAAGGCCGAGGAGGAGTGCAGCAGTTCACAATCCTAGTGAAGAATTGTTAACACGCCTGTTAGGAAACCATAGCTTACATTAGAAAGAACAGAAGGTTCGGGCCACACAATGAACAGAAATATATAGAGACATATATAAGAACTAAGGTTTTGTTTTTTTTTTTTAAATACACATATGACACTTAAAACATAGATTGCTGGGCTGGAAGATTGCTTAGTGGTTAAGGCACTTGCCTGTGAAGCTTAAGGATCCAGGTTCAAATTCCCCAGTATCCACGTAAACCAGATGCACCAGGTTGCACATGCGTCTGGAGTTCGTTTGCAGTGGATAGAGGCCCTGGCACACCCATTCTCTCTCCCTGCCTTTCTCTCTCTCTCTCTCTAATAAATAAAATATTGTTTTAAAACATAGATTGCCAGACGTGGTGGCGCACGCCTTTAATCCCAGCACTTGGAGGCAGAGGCAGGAGGCTCGCTGTGAGTTCAAGGCCACCCTGAGACTCCATAGTGAATTCCAGGTCAGCCTGGGCTAGAGTGAAACCCTACCTCGGAAAACAAAACAAAACAAAAACGTATAGATTGCTATAACCAACTTTTTTTTTTTCTTTTGGGCTTGTGTGAGTGGTGTATGCATATGCATGTGCCATGCGGTGTCCCATGTGCCCGCCTGCGGCAGGTGCCCTCGCCTGTGGTAGTGTGAGCAGAATGTTGGAGGTTCTGATCCATTGCTCTTCCACCTGTTCTTACTGAAATCAAAATGATTTTCGGGTCTCTGCTCTCTTACAGGACTGGGGTTATAGATGCACGTGGTTATGCCTACTTGTTTATGTGGGTCTTGAAGATCAAACTTGAGCCCCCATTCAGGCCTCCTCAGGCTCTCATGCTTGTAACTGCTGTCCTAGTTTGGATGGTACATGTCCCTACACCCATGATGTGGAGGCTTGGTCCCCAGGGAGGTGCTGTTGGGAGATTGTGAGGTCTAGGGCTGAGAGACTTTCAAGTCGTGACCTTGAAGGGCTTGTGGATCAATATCTCCTTTCTCTCTCTCTCTCATTTTCCTTCACCATCTGCTATCTGCCATACCACAGAGACCCCTAAAACCACGAATGCAAACAGTCTTTTCTCTTGGTAATTGGCAGTAGCGAGGGGAGCTTGCTTGCACTAAGCCTCAAAGGCAGCTTCATGAAACATGAGGGAATTCTGCTCCGGCGATGCTCCCCTCCCCCAACACGAAGCAGTAAGAGCAGACATCTCAAATATTTGGAAGCTTAAATGCACACTTCTGGGTTGCAGAGATGGCTCAGTGGTTAAGGCGCTTGCCTTCAAAGCCTAATGACGCAGGTCCGATTGCCCCGTACCCACATAAAGCCAGGTGCACAAAATGGTGCATGCATCTGGAGTTCTTTGGTGGTGCCTGGAGGCCTTGGCACATTATCTCTCTCTCTCTGGCTTGTGAACTAGTGAAGTCATTAGGGTTACTTGTAAAAGCATGAGTGAAAAGTCACACATGGGAACATAGGTGACCCAAAGGCAGAAGGACATCACTGAGAAGCTCACCTCAGCTGGTGACAGACGGCTCATGACAGTGGCATCCCAGGAGCTCCCTGTACAATGTGTAGGAAGCTATCTGGAAAAGTCTCTCAATGGTAATTCCTGCTTATATACCCTTGGCCAGGAGCCTTGTGAATCTTATAACTTTCAGAAGCTTCCTGTGTGAGTTTCATTTACTTCCTGGGTCACATGAACCTGTCTGCTTGCTCCTCCCTCCAGGAAGGAGTGTTTTAATTAGGAGGAAATAGCTATACATTAGCTGCCCCCACTCTACCCTGTTCTTGGATTCCTTCCCTGCCTCTGTCCATCTTAGCAGGTGGTCTGTAGCCCTTGGTGTAGGAAGGAGCGCCCCCTAGCGTTCTATTCTCAGAGGCCCCAGGACGTCCTCCTAACCACAGCTGCTGAACTGCTCATAACTGCCTCTGAGCTTTCAGAGCCCAGATGCCAGGTCATGGGGTGGGGCCAGCTAAGTCACCGCTGAGATGCCAGGCCTGTGTGCAGACGGGACTGGGAAGTGCGTGCCTACAGATTGAAGGTGATTGGTAGGAAGCTACCATATACCAACAGTCCTACTGGAGATTGCCTTTTCTCCTGGGAGCTTAAGCTGGGCACTGAGGGGTTAACACAGTCTGTGCCCCCAGCGCCACATATCCTGCGGCCAGTGTGCATGCTCTGCTCCTCTGAGATGCGTGTTCCGGGTAATGCAGACAGACCTTTCACAAAAGTCAGAGCAAGCGTGAGCCCCAGCGGAGCAAATCCTGATATTGCAGCCCAGAGAAAGAACCAAAACCCAAAGACCATGAGCTCACACAGGAATATTAGGTAAAATCATATACGTGTATTCTCATGCCAGGAATATGCACCTACTAAGATCACTTATCTTGTAAAGAGAATTTATGTTTGATGTTTTATTAGCACGTGTTAATTGTATGTAATAGCGGGTTGTGACATTTTCATTCATGCACATAATGCATTTGATAATAGTCACCCTGCCAGGGACCCTCCGCCCCCTCCCACCCCTTTCGATCCCCCTCCCCACCTCAGCTTGCTCACCTCCTGTCATGGGGTCATTTTTTGGTGTGTGACTTAATGAGATTCATTAGGGTTGCTCATTATAAGAGCACAGGTGAGGGCTTGTTTACAAGAGCCTGGGGACTTGCCAGCGGCTGCACCACTGAAGAAAGTGTCTGTCTGTCTGTCCTCCATCAACCATGCCCTGTGTATAAATCCTCAGGGAGGAGTGGAGTCCCGTCAGCCCCTCCTCCTCCCGTGACAAGAGGGCTGACGAGCACCTTCTTGTGCAGGTGATGGCAGTTGTGTGGGGTTAGGAAGGCCACAGCTGTGCTCAGAAGCCAGTGTTCACGCCACCCCCTCCCCCACACCCTTCCTCTTGGTCTTACATTCTTTCCATCCCTCCCCCCATGACCCTCCCTGAACCTTAGAGGGGGTGATATCACTTATTTTTACAGCATTACAAATGCATAGTAACCAAAGTGGCAGGGAATTTGAAGTGTCAGAAATTATGTAGCAATCACTGTTGATTAGCTTTTCCTCTTGCTTCATGAAAATAACATTTTTTAAGGGTTTTAATTTTATTATTTATTTATTTTAGAGAGAGAGAGAGAAAGAAAAAGGGAGAGAGAGAGAGAGTGAGCACTCTAGGGCCTCTAGCCACTGCAAATAAACTCCAGATGCATGCACCATCTTGTGACCTGACTTACATGGCTACTGGGGAATTGAACCTGGGTCCTTTGGCTTTGCAGGCAAGCATCTTAACCGCTAAGCCATCTCTCCAGCTCCCCACCCCCCAAATAACATTTATGAAAGATGTCCCAGGGCAGAAGAGACAGTGGCTGGAACAGATATGAGATGTCTCTCATCATTGTGGATCTCAAAACAGAAATCCTTAACCTGGAAAGTGGACCCTGCAGGTGGACAAGGCTGGTGTGGTGACCGAAATATAAAATGTACTGTATTTGCCTTGTTGTTGCTGGGACGATACACTGATCAAAAGCAGCCAACGGGAGCAAAGTATGTATCTTGGCTTACATTCTCTAGGGTAAGCTCCATGATGGCAGGGGACAGCATGGCATGAGCAGAGGCTGGACGTCGCCTCTGCCACAGCAGGTGGACACAGCAGCAGGAGAGTGAGCCGAACTCTACCAAGGAGGAGCTGGCTATCACACCCCCTAAGCCCACCCCCGAACAACACACCTCCTCCAGCAAGGCTCCACCGCTTAAACTGCAATCAGATGTGGGCCAAGAGCTCAAAACATGACTTTATGGGGGACATCTGATTAAAACCACCATAAGTGCCACCGCCTCTGTGCTCATGCATTTATCTGTATAGTCAGCCCCCCGTTGGGAGAGCTCTTCTGGAAGGTTGTGAAGCCTTTAGGAGGTAGAGCCTTACTGATGGAATTGAGTTGTTACGTGGTGCAGGAGGGCTTGAAGCGGTGGCGGGGATGTGCTCTCTGTTTCCTCCCTGCTGATGTGAGGATGTGATGCGGGCTTCCTGCTCTGGCCTGCCGTCCTTCCCTACCACGATGGACTCTACCTTCTGTGAGCCAGATTAAGCTCTTTTCCTTCCATCAGCTTCCATTAGCTGGTAGTATATTTTGTCCCAGCCACAAGAAGGCAATTGATACAGCTGGGCTCTGTCTCCAGCCCACAGGATCGTCTGTGTTGCCTGTGTAGACGGCACGCCATCAGCTCTTGCAGCAAAAAATCAGCGGCCTCCCTTCCAATGCCCTCTGGGACTGGCTCCCTGTGCTTGAGCCCAGTGATGTCCCCGAGGGGATCAGCCATACCTACCGGTGTCATAGGGTCACCCTGTTCTACGTCGCTCCCCACCCTGCCCTGGGGTGCTCTGGGCCGCAGGTCTGCTCTGCCCTGGTTGATGTCATCTCCAGGGTCATGCGCAGAGCAGCTGGCAACAGTCCCGCTGCAACCATATGCTGGAGACACTGGGAGAGAGGACAGGGCAAGGGGCCATTTGAGTCTCGTGGAGCACAGCTTAGCACATCTGAGGTGCGTGCTCTCAGGGGTGTTGGGATGGCTTGGTGGGTAAAGCGTTTGACCTTAAAGCTCGAGGCCCCGAGTTCGGTTCCAAAGCACATGCATAAAAGCTGAGTGTGGAGGCATGTGGCTCCCCAGAGCTGACGAGGCAGAGGCAGAATCCCTAGGGATGGCTAGTCTAGCTGAATCAGTGAGCTTCAGGTTCAGTGAGAGACACTGTCTCAAAAATAAAGTGGGGGAGGGCGCTCACTGGTTAAATAAAGGTTATTGCTTACAAAGCCTGCTGGCCCGAACTTAGTTCCCCAGTACTCACGTAAAGCCAGACACAAAGAAGTGGTACATGTGTCCAGAGTTCATTTGCAGCAACAAGAGACCCTGGTGCATCCCCGCCCCCCACACACACATGCATATAAATAAATGCTTAAAAACATATTTAAAAATAAAGTGGAGCCGGGCATGGTGGTACACGCCTTTAATCCCAGCACTAGGGAGGCAGAAGTAGGTTAGTTTGAGGCCACCCTGAGACGACATAGTGAATTCCAGGTCAGCCTGGGCTAGAGTGAGACACTACCCCCAAAAACCAAGATAAATAAATAAATAAATAGTGGAGAACAACCGAGGAAGACCCCCACTGTAGACCTCTGGCCTTTACATGTGCACACACACACACACACACACACACACACACACTGCTCTCACAGTGTGGAGGCTACAAATCCAAGATCAAAGGCTGGGTGTGGTGAGGCCCTGGCTCATTGACGCTCCTCTGCTGCCATCTGGTCGTCTGGCGCAGGGAGGGGGGAGCTTGCCGGGACACCCCTTACGAGCATACTGTCCTAGTGTGGAGTGCCATACTGTCGAGTCCTTTGTCTTGCGACCAAGGGAAAAACTAAGCACACAAATGACAAGGCGTAAATAAGGCAGCGGAGACTTATTGAGTAAAAAGGTGGGAAAACTCCAAAATGTCAGGCAGGTATGCTTGGGATTTGGGCCAGCGTTCAAAGGAGGGAAAGAAGGAAAAAAAAGAAAAGTTAAGTTTTCGGAGTTAGAACTCAGAAAAGCGGGCAGGCTCCACAAGGGTGCGTCAGCAACTGCACTGGGAGGATGTTGTTTTATTTATTTTATTACTATTGTTTTGTTTTTCAAGGTAGGGTCTCACCCTAGCCCAGGCTGACCTGGCATTCCCTGTGTAATCTCAGGGTGGCCTCGAACTCATGGCGGTCCTTTTACCTCTGCCTCCCGAGCGCTGGGATTGAAGGCGCGTTGCCACGGCCAGCAGTAGGTTGTTTCATGACGAGGAGAAACGTTCCTCCCACCTGCTTAGCGTGTCTGTAGCGAGGGGCGGTCTCTCGAGCAGGTGAGTGAGTGACACGCTCCAGCAGGGCCAGAGGACCTTGTCGCTTTGGTCAGCAGGGGCTCCTGCCATGTTTCCTTTCTAGTGTTACCAGGGAAACAAGAGGTGGGGGGCCCTTCCTTCACTGACCTCCAAGCCTAATGTCTGCCCATGAGTTCTCCCTTTGCCTCCGTACCTCCCAAAGGCTCACCTCGTAATTTCCCCAGGGGAACACGGAGGGCACACCCCCCTTCTGTGCAGCGTGGTAACTCTGCTGGGCACGCGCTCCCGCCAAAGATTCTGCGATGACGCGGTTACGGTGCCGGGGTTGAGGGACAGACTGCCGAGTGTCCATCCAGTGGAGAGCAGGCTCCCCCGGACATTCTTGTGCCCACTGCTCCTTCCTGGGGCTCCTTTCTGCCCCAGACAACCCAGACTGGTATCAAAGGCTGGGCTGGCAGGCGGGTTAACCATAGTCTAAGGATGGACCTTCAGGCTGCCACTTGATGGAATTTTCAAATGCCCGAGGGGTTGACAAGATGGGGGCTCAAGTCCCGGCTCTGTCACCAGCCAGATGGGAAGCCTGGACCTCTCACTACGTGAAACCTCGGCCTTCTGAATACGAAGAGGACAGAGTGACCCTTCCTGTACATGTGTCCCCTGATGACGCTCCCCGCACAGGGCCCGTGGCGCCCTCATTCACTGTGCATCCCCAGTATTGAAGTCACTGCCAGGGCTTCAGCGGGGGCTCAAAGCCAGTGGAATAAATGCATAATAAGAACTGAAGACATAACAAGTGAGAAAGCAATAAGAGTGAAAGAATGGGGTCATGTTAATAAATGATGAGCGAATGAATAATAAACGACTATAACAAACATTTAGGTGCAGCCTTCCCGGGGCCAGGCACTGTTCTAAGACATTTAATGTTATTAATTCAACAAATGCTTGTAACCACCCCTTGAACTTGGTGCTGTAGTATATCTACTTCACAGACTGAGAAAACGAGGCTCAATACTTGTTTAAGGTCCCACAGAGAGCCTGGGACAGAGGCCAAAACTCTACCCAACATGTTGGCTTGGTGCCTTTGAGGTTTTTTTCTTTGGGGGGGGGGCAATTTCATGTATATGTGTGTTCCTGTGGGGGTGCATTCATGTGTGTGTACATGTGGGCAGATCAGAGATGGACATTGGATGTTTTTCTTAGTTGCTCTTCATTTTATTTTTTGACACAGGGACCCTCACTGAAACCAGAGCTCTCCAAGTCAACAAGACTAGCTAGGCAACTAATACTGGGGACCCTCCTATTTCTGTCTCCCCGGTGCTGGGGTTATAGGTGTGACCTCCTGTACCCAGCTTTCACTGAGTGTAAGTCCTCAGGCTTTGCACAACAAACACTTTAGAGTCTGTGAGCCATCTCCCCAAAGCTCCCACCTTTTTCACTGGGCCTGACCTGCAACTCACTATGTAGCTCAGGTTGGCCTCGAACTCACCATGACCCTCCTACCTCAGCCTCCTGAGTGCTGGGATTGGAGGCCTGAACCATCGTGCCCAGCTGTAGCTCAGTGCCTTTAGCCAGCACACAGCCCTTGGTTAACACCATCGAGCTTCGTCTTTTCATGGGTTGGGGGGAAGAGCAGGGAGGGGAGGAGAAGCTTCTCACTGGGGATGGCAGCTCCTTGTTACTCCTGCCTCAGAAGCAAGGTGTAATGTGAAGGTGCCATTCTAACCCTGGCACCTGGAATCCCAGACAGTGGCTTACAGAAGATTCTGGAAGCAATGAAGATGAACAACAGAACCTTGGGGACAGCTATTAGACTGGAGAGACTCCTGCTTTCCAGGGAGTCCTAGTGTCTACACTTGCGCGGTACCTTGCAGCGGACTCCCCAGGGAGTATCCCAAGTGGGAAAGGGAGAGCAGGTGTTCCCTGTAATCTGCTCTAATTTAGACTAACCTGGTTGAGCTTGGTCTTCCTTTTTAAAAAATATTTTAAAATATTTTATTTGTTTGTTTGAGAGAGAGGGAGAAAGAGGCAGATAGAGAAAGAATGGGTGCACCAGGGCCTCTAGCCACTGCAAATGAAGTCCAGACGCATGCGCTCCCTTGTGCATCTGGCTTACGTGGGTCTTGGGGAATCGAACCTGGGTCCTTAGGCTTCTCAGACAAATGCCTTAACTGCTAAGCCATCTCTCCGGCCTGAGCTCTGTCTTCTTTTCTTTTCTCTTTTTATTTTAATTTTTGAGGTAGGGTCTCACTCTAGCCCAGGCTGCCTTGAAATTCACAGCGTAGTCTCAGGGTGGCCTTGAACTCATGGTGATCCTCCTACCTCTGCCTCCCGAGTGCTGGGAACGAGGTGGGTTCTGAAGGGTAGGTAGGAAAGAGGTCACAGCTGGGAGGAGTGACAGTTCAGCAGAGGCAGCAAGGCCCGAGAGCGGAGTAGGTGAGGAGAGGAGGGTGGTGGTAGGTGAGGTGACTCGGACAGGACAGCCACAGGAGAGGGATGGGGAGGTGCAGTCGGACACCTGCGCCCATCTGGAGGGAGAGAAAGGTCAGTATTTGCTGACAGCACTCTGACGCAAGCGACCTTCCATGGAGGCAGGGGGCAGTCCCCTGCCCCACCTACCTTCCCTTTTGCCACAGACTCTCTGCTGAAGGTCACCAGCAACCCTCCATGGCCTCATCTTGGGACTTTGACTGACTCCAGTTCCCCCAGTCTCCCCATCCACTAGCAGCTCCTCATCTTGTGGTACCACAGATCTCTCTGAAGCCCCCCCACGCCTGTGGGTCCCTCCCAAATACATCGGATAGACTCATAAGGAAGTTGACCATCTGGGAATGTAGTTATCAAAATATCACATCACCAAAACAGATGGCAAAAAGCCATGTGCCTCCTTCCTGGCCACAAACCGCCGTGATCCAGGGATGACCTCAGAGCCGCTGTGCCTCTGCAGGAGAGAAAGCGTCAGCGATACGCCAAGATCTCAGCAGCTTGGCGATGGAATCCAGAAACATCTATAATTGTCGGGTGATGAAGCCAGAGGTTTATCCGACACTGCTGTGGTTTTTCAGCCTACGTTGAGGTAGAAGGAAATGCCAGATGTCAGGTAGAGATGTGTGAAAATAAGTAACATTTTTCTTTTGTCATCCAAGTTCATGAACCCCTTAAATTCTACCCTCAAGTCCCTTGGCATCCTTGCGTATCAGGTTCAAAACCTCATTTCTACACTATTAACCTTCCCTGATCTCACCTCCCCAGTCTGTCTTCAGAGGAAGGGGCTAGAAGCAGGAGGAGTGGCCTCCATCGGCCTGTCGTGGTCTCGCGTGTGCAGTAGAAAGTGGAGTCACAGGCTGGAGAGGTGGCTCAGTTGGGAAAGTGCTTGCTGTGCAGGGGTGAGGACCTGAGTTCAAATCCTGGAGCCCGTATGGAAACGCCATGCATGGTAGCAGTGTGTTTCGTGCCAGTGTTGGGGAGGTGGAGACAGGAGGATGGCTGGGCTTGCTGGAGCTAATCATTGAGCTCCGGGCCACTTAGAGACCTGTCTAAAAAAAAAAAATAATAATAAGTAAATAAAGTGGACATCATTCCTCAGGAGTGATAGAGGTTGTCTTCTGGTCTCCACATACACAGGTACTCAAGTGCAATATACCCCACTCCCACACACTTGACCATGCACTTGCACACACACATGCACACACGCCAGAAAGTGATATAAGGTGAGAGTGCCCTGAGACCAAGGAAGACATGCCAACATAACCAGCCGAGGCATGGATGGCGGCTGTCTTCAGCAGGAGGACGTCCAAGACCCCGTGCGCTACCCTGGAGCCCAGTTACCAGCTCTGCTCTCAGCTGAGCCCTGGACATCCGGCCACAGAGCAGGAGGAAGGAACACGTCAGTTCTGCAAATGCTCACACGCCCCCCTTCAAGAGGTGGAGCGCAAGTCCTTCCCTTTGGGCGTGGGCTGCAGCCAGAAATGTACTCCTGACTGCTGGAAATGGTGGCATGTCACCCCTGAGACTAGGCTCCCCTCACTGTGCTGCACCCCTCTCTCTGGGGAAGCTGACCGCCATGTTGTGAGAATGCTCAACTAGCCTTTTGTGTAGTGGGGGCATGTTG
The DNA here is from genome assembly GCF_020740685.1 of Jaculus jaculus. Lineage (NCBI taxonomy): Eukaryota > Metazoa > Chordata > Mammalia > Rodentia > Dipodidae > Jaculus > Jaculus jaculus. The sequence continues at coordinate 122,001,950 of NC_059110.1, read as the reverse complement.
CTTCTTTTTGAAAATCTTTTACTTTTTAATGAATTTTATTTATTTGAGGGAGATATACACACACACACACACACAGAGAGAGAGAGAGAGAGAGAGAGAGAGAGAGAGAGAGAGAGATTGGCAGGTGGAGAGTGGGCACACCAGGGCCTTCAGTGGCTGCAAACAAACTCCAGGTGCGCGTGCCACATTGTTGTGCATCTGGCTTATGTAGTCCTGGGGAATTGAACCTGGGTCCTTTGGCTTCATAGGCAAGCATCTTAACTGCAAGCCATCTCTCCATCCCTCTTTTTTTTTAACTTAAAAAAATATTTTATTTATTTGTGAGGAGAGACAGAGAATGAGTGTGTCAGGGCTTTTTCCAGCTGCAACTGAACTCCAGATGCGCACAGCACTTTGTACGTCTGACTTCATGTAGGTACTAGAGAATTGAACCTAGGTTGGCAGGCTTTGCAAGCTAAAGCATTTAAGTACTGAACCATCTCTCTTTATTTATTTTATTTATTTATTTTTTGGTTTTTCCAGGTAGGGTCTCACTCTGGACCAGGCTGGCCTGGAATTCACTCTGTAGTCTCAGGCTGGTCTCAGATTCACAGAGATCCTCCTACCTCTGCCTCCCAAGTGCTGGGATTAAAGGTGTGCTCCACCACACCTGGCTCTAATTTTATTCCTTCTGAGACAAAGTCTCACTCTGTAGCCCAAGCTGGTTTTTATCATTCAGGCAGCCTCCTGCCTTAGTCTCCTATGTGTTTGGATTAGAAGCATGTGCCACAATACTTGGTGAGGCTGCTCACCCACCTGGGTAGAAAAAGCCATGTGACAAAGAATCAAGGCCTCTTGCCAGCATCCAGAGAGGAGACGAAGCCCCCGGTCACCAGCCGTGGGGCACCATCTTGCAAACCAAGCCTCCAGCCTCAGTCAGTGTAACTTGCAGATGGTGTGGCCGGGGCTGACAGCTTGACACCACCTCACAACAAAGCCTGAGCCAGAGCTTTCAGAGGCGGGCTACTCAGGATCCCTGACCCTCAGAAACGGGTGCAGTGCGAACCTTTCGTCTTCAGCTGCCACATTTTTTTTTAAATTTTTTATTTATTTATTTGAGAGCGACAGACACAGAGAGAAAGACAGATAGAGGGAGAGAGAGAGAGAATGGGCGCGCCAGGGCTTCCAGCCTCTGCAAACGAACTCCAGACGCGTGCGCCCCCTTGTGCATCTGGCTAACGTGGGACCTGGGGAACCGAGCCTCGAACCGGGGTCCTTAGGCTTCACAGGCAAGCGCTTAACCGCTAAGCCATCTCTCCAGCCCAGCTGCCACATTTTGGAAGCGCTTGTTCGTGTATTTTTCATGCTGGGGGTGGACCCCGGGGCCTCTGCATGCCGCGCAGGCGCTCTACCACGGAGACGCAGCCCCATCGGGAGGGAGGGAATGCTCTTCTGGGCAGTCATAGATCACTGGCATTGATCCTGGGGGCGCGGGGGAAAGAAGATAAGGCACTGTGTGAGGGGGGGCCACCTGGAGGTGGTCCGTAGAGCACGAGACCTTGCAGGGTACATGAGCTTCTCCTGGGCACACGCACGCGGAGCCCTCTGCACCGGGTTGGGCCTCCACTGTGCACCTGCTACTCAAGGTCAAGTTCCAGATGTCTCTGGCGTCTTAGCTCCTTCAACCGGACGGCCGTGGAGCAGACCAGCTGCCGCAGGGCTCCAGAAGGTGACAGGTGAGGTGACAGGAGAGTGACAGGGACACACTGAGAGCCCCTAAGGAGCCACTCTTTCACAGTGAGCTCCCCAAGTCCTGCGTCCACCATCAAGCCCAGATGTCCAGACATGGATGACCCAGACAGACATTTGCTTTCCTCTGACTTCCAGAAAGCGCTGGAATGTAGAGGAAGCTGCAGAACGAGGAGGCACTTCCAGCAGGGTTCCAGCTCATCCCAGAGCACCCTCCTGTCCTGACTCACCCAGCCCCCCATGTAGAAGGGGTGCAGAGAACATGTAACACGAGGAAAAGGAACCCTTCTGGGCCTGGCTTTAGGAAGCACCAATTTAAACCTCAGGGTGGCCGGGTGTGGTGGCACACGCCTTTAATCCCAGCACTTGGGAGGCAATGGTAGGAGGATCACCGTGAGTTTGAGGCCACCTTGAGACGACGTAGTGAATTCTAGGTCATGCTAGGATAGAGAGTGAGACCCTACTTCGAAAAACCAAAATTAATAATTAACCAAACCTCAGGGTGATGGGAATGACCTGTCAGCGGATGGCTGCCACAAACCCAGTGTGGCTGGTTCACTGATGGTCCACGGTTAGCCACAGACAGGGAGGGCCACACACGCTGTGGTTCGGGTGGCCCCCAGAAACACCATGCTCAGTAAGGCAAGCGTCTGCAAAGGGCTACACAGTGCATGACCCCGCGACCCCACCCTAGGGAAACACGCAGAACAAATATGCCCATAGAAACAGAGAGCGGGCTGGTGGCAGGGGAGTCAGGGCAGGGAATGAAGAGAGATGGGGGGTTGTACCCTGGGGTGATGAAAATGTCCTGGAGCTGTCCAGAGGAGGCAGTGGCGCACCTTTGTGAAAGTGCTCAGTGCTATTGTGCTACTCACTTTTCCCTTATTTTGCACAAGTGTGTGTAATATGTATGTGTGGGTGCATGTGGGAGAGGGTGTGCATGTGTGTGGAGACCAGAAGACAAATTCGGATGTCATTCCTCAAGAACTCCATTTACTTTAATATATATATATATATATATACATATATATATATATATACATATATATATATATGTATATATATATACATATATATATATATACGTATATATATATATGTATATATATATATATAATTTTTATTTATTTATGTGTGTATGAGAGAGAGAGGGAGGGAGGGAGAATATGGGCACACCAGGGCCTTTAGACACTGGTAATGAACTCCAGATGCGTGTGTGCCACCATGTGTATCTGGCTTACATGGGTTCTGGGAGTTGAACCTGGGTCCCTAGGTTTTGCAGGCAAGCACTTTAACTGCTAAGCCCTTTCTCCTGCCCCCATCTACTTTTTTTTTTTTTATTGAGAGTGACAGAGAGAGAGAGAGGGAGAGAGGTAGATAGGTAGAGAGAGAGAGAATGGGCACGCCAGGGCTTCCAGCCACTGCAAACGAACTCCAGACACGTGTGCCCCCTTGTGCATCTGGCTAACGTGGGTCCTGGGGAACTGAGCCTCAAACCGGGGTCCTTAGGCTTCACAGGCAAGCGCTTAACCGCTAAGCTATCTCTCCAGCCCTCATCTACTTTTTTTTGAGACAGAGTCTCTCACTGGCCTGGAGCTCACCAATTAGGGAAGACAAGCTGGCAGGTGAGCTCCAGGGAATGCCTTCCCAGCACTCCGGCTCAGGTTCATGCCACCGTGCCTGGCATTTGACGTGGGTTCTAAGGATCTGAACTCAAGTCCTCATGTTTGCAAAACAAGTACTCTACCAAATGAGCCATCTCCCTGGCTGAATTGTTTGCTTTAAATAGCTCATGTTATGCTGTGTGGATCACACTTTGCCTCCCCCTCTCAACTAAAATGAAACAAATTTCACACAGATGGGACTTTTACCTATTAGATTGGTAAGAGTGAAGGGCTGTCAGGGAGGCTGTGGGAACAGGCCCTCGGGCACACTGGCCCGGAGCTTCACGGTGGGGAGGGCTCCCAGAGAGCAGCTTGCCTGTCAGACAGCATCTATCCAGAGCCGGAGCCTTGACCCAGCAATGCCATAGCAGGTGCTTAGCCTAGAAACATGCCAGCACGCACAGGGAATGACAAGTCCCCAAGTACCCACGGCAGCGTTGTGTCGGAAATAACGTAAATAGTAAAACATTGGAAAGAACAGGAGCACCTGGGGCTGGTTAAGTAAGTGGCAGCAACTGAAGCCGTGGGATTCGGCTTAGTTATTTATGAGAGAGAGAAGGGGTGCACAAGGGTCTCCAGCCGCTGGAAATGAACTCCAGACACACATGCCATCTTGTGCCTCTGACTTACGTGGGTCTTGGGCAATCAAACCTGGGTCCTTTGGCTTTGCAAGCACGTGCCTTTAGCCACTAAGCCATCTCTCCAGCCCGGGCAGTGGGATTCTAGAAAGGGCAAGGCTTTGGGGACTTGTTAGGAGGAGGAAGCAGGGTTCAGAATGTGCTTTCTTTAGGGGATTGGGATGGGACTCAAGGTCTTAGCAATGCTAGGCAAGTGTTCTGCCACTGAGAACTGGAGACCCAGCTCCAGAATGTGCTTATAAATCTGATTTGCATATCTTAAGGCAAAAACAACACACACACCCACGTCTGTATGTGTATAGAGCAGCCTAGAGATGTATGCAAGAATTTGCAAGGGTTCTCTTTGGGGGTGAAGGGAGAAGGGAGAGGCCTCCAGGAAGCCCCTGTGAGCCACTCCTGGGCCTGCGCCCTCGCATGTTCCTCACCCTTCCTATGTTAGGACCGGTGTCCCTGGAACATGACAGAAGTCACTTCAGAGGATACGTGATGAGCTAAGTGTTGACTGTCTCCCTCACCCCATAAATTTATATGCTGATGTCCTAACTTCCAGCACCTCAGAGTGTGGCTGGATTTGGCGACGTGGTCTTTAAAGTTACAATTAAGGTGACATGGAGTCAGATGGGTGGTCTTAAACCAATCTCATTAGTGTCCTCCCAGAAAGAGGAAATCAGGACACAGGAATTCAGGGAGGGAGGACCATGAGAGACAAGGGGAAGTCAAGGAGAGAGGCCTCAGATGAAAGCAACTGTGCTGTCAAATTGACCTCCATACCTACAAAAGAGACATTTCTGTTGGGCAAGATGCCCAGTCTCTGATTGAGCTATAGTAGCCCTGGCTAATGAAGGCAGGCTGGCTCATTCAGTCCCTTGCCCTCGCTTGCTCACCCCCATCCCCCCTGACTTTCAGGTTGGGGAAGCCAGGCGTCTGCCTACACTGTGAGGACGCTCATGGTGTGCATTCGAGACCCCCTGCCAGCAGCCAAGGTGGGGAGCCACCATGGAGTGACTTCTCCAGCTGTCAGGTTCCCCCACCACCTGCATCCTGAGGGCCAGGTGTCTTGACGCAGTGAGGTGCCACTTAAGGTTGGCTCTACTGTGGTTCACCATGTGCCCAGCCTAGTTTGGTTTGGCCGTGGCAGGCGCCACAGAGATGCACACATTACAAACTGGCTGGAGAGAGGGCTCAGCTCTTCAGGGCCCTTGCTTACCAACTGGCTGTGCCTTGGTGCAGCCACATTTTGTGTATCTATGCAGACGGCCTGGGGCCCAGGGACGGGAGGGCTGCTGCTCACCATCCTGTACCCACAGTGGCTCAGCCCCCGCATATTCCCCTCCCCCCGCCCGCCCAGCCACCTTCCCGCAGCAGCTCCAGCCCCCACCAGCTGTGGCCCAAGGGAAGGCGAGGGTGACTCACACAGCAGCTTTCAGAGCCACGGGCTGTGCACTGCCTGCCCTCCTTCCCGGCTTTAGACAGACTGACAAGGGAGCATTGCTAGGTGACCATCTTTCCTCAGAGCGCAGATTGAGACAGATGGTCTGCCTGAAGATGTTTTCCCAATTTAGCCATTTGCTTATATAAAAAGCCTGACGAAAAAGCCTTCGCATCAATCCCTGTCCGATTGTCCATTTGTTCAATCTCTTTAGGAAGCATAGCGAAGTCCAAGGGAAGGCGCTGGGTGACCTGGATGGGAAGGCTTGCAGGTTCCAAAAAATAAAAAATGAAAAAATAAATAAATAAATAAAGTGGGAAGGGGGTGATCGTGATCGCGGCCTCCAGAAGGATGGTCCTTCAGCTCTTGTCCCTCCAGGGCCCCCCCCTGCAAACCTTGCCTGCAGGCTAGCCACCAGGGAATGGCTTTGGGTCAGGAGCCTGAGGGAAAAGTCACACCGACATAAAGTGGGGAAGGCAGGACTTGAACCGGCACCTTGTCAATCTGCAGCCCACGCCTAGCCCCGCCCAGGTGGCACGCAGGTACATGAGGTATAACACCAGGGCTTGCCCTCTGCTGTCAGGGGGAGCCAGGGCACCCGGACAGATGGCGCTTTCTGCCACATGCTCCCACAAGCAGCCACTAACAACAACAACAAAAAATAGCCACCTCATTTGCATGGAGTTACAGGCGAAAGAAGCAAGAACTCAACTTCCAACAAACGAAAATGTTCCAAAGAAGAAAGGCAGTGTGAGTGGACAAGCCCAGAGGAGCACAGCTCCAGCCTAGCAATTCAGCAGCGCAGGGAGCCCGAGCCACGGCCCTGGTCAATATAATAGCGGGCACGTTATCAGTGTTGCCACAAACCATTATTCATTATCTCTGGGGCCCGGCACAGCCTCTCTCGTACTCAGCTATATTTTAATCGGTTACATTTACTGGAAAACGTCCCTGGAGAAAATTGTCGTGTCAGTTGGCGTGTCAGCGGCTCACGGATCGGATCGGAATGGGGACGTTCCAAGGTGCTGTGATGTCGTATGACACTGGGCAAGTTAATTTGCAGAAAAATTAAGCATCATTTGGAGCTGAGCGTGGCGGCTCGGTGGGAGACTGGCTTGGTTTCAGACACAGTTGGAATGGCCTTGGGGCATGGGTTCTGAAGGACATCTTTGTAAGGACTCATGGTAGGTAGCCTCTCAATATTCGTCCAAAATTCCCAGCTCAGTACAGACACTGACAAAGAAAACAGTAAGACAGAGCCACAGATTACAAACACTGATTTAATGACAGGAGTCTCAACAGGGTGTGAGAAGCTGGAGGGAGGGGCCTTGGGGCAGAGCATGAAGATGGGGAGAGGAGAGAAGAAAACCCCAGTTGGCACACAGTTTTTCTTCTTAAATTTTTTTAATATATTTCGTTTCCTCAGTATCGCCCAAATGACTTTCTCTTTTTTTTATTGACAGCTTCCATACTTATAGATGGATAAGAAATGGATGAAAAACCATGAGACTTCCTTCCCCTCCCCCACTTTCCCCTTTACAAACCCACTCTCCATCATATCCTGGCCCTGTCTCCATTGGTCTTTCTTTTATTTTGATGTCATCATCTTTTCCTCCTATTATGAGGGTCATGTGAAGGTATTGTTAGGCACTGTGAGGTTGTGGATTTCAAGGCCAGCTTCTGTCTGGATGGTTGCATTGTAATCCATCGCACCCTTACTTTGACTCTTGCATTCTTTCCGCCACCTCTTCCTCGATGGACCCTGAGCCTTGGAAAGTATGAAAGAGATGTTTCAGCTCAGAACATTCCTCCATCACGTCTTCTCAGCACTGTGGTGGCACACATTTTCTGGGAACCTCCCATGAGCCAAGCAGTGTGATGGGACCACATTTGACATTAAGGGAAAGAAGGGCAGGGACCCCAAAACCAAGGTATGAGGAGACAGGAAGGAAGGAGTCCTGTTTCCTTCTTTTTTTATCCAAGAGAGAGAGAGAATTGGCATGCCAGGGCCTCTAGCCACTGCCATTGAACTCTGGACGGGTGCACCACCTTGTGCACATGTGCAACCTTGCGTATTTGGCTTATGTGGGATCTGAAGAGTTCAACATGGGTCCTTAGGCTTCTAAGGCAAGTGCCTTAACCACTAAGCCATCTCTCCAGCCCCTGATCCCTTCTTAGCCCATTGGTGAGGGAAGATTGGGCCTTTCACACCAAGTACCAAGAGACACCTGAACACTGACATACACATCCAATAGCTGAGGTTGACACAGCCTCTTCACAGCGGGTATTCCTAGGGCGGGGCATCACAGACCAAGTAGAGTCACCTGGGGTATCTCTGTGGGCACAGTGATCCAGGATGAAAACTAGTGCCTGGCAAGCGTTCTACCACTGAACCCCCTTGCCCCGTCAGCCCTGGACGAACACCTGGTTGCCCCAAGAGGGTGTACAAGCCTGTCTGGATGATTCGACTTGGATGGGCCTTAGGATATATGGGATGCAACATGTCTGGCTTATCAAGGAGCCAGCCAGGCGGAGCGTGTGCTTCCTATTGCGTGGCAGGATATAGCTCATGAGGGCAGGGGGCTCAGAGTTAGCTTATTGGGGTGCTGTGGAGCTCCAAGCCACCAGGACAGCACTAAACAATGCACTTTGATGTCAGACCTCAGGTGTGCCATTGAGGCATGGTGGTGGGGGCGGGGGGAAGAGACCTCATTCCCAGAGCCACAGTGTTGACATCACAATCAGTTGGCACCCAGGCTGGGCCTGAAGGGTCAGTAACATCTTAGGACCTGATGGGTTTCAGCTATGAGAACTCCAGGAAGGAATCCAGAGAGACAAAGATACAGGCTTGGGTGATGGGGGCGGGGTTGTCCATGAGGAGTGAGCTGAAGGTTCAGAAGATGCAGGTAAGGGGGCAGAAGGCTAAGAGGCCTGCAGACAAGGCAGGAGGAACAACACAAATCTGACTAGACTAGCCAGTTGTGGCAAGTCACTGGCAGACTGTGGGTTTAAGTGAGAGACCCTATCTCAATAAATAAGGTTGAGAGTGGTGAAGGGAGATACCCGACTTCAACCTCTGCCTTCCAGAAGCACACATCTGTACACACACACACACACACACACACACACACACATTCCATGAAGCTGCTAAGCTTTAGGATGTTGGCTAAACATTACCAGATAAGTTGTGACTAAGATGCTATCCTGTCACTTTTAAAATATATTTTATTTATTTATTCAAGAGAGAGAGAGTCAGATAGAGACAGTGTGAGAGAATGGGTGCTCCAGGGCCTCTAGCTACTGCAAACAGATTCAGACACATGTGCCACCTTGTGAATCACCTTGTGCACCGGGCTTACGTGGGTCCTGGGGAATTGAATCTGGGTCCTGTGGCCTAGCAGGTAAGCGCTTAACCACTAAGCCATCTCTCCAGCCCCTATCTTATTTCTGGTTTGCCCCTTGCTCTTGGCTTCCTCGGCCTGGAATATCCTTCTGGCCTACGTATAGCTCAGGATCTCTGCAAGGGGGCCTCGTCCACTATGTGCAGAAAGGTGCCATCTCACACCTGGCCTTGTGTCTGGAGGAAGAGCACAGGGCAGGTGGGGGACAGAGAAGGGGCTGTGGTTTCTCCACCTCCAGGGACGAGGGCATTTGTCCTCCCTTCCTTCTAGAAGAAAGAGGGAGAGAGCTTCTCCCTCTCCCTGAGGTCCAGTTGTGGGATTCAGAAGCTGCTCCCTGGGCCCCTGCCATTCGCCCCACGTTGGAAATGGAGTATGCGGTGCATTCGCCTTCCCACTGAACGCCGCCAGCCTCCCAGCCCCAGCCCCGGACTCCCTTTAAGCAGTTCCTTCATAAGACAGACTCACACGCGGCTCCGTGCTCTGGAATTTAAACAGCTGCGAACACCTCCCTGAAAACATTGCACTTAGTAACTAGCCAGCGGTGTTTTAATTCCAGCCTCTGCTCTTTTCAGCTTTTCTTACGCACCAGAGATTTCTGTGCAAACATGGCCATGTCTCCGACACATCCTTGACAGGCTCAACAATCCGTTTGCTTCCTTGCCTGGTGTTGATGGAAGCCTTACTTAGCCCTACCCCGTTAGGAGTCTATAAACACACACACACACACACACACACACACACACACACACACACACACGCATGCATGCACACATGAACTTCCAATATTTCAAAATAGGTAAGCTTAAAAGAGCTGCAGGTAGTGACCTTGGGATGACTCAGAAGGTATCATGGTGCTGGAAAGAAGTGACTGGAGTACCCAGTAACATCTCGATCACACCTTCCAAGGCTCAGGGTCTAATGCAGAAGAGGTGGCGGAAAGAATGTAAGAGCCAAAGGAAGGGTAGGACTCCTTACAACGTGCTCCCTCCAGACATAAAATGGCCTGCATATCCATGACTTCATAGTGCCTGACACTACCTACACAAGACCATCATAAGAAGAGGAAAAGACATGACATCAAAATAAAAGAGAGACTTATTGAGATGGGGAGGGGATATGATGGAGAATGGAATTTCAAAGGGGAAAAGGGGGGGGAGGGAGGGATTACCATGGGATATTTTTTATAATCATGGAAAATGTTTTAAAAAATGGAGAAAAAAAATAAAAAGAGCCGCAGGTAAACTGAGTGTGGCGCATGCCTTTAGTCCCAGCACTCGGGAGGCAGAGGTAGAAGGATCACCGTGAGTTCGAGGCCACCCTGAGACTACATACTGAATTCCAGGTCAGCCTGGGCCAGAGTGAGACCCTACCTTGAAAAATCAATCAATCAATCAATCAATAAAAAATAAAATAATAAAGAAAGAAAGACCAAAAAAAGGGTTGCAGGTACCTTTTCCCAGGGATCACTTGGGCGCCTCCACGGGAGTGGGCAGCTGCTGGGTTCCTAAGCCACTTACCTGCTTTTGCCACTCTTAGGGGCCGGGCGGGGCAGCAGGACCAGCAGCAGGCCCCGCCTGTGCAAGTACAACTGCAGGGCGTGTGCTTTGGCTTTTCTCTCGTGTCAGTTTTCTCTCTGGGCTAGTCAAGCCACTGTGACTGTCTTTCAGGAGAGGTCGGCGTGGTTGGTTAGAGCACCATTCAGCAAACACCCACTCTGTGTACCGTGGGAAGTGGGAGCCTCCCTGCTCCACTGATGTGACCTTGACCCTTGAGATAACCAGTGGCATGTTAGTAGACCAGACATACGTTGTGAGTAGGGAGCTGGAGTGCCTGCCTCCCTGCCACTATGAGCAGGGTATGCCCTGAATAACCTCAGGCCCAGTGAGGAGGCAAGCATACGGAACAGGCCTGATTCCACCTCCAGCTTGACGAGTGCTCCAGCTGAGCCCAGAAGGGATCAGACACGTGAGTGAGAAGCAAACGCTCACTGTTGTACACCACTGAGTTTTGGAATTGTCATGCCCTATTTTTTTTCCACGTGTGTGTATGTGTGTGTGTCTGTGTTTGCTGTGCTTGAATGTATGTACATTCATATGTATTTAGGTGTATTTGTGGATGCCAGAGGTTGACACCAGATGTCTTCCTCAACCATTCTCCACATTAAAAATATACATATAAAAGGGAAGTCCTGGAGAGCTGGCTTAGCAGTTAAGGCACTTGCCTGTGAAGCCTAAGGACCCATGTTCAACTCCCCAGATCCCACATAAGCCAGACACACAATGTAATGCATGTGCACAAGACGGCGCATGTGTCCAGGGGTTGAGTGCAGTAGCTGGAGGCCTTGGGGTGCCAGTTTTCTCTTTCTGTCTCATAAAACATAGGAGAGAGAAAATGAACATGCTAGGGCTTCTAGCCACTGCAAATGAACTCCAGATGCATGTGCTGCTTTGTGCTGGGCCATCTCTCAGGCCCACTTTCCACCTTCTTTTTTTTGGGGGGGTGTATGTCTATAGTATTTGTGGTGTGTGTGTGTATGCGTGTGTGCAGATTGTGCAGATGTGCACATCCCATATGCATGTGAGGCCAGCAGAGGACATTGCTATAGTGACCTTCACGTTGCTGGGACAAAACAACTGACCAAGAGCAGCTGGTGGGAGGCAAGGGCTCGCTTTGGCTCACAGTCCGGAGGGAATGCTATCATGGTGGGAAAGGATGGCAGAGCAGAGGCTGCACACCACCTCTTGCCATAGCAGCTGGTAGAAATCAAGAGTATGAGCTGAACTCCTATTGACAAGGAGAGCTGGCTATCACACCCCAAAGCCCACCCCCAGAAGCACACCTCCGCCAGCAAGCCTTTCCCACCCAATTTCCCACCAGCTGGAGACCAAGCATTGAAAGCACATGAGTTTCTGGGGACATCTGATTCAAGCCACCACAGACATCAAGGGTCTTCCTCTATCACTCGTCCATCTGGTTTCCCTGAGACAGTCTCTCACTGAACCTGGAGCTTGTGGCTTTTAAAAAAAACTGTTTTTGAGGGATGGAGAACTTGCTTAGTGGTTAAGGCACTTGCCTTCAAAGCCAAAGGACCTAGGTTCAAATCTCCAGGACCCACATAAGCCAGATGCACAAGGTGGCACATGCATCTGGAGTTCGTCTGCAGAGGCTGAAGGCCCTGGCATGCCCATTCTCTCTGTCTCTTTCTATCTGTCTCATTCTCACTCTCAAATAAGTAAAATAAAATTTTATCAAAATTTTTTTTGAGGTAAGGTCTCCCTCTAGCCCAAGCTGACCTGGAATTCACTATGTATTCTCAAGGCAGCCTCAAACGCACAGCGATCCTCCTACCTCTGCCCCACTCCCGTGCTTGGATTAAAGGTCACCACCACGCCTGGAAGCTTGTAGCACTTTGCTGTTAGAATCAGTGAGCCCCAGTGGCCCTCCTGTCTCCTCCCCTCTCTGTCCTGAGGGGACAGGTGCACATGACCACACCTGGCTTCTCATGTGTGTGCTGGGGACCAACCAGGTTCTCGTGCTTGTACAGCAAGCACTTTTTTTTTTTTAAGTTTGTTTCTTTTTCTCAAGGTTTTCCCTCTAGCCTAGCTGACCTGGGACTCACTCTGTAGTTCCAGGCTGGCTTCAAACTCATAGTGATCCTCCTACCTCTGCCTCCCAAGTGCTGGGACAAAAGGTGTGTGTCATGACATCTGGCCTACAGCAAGCAGTCATATTCATGGAACTGTCTCCCTAGACTCCCTCCTTATTTTCAAATTTTATTTATTTATTTATTAGAGAGAGAGAGAGAAGGAATGGCATACTAGTGCCTCTAGCCACTGCAAACAAACTTCAGTCCCATGTGCCACCATGTGCATCTGGCTTCCGTGTATACTGGGGAACTGAACCTAGGTTCTTAGGCTTCGCAGGCAAGTGCCTTAACCACTAAGCAGTCTCTCCAGCCCTAGACCTCTCATTTTTGAGACAATGTCTCTCACTGAAACTGGAGCTCACCCATGTGGGATAGACAAGTTAGCCACCAGGCCCCAGGATCCTCTGTCTTCACCTCACAGCGCTGAGATTTCAGAAATGCTCCCACACACGGCATTTGACTGGATGTTTGGGGCCCAAATTCTGGCCCTCAGGCTTGTGTGGCAAGCACTACAAACTCAAGCCATCTCCCCAGCCTCTGAGGTTATTGTTAAGCAAGGGTAGTTGGCTAACTCAAGGGGTAGGTTTCCGGTCTCCTCTTTCTCATTAGCTGTTCTTTTGAACATAAAGTTGGCAGCGACGGGCATTTCTGACTGTCCTCAAAGAAGAATGAGAACTTGGAGTAGCTTTTCATTTGTTTTCCCTAGGATCCCAGCCAACACCCCCCTTTTATTACTTAATATAACAATACGTAGGGCAAGAACAGTCCAGTCGTTGAAGCCACTTGGTCAACGCCAGGCTCAAGGCCAAGGCTTTGGTCTCCTCAACATTAGAAGTTACCCGGTAACAGACCATCCCAGGACTTTCAATGAAGAGACATAGACTGGCCCTGGGAAAGCTGGTCTGGGGAGCTGTCCAGCTGCCTTGGTGCTGGATCCCATCAGTTCTGAAAGCTCTTGGAAAGCTGCGTTAGTAGACACAGTATGTGGGCCCCCCCCCAACACACTGCCCGGACACCAGCAATCTCTGCTTATCATCTCAGCTGGGACCACTCTCCTGTTCCTTTTCAGGCTCTTCCCCTGCTGCCAGCCCTTCTTTTCACTGAGCACTTTCCTCAACTCACCCCCTGTCATGCTCCTGATCAATTACATAGGGAAAAAATTGCACTCATCCAGTGAGTTGAATCCTCAAATCACCCAGATAATCAATATTCCACTGCTGTGCTGCATGCAAGGCATTGACTTGCTGCCAGCCATCGCTAGGCAACCAGAAACCCCCCGCACTCCATCCCCTTGCAAGGAGGGTGCCTCTGAGAGTAAGGCAGCCTTGTGGGGCTGGTCCTTAAGGACTCCTGGCATGTGGGGCCAAGGACCACAGGAAGCACAAGTACTTGCTGTTCTCAGGCCTCCAGGGGGCTTTATTCAACATATGGGCCTGAAGCAAACTATTGATCAAAATTCCTTTTCAATATAGACCATTTCAGATTGTTGAGCAGATAGTCCGACGAACGCCCATGTACTCACCACCTTTCCTAGTCGCCAGCTCTTGGTGGATTTGGTTTCCTTTGTTGTACACTCTGTGAATTAGCTTTTCACCAGATTTTTCCACATCAATCATGGGAGTTGACATAGGTTTGATGGCTAATTGACACTGTCAACTTGACTGAATTGAGAACTTCGGGGTGTTCCTGTGAGGGCGTTTAAAGAGATGATTAAGGGGGGCTGGGGAGATGGCTAAGTGGTTAAAGGCACTTGCTTGCAAAACCTTCAGGCTCCAATTCAATTCCCCAGTGCCCCCATAGAGCCAGATGCACAATGTGACATATGTGGTCTGGAGTTCATTTGTAGCAGCAGAGGCTCTGGCATGCCCATTCTCTCTCTCTCTCTCTCTCTCTCTGACTCTGAAACAAACAAACAAACAAATAAATAAGACAATTGGGCTGGAGAGATGACTCAGTGGTTAAGGTGCTTGCCTGCAAAGCCTAATTACCCAAGTTCAATTCTTTAGTACGCACACAAAGCTGTATGCACGAAGTGACACGTACATCTGGTGCTTGTTTGCAGTGGCAGAAGGCCCTGACATACTTATTCTGCTCTTTCTTGCTCTCTCTCTCTCTGTCTGTCTTTCTCTCTTTCCTTGCAAATAAATGAATAAGTTTTTTTTTTTTTTTTTCGAGGTAGGGTCTCACTCTGGTCCAGGCTGACCTGGAATTAACTCTGTCATCTCAGGGTGGCCTTGAACTCATGGCAATCCTCCTACCTCTGTCTCCCGAGTGCTGGGATTAAAGGCGTGCGCCACCACGCCCAGCTGAATAAACTTTTTTTTTTTTTCTTTTTTGGTTTTTTGAGGTAGGGTCTCACTCTAGCCCAGGCTGACCTGGAATTCACTATGTAGTCTCAGGGTGGCCTCGAACTCACAGTGATCCTCCTACCTCTGCCTCCCAAGTGCTGGGATTAAAGGCGTGCGCCACCACGCCCGGCTTGAATAAACTTTTTAAAAAGAGACAATTAACAGCAGGAGGACACATGCCCTGGATGTAGTAACCCTACTTGTGGTGGTTGGAGGACAGTGTCCCCACTGCCTCATGCGTCCGTGACTAAGCCTCAGCAACCCACAACTTGCGAAGCCTTTTGGAGGCAGAGACTTGGCAAAGGGGATGTGTCACTGGGGGCAGGCCTTGGGATTTTAAAACCCACCACCCCCCTTGCCAGTACTGCCTAGCTCCCTCTTGCTGCTTCGGCCCAGGTGACATAATAGACTGAGACACTCCAGATGTCTGCTCATGCTGTGCTTTCCTTCCATGATGAAACTTGCCCGCAAAACTTTAAGCCAAAGTGGAGAGGTGGCTCAGTGGTTAAAGGAAATTGCTTGCAAAGCTTGACAGTATGGGCTCAGTTCTCTAGTACCCATGTCAAGCCAGATGCACAAAGTGACACCTAGGTCTGCAATTTGTTTGCAGACACAGAAGGCCCTGTCAAGCCCATTCTCTCCCTCTCACTATCTCTCACTTGCTTACACTCTCCTTCTCTTTCTCAAACAAACAAGTAAATTGAAAAAAAAAAAAAAACCCACTATAAACCAAAATAAACCCTTTCCTTCAGTAAGCTACTTCCAATTGGGTGTTTTGTCCCAGCAACAACAAGGTAATTACTATACCATTCATTAGCTTGCAGACATGAATGGATCACGCACAAGGGGGGTGGGGAGGGAGAAAGCCTGAGAACACAGGAACTGTCTCCTCCCCACCCTGCTCAGGCCATGAGGCGAACATTTTTGTTTACCATACCCTTTCACCACTACCTTCTGCCACACTGGCTCAGAAACAATGGAGCCAGCCACCCGCGGGCTGACCCCTCTGAAACTGGGAGCTGCGCCAAGTCTCTCCTCCCTTGGGTGGGTCTGTCAGGTATTTTGTCAGTGACAGAGCAGCCATCTCCGAAAGTGAAGGACCCTTAACCCATAGAACAAGCACCACATCATACTCACAAGAGAGAATCCTTCTTTCTCCTTAGCAGCAAATGGGCAATGTTCAAATGTTCCTAAATGTCTTAAAGCTTGTTACAGGTATATTTGAATCAGGATTCAGACAAATGTTACACAAATTTTTTGTTCTTTCTTTATTTATTTGAGAGAAAGAGAGTGAAAGAGAGAAAGAGAACGGGCATGTCAGGGCCTCCAGCCACTGCAAATGGACTTGAGCCGCGTGCAGCACCTTTTGCATCTGGTTTATGTGGGTCCTGGGGAATCGAACCTGGGTCCTCAGGCTTCGCAAGCAAACACCTTAACCACTAAGCCATCTCTCCAGCCCTCAGACAAATTTTAAATAGTGGAGCTGTGCAGCTTGTACCTGACTCCACCAGCTTTCATTTGTAATTCTACGATTGTGTGTGTGTGTGTGTGTGTGTGTGTGTGTGTGTGTGTGACAGTGTGCATGTGGAGAGCACAGGATCACCTTGTGCTGTTGTTCCTCACCTTCCTCCTCATTGGCCACAGGCTCTCTTTCGTTATTTGCCTCTAGGAAGGATAGACTAGTTGGCCCAGAAGCTTAGAAGTTCTCCTCATTCCACTTCCCATTGCCGTGAACACATTGGGATCACAGACATACACACCCCTGTGCGTCCAGCTTTACATGGGTGCAGGGGATCCAAACTCCAGCCTTCAGGCGTGGCTTGCAAAGCAAACCCCTTTAAGCACTGAGCCATCTCCCCACCTCCCCACCAGTTTTTCTTGAAGCTAGTTATGATTATTTACTTATTTTGGCAAAGCAAGATGGCCGGTCCCTGGAGAGACTCCCACAACTGGGGCCTCGTGCCTTGCAGGTGGTTCTCCACCCTGCATGTCCCCGTGAAGTGGGAGGTCAAGCAGTTTGGCCAGACCCCCCTTGCATGAAAGACTCCCCACTCGGGGCTGTTCCTCAGCAGTTTGCGGTGCTTGGCTGCCTCTCTCCCTAAGCTGGCAGGCTGTTGATGATTTTGTTCTAGGGGTTGGCCGCCATGGAGTGAAGGACAGACACATGGACGGACAGAGGCGTCACGTCTGGGATCAAGTCAGCAGAAACCCTCACAGGTCATTAGGAAAGAGGCAGATTCCCGTCACAGGTGACAAAGCACCATTTTTACTTTTTGTTTTATTTTGTTTGGTTTATTATTACTATTATGTTGTGATTTATTTTTTTTAGAGAGAGTGAGAGCAGGAGAGAAAGAGAATTGGGGCGCCAGGGCCTCGGCTACTAAAATGAAACTCTGGACACTTGTGCCACCTAGTGGGCATGTGCGACCTTGCGCTTGCCTCACTCTTGTGCATCTGGCTAAGGTGGGATCTAGAGACTCTAATCTGGGTCCTTAGGCTTTGCAGGCAAGTGCCTTAGCTGCTAAGCCATCTCTTCAGCCCTTATATTGTGGTTTTTTTTTGTTTGCTTGTTTGGATGGTTGGTTGAATTAGGGGTTTTGTTGTTTATTGAGGCACGCTCTCATAAGGCTACCCTCAAACTCACTAGATAGCCAAGGATGACCTTGAATTTCTAATGCTCCTGCCTCTACCTTCTGAGTGCTGAATTACAGCTGTGCACCACCACATCTGGCCTGGTGTGTGTGTGATGCTGGGCTCAGACACAGAGCTCTGTGCATGTTAGACAAATGTTCTGCCCTCTGAGCTTCATCCCCGGCCCTGCTTTTTTTTTATTTTGTTCTTCTTGAAACAGGGTGTTGGCATGCATCCCAGACCTAGAACCTGCTCTGTAGACAATTGGCCTTGAACTTGCCATCCTCCTGCCTCCACCTAGCGAGTGGTGAGGTTGCTACCAGTGTTCTCTATCTGGGTGTTTCCGGCCTCTTGGCATCGTTCTCCGAGAACTGGAGAATGGCCCACACAAGCAGTAAAACAGTGAGACACTAGACTGAGAGCAAGCAATGGTCAAGATTGAACTCACTGCCAAAAGGGCAGCGGGCAGTGACCCGAGGCTTCTCCTTGGAGGACTTTTAGGGGAGGATGTGCCACTTATAGTTTGGTTGAGCTTCTGGTTTGATTGACAGATTTGGGTTCCATAACGTTTCTCCAGTGTGCATGTTGCCTCCCACGATGCATCTGATTTTAATTGTATGTACAGTAGTTTTATGTAGACATAAAATGGTAAATAGGGGTTTTGCCCCTAAAAGTTCACCTAGAGGACATGGCCACCCTAAAGCCAGTCCAGTGTATGGCCCCCTGCTGTTATGACCCCAGGTCTATCTAAGAATATATGGGTTTTTTTTGTTGTTTGAAGTAAGGTCTCCTCTAGCCCAGGCTAACCTATAACCCACTTTGTAGCCCAGGCTGGCCTTGAACTCATGGCAATCCACTTACTTTAGCCTCCTTAGTGCTGGGACGAAAGGTGATTTTTGTTGTTGTTGTTGTTTGGGTTTTTGAGGTAGGGTCTCACTCTAGCCTAGGCTGACCTGGAATTCACTCTGGAGTCTCAGACTGGCCTTGAACTCACAGTGATTCTCCTATGTAAGTCTCCTGAGTGCTTAGATCAAAGGTATGTGCCACCATACCCAGCAGAGGGAGAGAGAGAGAGAGGGAGAGAGAATATGGGCACACCAGGGCCTCTAGCAGCTGCAAATTAACTCCATATACATTGCCACTTTGCTGTGCATCTAGCTTTTACATGAGTACTGGGAAATTCATCTTGGGTCATTAGGCTTTATGGGCAAACACCTTAACGGCTGAGCCATCTCTCTGGCCCAAACCTGTTACTTTTTTTTTATTGACAATTTCCATAATTGTAGAAATAAACCATGGCAATCCCCCCCCCCCATCATCTTATTTTTAATGACAAGTTTCTAATCTATTTCTCTTAGAACTGAATCTAAACACAACAATCAGTTAACCAAGAGGGCTGAAGCTGTAAGGTGGAGGAGGGGCATGAGTGAACGCAGTGACGGTGACCTGCCCCGTGTGTGCAGGAGCAAGCAGACAAGGGCTTCTTTGGAGAAACTGGAGATTCCATTTCCCAAGCCTGATGAACCCCCGGGGACTCATCCGACAACAAAGCGATTCAGTCAGCCATTTCTCTCCTGGAGTCCCCTTGCGGCAGTCAGGGACGAGGGACATTCCCACAGTCCCCGAACTGAGCTCATCTGCAGAGCACTCTAGGACGAAATACATAAATGCTGGTAAATTACTTCAAAGCCTCCTTCTCTTTTTAATTAACTGGAGTAATTTTGTAATGATCCCCACAGCTTGTGTCTTAAAATGGAAATCATTTAAGGATGGAGTCCATCTTCCAACAGGGTTTCTCTGGTCCTAGAGCTCCAACCAGAGAGGCCAGCCCCACAGGGGGCCTTAGTAAAACCCACACGAGCTTCTGACTTCACTTCAACTGCAACAGATGGAAACAAGTGTCAGAAGCATTTAATTAGCCCCTGCATTAGCGGCTGATTTAATGGGCCCTGGCCAGCCACGTACCTGTGATATGTGGATCTGTGGAGACATAAACTTCTGAAGGGCTATAAAAAGCTTTTTGAGAAAGATGGGCTGCCGTGTCTGAACTCCCATGAAAGGAGAAGGGCAGGCGTCCCCGCACGCACACAGAACATCGAGCTGCTTCCAAAGGCAATTAACTCCTCAATCTCCAGTTCCGTGTGGGGAGGGGAACCATGGCATGCGCACACAGCTTGATAGCTCCGCTGAGCAGAGGGCCGGTGCCCTGCGCATAAACCCTAGCGTTTATATGCCTTGAAAATGCCATTCAAAGCCCATCCACTTCCATTATCACTTGCAGCCTCGCAAAACCCCATTAAGCAGAACACATCTCACCCCATTTGAGGGTTAGAAAATCACCACCAGAAGTCAGGGGTCCACAGTGAGCGTGTGATCACATTACCACAGCTTGGCACCCGTGTGTGTGTGTGGGGGGGGGGGAGTGTCCTGAAGCAGGACTATAGTTTTCATCCAGAACTGAGATGGCCCTATGGGGTCTGGCACTCACACAAGCCATTCAGGGAAAGCACACCCAGTCATTCACCAAGAGAGATACAAATCGTGTCTCTTTGCCACAAGCCTGGGTCCTCTAGGGTCCTGTTCTGTGTCCCTGGGCAGTGAGCAGGTAACCTCTAATGAGTGAGGTCTCTCCAGGGGACAAATCTGCATCCCTCAATCTCTGAAGGACCATTGATCCCCCCAACATGGCACACGCATGGCCGGAGAGAGTCTGGGCTCCATGTCGCTGTCTTCAGATTGTGGCTGGCCTCTCCAACACACAGCGGTGAAGTGTGCTGTGCCCCGAGTGTCCCCTCCAGTGCTCCATCAGGAAGCTTCGCCCCAGCCCCCTCGGCCCTCTCCCACGTTCCCCACGAGGAGCGTTCCAGCAGGGATGGAAGGTGTCCTCTGCTGCAAAGACCCGTCCTGCGTTTCCGAGCTGGTGCACTCAGGAGGAAATGGCTGGAAGGAGTGGCCAGCAGCAGCCTTGGAGACAAAGCCAGCATCTCCCATGGCTCCTTCAAGCAGGCATAGGCTACGCCTGAAAGCGCTAGGGACCCCAGGGTGTGTGTTCACACTCAGACTGACAGCTGACTGCCAGAAGCCTGGGGAAAGAAGTCTGGAGGCCAGGAAGCCCAGCTCCCTAGTGGAGGGAAGCTCCCCTAGTTTGATTTCTTGTGTGTGTGTACGTGTGCGTGCATGTGTGTGTGTGTGTGTTGGGTCCACATGCAGTCTGTTGATTTCCAATGCTCCCCTACCCCAGGTGAAGGCCAGTCAAGGTGTCTTCCCCTCAGGGAATCTGAGAGCTGGGTTTGCACATTAGAGTTCTCTGGGAGCTTTAATTTTAATTTTAGTTTATTTATTAGAGTCAGAGAGAGAGAGGGAGAAAGAGAGGGAGAGAGAAAGAGAGAGAATGGGCGCACCAGGGCTTCCAGCCACTGCAAACGAACTCCAGACGTGTGCGCTCCCTTGGCCATCTGGCTAACGTGGGTCCTGGGGAATTGAACCTGGGTCCTTTGGCTTTGCAGGCAAGTGCCTTAACTGCCAAGCCATCCTTCCAGCCTCTCTGGGAGCTTTAAAACATACTGATGCCAGCACCACTCCAGAGTTTGCTCCAGCAGTCCAGGGTGCGGTGTTGGCAGCAGGAGCCTCAAAAGCCTCCAGACAGCTGGGTGGATGTGTACACCTGTTATGTCAGCACTAGGGAGGCCAAGACAGGAGGGTCAGGACTTCAAGGACAACCTGGGATCAAAGTGAGTTCCTGTATATATATATATACACACACACACATACACATATGGCTGGAGAGATGGCTTAGCAGTTAAGGCATTTGCCTGCAAAGCCAAAGGAGCTCCCTTCGATTCCTCAAGACCTATGTAAGGCATGTGCACAAGGTGGTGCATGCATCTTGAGTTCGTTTGCAGTGGCTGGTGGCCCTGGTATGTCCATTTTCTCTCTCTGTCTCTTTGCACACACGTGCGTGCGTGTGCATGCGTATGTGTGTGTGTGTGTGTGTGTGTCTGCCTCTTTCCCTCTCTCAAATAAATAAATAAATAAATATTTTTTAAAAAATGTAAAAAGAAGAATAAAATGTTTTAAGCCTTCAGATGAATCAAACCATTGGCTAGGATCACACTACTCTCTGAGGCTGTTGCCTTTGTTATTTTCCTATGAGACAAATCCTGGGACATCTGGGTTCCTCTGAGTTGGAGAAAGTCACTCGACTCAGTGTAGCAACCGCTTATAGGTAATTGTGGCTCTGGAAAGCTCAGCGTGCTGGCAAGCTGCCCTCCCCCCTGGCATGATGTAGACCCTTTCCTGCTTGTCCTCCACTGGGCATTGCCAGGGCCTCTGAACCTCCATGTCTACACAGTGGAACTGAGTGACTTGCTCATGGCTGAAGGCTTTGGAAAGGCAGGGCTCTAATGCAGACCCTGGGATCGGGCCTTCCTCCTTTAACTGCCCTGTGATACACACTGGAGACAGGATGGAGAGGAGTGCGTGGGGTCAGGAGGTGGTGTTCTTGTTGACAGAAAAGCAACATCAGGGTCTGGGGAGAATCTGTGGCCACTCTAAGCATGAGACACACCCCAGGCTGGACTTCCAGGTAGGAATGCAAGGCTGGACCCCCAGCTCAGTGCTCAAGTGTGTTAATCAGACTTCCATCGCTGTAACCAAATACCTGAGCGATAGAGCTTGAGGGGAGAAAGATTTGTTTTGGCAGGGCTGAGGAGATGGCTCAGCATGAAAAGACTTGCTTGCAAAGCCTGCTGGCCTGGATTCAGTTCCCCAGTACCCACGTAAAGCCAGATGCACAAAGTGGCACATGCATCTGAACTTCTTTTCTAGTGGCAAGAGGCTCTGGAATGCCCATACTGTCTCTTTTTCTCAAGTAAATAAATACAAATCTTTTTTTTAAATTTATTTATTTATTTATTTGAGAGCGACAGACATAGAGAGAAAGACAGATAGAGGGAGAGAGAGAGAATGGGCACGCCAGGGCTTCCAGCCTCTGCAAACGAACTCCAGACGCATGCGCCCCCTTGTGCATCTGGCTAACGTGGGACCTGGGGAACCGAGCCTCGAACCGGCGTCCTTAGGCTTCACAGGCAACCACTTAACCGCTAAGCCATCTCTCCAGCCCTTTTTTTTTTTTTTAAAGAAAAGGTTTATTTTGACTCTCATTTCCAGAAGCTTTAGAAGTGTTGAGGAGCAAAACAACAAAGCAACCCACATCATGGCAGACAGAAGAGAGAGAAGAAAGAGAGCCAATGTTTGAGCTTTCTCTCTCTCTCTCTCTCTTTTTCCTTTATTCCATCTGGAGGCCCAGCCATGGCACTGAGGATGTCCCCTAGCTTAATAAATCGTCTTTTAAATACCCTCACAGACTCCCCCCGACCAAAGGTGAGCATTATCAGTCTCTTAGGTGATTCTCAACCCGATCAAGCAGACAATAAAAATTAACCAGCTCCTCTTCCTCCAAAATTCCGTGATACCACACCTCCAACCTGGCTGTGGCTTGGCACTTGATTCTGGATGACTTTGCACGTTTGGATCATAGATAGAACCAGCGTGAGGAGCGAGCAGACGGCCTTCAGAATTACTAGAACACTCACTCCCACCCATGCCTTCTGCAGAAGCTTTTCGAAGATGTGCTCCAGGAAAAAAAAAAAAAAAAAAGTGGACAAAAGTCCAGTTGGAAGAAAAGGCAAGATTAAGGTAACAAGACATCCATCCCGAGGAAAATAGTGGGAAGAAGTCCAGAGTGACGGGGAATAGAAGAAAATCAGTCTTTTCTATCAAAGTGGAATGACTCCATTTTAGGTCACAACACCTCCCCTTCCCACGAAAAGAAAGTTACAATGTAACAAGGTCGGCAGAGAGCGTCCTCAGTCCTCATCCCCTCCCCCCTCAGCCAACTGCAGACTGTAAGCCCAGGTCTTGGCCAATGGGGCCAGAGTCAGGCTTTGCAGGCCACTTTCCTCTGTGTGTTAGGGAAAGAAGACTACTTCCCACCACCCCCGCCTTGTGCTTGCTACCTCGATGCAGAGACGCGTTGAGATGTCCCGTTCTCTCTAGCGTCTTTGTTAGATGGGGGCAGGGGGTGGTGGTGTATTTCCAACACGGATAACTCCAGATTGGGGCACCGAGAAGTCTCCGAGAACAGCCTGGATAGGTCTGTCACCTAATGTCTATGAACGTTCAGAGAACATTGCCAGTGGGCATCTGAAACCTTCTCAAAGCATTTGAGCAAACATCGCACTGTCAACCAAGCAAATAAGAAGCCAAGGCGACGATTAACACCAGGGAAAACCGAAAGCTATAGACCGAAGTCCGTGTTTACACAGGCAAATAACGTAAACATCAACGGCTCCCCTAAAAACAGAATGTAGCACAGCCGTAATGGGAGGGTTATGGGAGAGAGTGGGGGATGGAGTTAGAACACCAGAAAACAGACTCCTCATGGACTAGACTAGGAAATAGACAGTGAGCTATCATGGAGTCAGAACCTAGAAAAAACAAAAACCAAAAACCAGCTGAGAGGGTAGAAAGTAGCCACTCCTGAGAGACAGCACCATTAGGAATCAGACAAAAGTAAGGTGGAGCAACGATATTTTCTTACTCTCTGTAGGGTTTTTTTTTTGTTGTTGTTGTTGTTTGTTTGTTTGTTTTTCGAAGTAGGGTCTCATTCTAGCCCAGGCTGACCTGGAATTCACTATGTAGCCTCAGGGTGGCCTCAAACTCATAACAATCCTCCTGCCTCTGTCTCCCGAGTGCTCCAGATTATAGGTGTGTTCCACCATGCCCGTCTTCTGTGGTTTTGAAGTATAAGCAAATTAGCATTCTCATGGAATTTCACTTTACCAGGAAAGAGGATAATTTTAAAAGAAAATAAATACAAGGTAACTGAAAGCAGACAATGGTGTTTAAGATCCCAGCTCTGACCCTGGTTGACCTTACTATATCAGGATGATGGAAGGTTGGAGTATCCCTCACTGTACCAAGGATGACTCTCAGGTGCTCCTTTCCTCCTCTCCCTCTCATTTATGCTCCAATGCCCGACACCTATAATCATTTCACGAGTATTAATGGCATTTGAAACCATTGCAAAACATCTGGAAGGAAATGAGAATTGGGTCTGGAGAGATGGCTTAGCAGTTAAGTCACTTATTGCGAAGCCTAAGGACCCAGGTTCAATTCTCCAGGTCCCACATAAGCTAGATGCACATTGTGGTGCATGAGTCTAGAGTTTATTTGTAGTGGCTAGAGGCCCTGATATGCCCATTCTCTCTCTCTCTCTTACTTTCTCTTTCACTGTCTCTATCTAATAAATAAATAATTTTTTAAAATGGGAATTGGGGGTTGGAGGCATGGTTTAGCTGTTAAGATGTTTACCTGCAAAGCCAAATGACCCAGGTTTGATTTTCCCAGGACCCATGTAAGCCAGATGCACAATGTGGCACATGCATCTGGAGTTCATTTGCAGCAGCTGGAGGCCATGGCAGACCCATTCTCTCTCTCTCCATAAAATAAATAAATAACAATAAAAATTTTTTAAATGAGAATTGGGCCGGGTGTGGTGACGCACACCTTTAGTCGCAGCACTTTGGAGGCAGAGGTAGGAGGACATGAGGATCTGAGTTTAATTCCCAGAACCTATATAAATGTCACCAATGTAGTCACATGGCTCTAACCCCAGCACTGAGGAGGTGGAGACAGGAGTGTCCCCCATCTCACAGGCTAACTAGTCTGGCTGAATTGGTTAGCTCTGGGCCAATGAAAGGCCCTTTCTCAAAATGAGGTTGATGGAGCCCAGCCCTGGGGAGGCAGAGGTAGGAGGATTGCCCTGAGATCGAGGCCACCTTGTAAATACCGAGTGAATTTCAGGTCAGCCTGGGCTAGAGCGAGACCCTACCTTGAAAAAACAAAACAAAAAACCAAAAAATGTTTTTCGCCAAGATGGCACCGAAGGCGAGGAAGGAAGGCCCTCCCAAAGCGGAAGCAACGGCTCTGACAGCCGCACGACCGTCACCCACCTTCTGGCCACCCTCAACACTGCGCCCCCGAGGCAGCCTTGATTCCCTGGGGAGAGCGCCCCCGGGAGGACAAGCTTGGCCACTGGGCCACCATCAAGTTCCGCTGTCCACCGAGTCGGCCATGGAGACAGAAGAGGACACACACGGGTGTTCACTGCGCTGGTCACGGCCAACGAGGCCCAGACCAGACCGGCTAGGGAGAAACTAAACTCTGCGACACGAGCTGGCCAAAGTCACTACCCTGGCCAGGCCTGACGGAGAGAGGGCGCACGCTCGCTGGCTCCCCATCATAGGCTGTGGATGTTGCCAACAACACTGGGGTCTAAATTGGGATCCAGCTGGTTAATTCTAAATGCACCTTTTTTTCCCACTATATAAAAGAAGAGGTTGATGGAATATCCTAGGATGACACCCAAGATTGTTCTCTGATCTCCACACATGTGTGTGTTCACATACATCCAAACACACACACACACACACACACACACACACACACACACACACAATCAATAAATAAATTGAAAAGGAGCCACACTTGCTGTTCAGCAGTCCAGGGACTGAGCTAATGCATCCTAAACTATCTTGAACTTCAGACCTCCCTGCACCTAAGTCCCTGAGCCCCTGACGCCCCTCACCTGGGCAACTTGTTCCCCTTCTCTAGGACCTGGCTCTGGAGGCTGGGCTCACTCAATAGCCTCACAGCCCTCAACACGCAACTGCCCATTCCCGTCCTCCTTGTCTGTCTCCAACACTGAGGCCCAAGTTTCTTTCCCTGAGAAGAAAATCTGTGTGTGTGTGTGTGTGTGTGTTTGGTTGGTTTTTTTGTTTTCATTGGAGGTAAGGTCTTACTCCAGCCCAGGCTGCCTGGAATTCACTCTGTAATCCCAGGCTGGCCTCAAACTCATAGTGATTCTTCTATCTCTGCCTCCCAAGTCCTGGGATTAAAGACATACACCGCCATGTCAGCTTCTTTTTTAAAAAATTTTACTTTTTTTGTATTTAATACATGTATATCATGTATTTTGATAACATTTCCCGCCCCCAGTGGTCTCCCCCACTAAGCCCCTTCCTGCTTTCATGCTTGCGTGTGAGTTACTGAGTTAAATTAGGGTTGTTTGTGTGAGCATGGGGGGCGGTTATTCACTAGACTGTGGGCAATTTCCTAGTGGTTACGCCACCCATAGACATGACTCCCTCCCATGGTGACCATTAACTGCCAATAGCTCCTCAGAGAGGGTAGAGAATCTCTCATGAACCCCTCCCCAGTCCGTGGTGATGGGCTCAGACTTGGGCAGGTAACCACAGCTTCTGTGAGTTCATGAATGTAGGGTCATGTCCACAAGTCAGAGCTCCACAGCACTCCTCCCCATCCTCCAGCTCTTACATTCATCTCCCTCTTCCAAGATGTTCCCTGAGCCTCGGAGGGGGCGACAAGATCGCTTCCTTTCCAACATGCTGGCAAGAAGAGATTCCCATCCTAGGATTATGGGGTGGCTGGCACCCATGACACCTATCACGAGGCAACTAAGATGATCAGTGAGTAGTCAGTCACCATGTGGGGGGGAGGGAGGACACCACAGGCCACACAGGATCACGTGGGTGGCATGTGAGAACAGAGCAAACAAGCAGAGTTTGCTGATCAAAACGGCAAGGTAGGGCAGGAGGAATGGCTTAGCAGTTAAGGTGTTTGCCTGCAAAGCCAAAGGAACCTGCTTCGATTCCCCAGGACCCACGTTAGCCAGATGCACAAAGGGGCGCATGTGTCTGGAGTTTGTTTGCAGTGGCTGGGAGCCCTGTCGTGCCCATATTCTCTCATTTCATCTTTCTCTGTCAAATAAATAAAAATAAATTAAAAGGCAAGGTAGCTGGGTGTGGTGGCGCAAGCCTTTAATCCCAGTACTTGGGAAGCAGAGGTAGGAGGATTGCCAAGAGTTTGAGGCCACCCTGAGACTATATAGTGAATTCCAGGTCAGCCTGAGCTGAGCTAGAGTGAGACCCTACCTCGAACAACAAGACAAACAAGCAAAGGCAAGGTAACCCTTGCTTCCTGCAGGAGTATGGGATGGGCTTGTTTGAATAATTCCTGGACTAGTGGGGAAACTGAGTCTACTGCGTAGGGGTTAGCAGGATCAGCTGGAATCCCTTGATGAAGAGGCACTGTCGAAGGATTTTCCCCGTAGAAGCGGAGCAGGAAAGGGGGGCTGTGGTGGTTTGATTCAGGTGTCCCCCATAAATTTATGTGTTTTGAATGCTTGATCCCCAGCTGATGGCAATTGGGGAATTGGAACCTTGTTGGAGGTGTTATAGCCAGCTTCCCCTTGCCAGCGTTTGGCACACTCTCCTGCTACTGTTGCCCACCCTATGTTGGCCGGGAGGTGATGTCCACCCTCTGGCTCATGCCATGGTTTCTCTGGAGTCTGTAAGCCAAAGTAAATCCTTTCCTCCCACAAGCTGCTTTTTGTCAGGTGCTTTCTGCTAGCAGCGTGAAGGCGATTGCAACAGGTTCTCTCAGCTGCGCTGAGTGAGCCACGACCCCCCGCCCCCCGCCACTTCATGAGCACCCGGGCGGCGCACTCCTGTAGCCTTCCTCCCCAGCCCCTCTCCCTGCGATGGCTCCTACCTTCTCCAGGGACAGAATGGGTGTCCCAGGGCTTTCTTTATTTTAAGCGTCAATTTTGTTCTTCCTGCCACTAGGGAACATGCCGTTTCCAAGGTGCTGAGGCAGGCAGAGAGTGGGGAGAAAGGTGTCCATGTGTGGCTGTCCCTCCCCTGCCAGGATGGTTCCACAGGCCCACAGCAAATCTCCAAATTCCTCAGCATGACCTTCACGCCCCCCCCCAGCAACTCCTGCCCCCACTGTCCTCTCTGGTCAATTATGCCACTTGGGTCTTGGAAGCTCAGGGACCAAGGTGCCATCCATCACTGCAGAGCCCCCAGCAGCACAGGGCCTGGTCCCTGGCAGACAGAGGCTGAGTGAGTGTGCCTCAGTATCTTAGAACGAGCAGTTCTAATTCCATGGCTAGAAATATGACTCAGTGTCCCCATCCATAGACCAGTGATTTGATATGGGCATGATGATATTCACCCATAACTCAGCACTTGAAAAGCTGAGGCAGGCCAGCCTGGGCTTCAAGTGAGTTCCAGGCTAGCCTGGGCTACAGAATGAGACACTATCTCAAAACAAAACAAAAAACCAACATCCAGTGATTTTAATTGTGCCTGGCTAATTGGCTGTGTGAGGGCCAGCAGAGCAAGACAGAAGTACCCAGAATGCAGTAGGGCCATGAGTTTGAGTCCACCCTGAGGCTACATAGTGAATTCCAGGTTAGCCTGGGCTAGAGTGAGTGAGGCCCTATCTCAAAAAAAAAAAAAAGAGGACTGGGTATGGTGGTGCACACCTTTAATCCCAGCACTTGGGAGGCAGAGGTAGGAGGATTGCCATGAGTTTGAGGCCACCCTGAGACTCCATAGTGAATCCCAGGTCAGCCTGGGCTAGAGTGAGACCCTACCTCAAACACCAAATATATATAAATATATAGAAGGTCACAGAGTGGAGCCAGGCCATTATAGCTGTGCTTGGTGAGGAAGGGGGTGTCTCCAACTGTGCCAGAACCCCAAGTACTGTCCTTCAGGCCTCACCAGGCTGCACCTTACGCTTTAGCCAGCCGGGCCCCCTGTCTCTGCTGAGCTGCTGGAAAAGCACAGCCAGCCTCGCCTGGGAGCAGCGGACGGAGGGGCGCTTGTCAGCGGCTAAGCTCTGCTGCCGTCATGACCCGGGGCAGGTGGTCACCGGTCACCAGGAGCGGGGAGGCTTGGCCTGGGCGCCTTGGGAATGGGTTAGTCCCGAAGTATTTTGTCCCGTCACGAGTAATCATCGAAGGGGTGTGTGCGCGCACTTGTGCCTGTGTGTGCACATCTAGGCGTGTCTGTGTGTGCGCGTCTCTCTGGGTGTGCATGCTCGTACACTTGCACACTTGTGAGCACATGTGTTGCACCGCATTCATGGCTCTAGGCATGGGTCTCAGGGATGAGGTCAAGTTTCACCTCCAGAAATGTTCCCCCAGAGCCACGGAGGCACTCCACATTCAGGCGCGCACCTCCCCCCCCCCCACACACACACAGCAAACCCGAGTTGCTCTTGACCCCTGCAAAGCACTGGACCGCAGAGCCCAGCACCTCCCTGCCATCCCCCCAAGGCTGCTCCCTTCCGGTCCCTTCTCGCTGACTGTCCGCGGTGAGTCCCAGGGCAGCTGGGTTAGGAGGCTGAGGGGAGACCCCATGCCTGGCTACTGCCCCCAGGGTCGTCCTCACACCAGGGAGAATAAGTGTCCCCTACAAAATGGCCCGGGCGTTGTCCTCCATCACAGCATGTCCTGAGTGTAGGCAGGAGGAAGTTATTCCAGACATACCGCTCTTTCTTCTGGACCGGGTTGAGGAGTGACCAGGGCCCTCCACTCCCACGAGAGGATGGTTTGTTTCCCCAGCTCTTTTCCAGGCAGCACGCTGAAGCCGCCAGGGTTGCTCAGCGCGCCCCCTTGTGGGCTCAAGAGCTCGAGCAGAGCACCTGGCACTGCCCAAGTCCCGTCCTACCCAAGACCTGAGAGGGGACACTGGAAGGAGCTGCTTGCCCTCAGCTGACCCCGGCCGGCCCTCCTCGCCCTCCAGAGTCCTGGGGACTGAGGGAATAAACATGAGTTTGGGTCACCTTGGACTCTGGCTACAACTTTCGTAACAACAGTGCTCTGGGAACACCCCAAGACCCCTTTGCGGGAATGTTTAGACTAGAAGGGTTTTCCCCACCTTGAAGGACTGTACTTTTTTTTTTTTAATTTTTTTTTTTTTATTTATTTGAGAGCGACAGACACAGAGAGAAAGACAGATAGAGGGAGAGAGAGAGAATGGGCGCGCCAGGGCTTCCAGTCTCTGCAAACGAACTCCAGACGCGTGCGCCCCCTTGTGCATCTGGCTAACGTGGGACCTGGGGAACCGAGCCTCGAACCGGGGTCTTTAGGCTTCACAGGCAAATGCTTAACTGCTAAGCCATGTCTCCAGCCCAAGGACTGTACTTTTAATCTGAAGCTAAAATAAATCCTTCCTTCCTTCGTTGCTTCTGGCAGGTATTTTGTCACAACAAGGAGAAAAGCAACTAGTACAGGAACATTCATCACCGCACTTCTCACAAGCAAAAGATGGAAACAGGCAGAGGTAGGAGGATCGCTGTGAGTTCAAGGCCATCCTGAGACTACAGAGTGAATTCCAGGTCAGCCTGTGCTAGAGTGAGACCCTACCTCGAAAAAACAAACAAACAAACAAACAAAAAAAACAAAACAGGAAAGAAGGAATAAAGAAGGGCTGGAGAGATGGCTTAGCGGTTAAGGTGCTTGCCTGTGAAGCCTAAGGACCCAGGTTCGATTCCCCATAACCCATATAAGCCAGATACACATAGTGGTGCATGTATCTGGAGTTTGCAGTGACTAAAAGCCCTGACACAACCATTCATTCTCTCGTGCTCTCTCTCTCTAATAATTAAATAAATAAAAATTTTAAAAGAAAAGAAAAAGAGAGGACTGGAGAGATAGTTCAGTAGTTAAGGCACTTGCCTGCAAAGCCTGGGAGTTTGGGGTTCAATTCCCCAGTACCCATGAAAAGCCGAATGCACAAAGAGGCACATACGATTGGAGTTCCTTTGAAGTGACTGGAGGCCCCGGGCATCTCTCTTCTCTCTATCTCTTTCTGCTCAAAAATCAAGCATTTGTTATGTCCACACCCCTCACCCATATAAAGCTGAATGCACAGTGATGCAGGCATTTCTAATCACGATGCCCGGTGGGATGTGGAGTGGACCAGCTAGACTGGCATTGTCAAAGGCTAAACACGAGAGGCTGTCTCAAAGAAGGTGGAAAGAAAGGACCAACACACTGAGGGTGTCCTCTGACCTCCACAGACACACCATGACAC
This sequence comes from Jaculus jaculus, assembly GCF_020740685.1. Lineage (NCBI taxonomy): Eukaryota > Metazoa > Chordata > Mammalia > Rodentia > Dipodidae > Jaculus > Jaculus jaculus. The sequence continues at coordinate 121,970,492 of NC_059110.1, read as the reverse complement.
ATGTGCATTAACACCCCCCCACACACACACAGAGAGAGAGAGAGAGAGAGAAAGAGAGAGAGAGAGAGCAGGAAAATATTTAAATTCAAAAAAAAAAAAAAACACCAAAGTCCGAAAATATGGTAAATTTTGCTTCAAGCCTCTCAAGCCATGCTTTTTGCTCAAATCCCCTTCCTCTACCTCAGTGCTGGGCGGGCACTAAAGGGTCTGACTGCGGATTTAGAGCCAGTGTCACGGCCCCCACCTGCTCTCCTCATCCGTGACACGCTTTGTTCTGGGACCTAGATTTGTCTGAGAAGTGACTTGCTTCTCCATATGAGATGTGAGTGGCCTCACTGAAGGCTCTGGACCTTGTTTTTATTTTTAGACCATGTCCAAAAGAACAAAAAAGCCCCAGTGGCCCTGAGGCAAGGTTGGATGGCAGCCAGCCTTTTCTGGGATCCTACCGTCCTGCGCTCTAAGAGTGGCTGAAAGGATCCATCGCTTGCCTGTGATGTTAATCCAATAATGGGGTTGGCTTCTTAAGCTGCAGTCAGGGTTGGAAATCCCTTTTGGTTCTCTTTGAAGACTGGGAGGTAGTCTCCCCACGCGGTAATGATAATGGCAAGGGAGCCCCACCTCCTGCACAGCACTCCGTGGGAGCTCCTGAGACTGAGAGGGGACCTCTCGCCCCAGGTCTCCTAAGAGCTCAGGGGCATCCGTGGCCAGGAAAGACCTAGACACCTGGACTGCAGCTCTAAGCGTATCTCAGCCTAGGCTTGGTCACCACAGGCTCCATGGTGACAAGCTGACACAGCCTTAAGGAAGCTGGACTAGGCGCTGCAGGTAACACCATCCAGCCACAGCCCAGCGGCTTGGGGACAGCAGATTCCTGCAGCTGATTTTGCCACAGTGACAGTGGCCCTAAACCAGTATGGCTTTTCAGTCATGGGATTTTTTTGCCTTCTCACAAAGCAGGGCAGGAACGGGGAAGAAGGAGCATGCTGGTATCAGTATCTTCCACATGCCTCCTCTGCTTTCCTAGGGTGCTGGCTGTGGTCCCCGCTGTTTCCACCCTCCGTGGTGATTGGCTGAGGCTGTCCTGGGTGTCCCATCTGGACCCAGCCCTGTGTGATTTGAGAAAAGCTTCCTGAAGCCCTTTCCTGGGAGTGCTTCAGCACACTTCTCCTCAGCACACATTGGTCAGAACGGAGTCACCTGACCATCTGTGGCCCAATCAGTGGCTACGCTGAGTGGCTTTGCCAGTTTTCACAGGTGGCTCTTAAAGTGTGGGACCCTGACCAACAGCTTGAGTATCACTGGAGAACTTGGCAGAAATATAGATCCTTAGACACTGGAGGTGCTGAGTCAGAAAACCTAAGAGGGGTCTCAGCAAACTGGGGTTCAGGTAGCTAGGTCAGTTAGGTAGGTAGGTAGTTTGAATGTGAAATACCCCCAATTGCCTCGTGTGTTTGTGATTTAAGCCTCATTCTCAATGCCCAACTGGCAGCAGTTTTGGAGGTAGAGCCTTGCGGAAGAGGGTGGGTTGCTTGGGAAGGCCTTGGGCTGGTGTAGCCCAAGTCCCCGCTGCCAGAACTTTCTCAGTCTTGCTGCCACCTCCAAGTTGCTGTGGCAAGATGTGATGCCCAGCCTCTGCTCTGCCATGCCATCACGAAGCTTCCCCTCAAAACTAGAAGCCGAAATAAACCCTGCCCTTCCTTACACTGCTTTGGGTCAGGTGTTTTGTTCTAGCAACAAGAAGGTGACTGCAACAGCTAGTTAGTGAGCTGGCTAGTTATGTCAACTTTTTAATCTGTTTTAGCTCACAGATACATGCACTATTTTGTGCATCTGGCTTTCTGTGGAAAGAGGCCCCGGCACATCCATTCCCCTCCCCTGTTTGTAAATAAATAAAACAAAATAAGTTTATTTAATTTAAGCTTGATATTCTGTGAACTCCGCCCCCTCCCAGCCTGGCCTGGAGATGAGCTATGGGGATTAACCTGCCATGCAGGATACCCTAGGTTCCAATCCCAGCACAGCAGAAAGGGGGGAAAATGTTCTGGGAATATTTTTGTTTGTTTTTGGAAATCTGAATTTCAATGACCCTTCTGGTGATACATGATGAGTGGGTAAGACTATGCCTCAAGAGGGCTAGCCATTATCCATTGTTCTAGAACAAACCATCCCAAAAGTTAGTGCCCTAAAATTTCAATGATTCACTTTGCTCAGGACTCTGCCAGACAGGTCTTTTACTATCTCACCTAGCAAATGAAAATACTGCATGCAAACTTCAGAGAAACTCTGAAACCTGGGGTCATATCAGGACCTGGAGCATCTGAGTACCTTCATAAATGTTTGACGGCTGGCTGGATGTCAGGATTAATTAACTTACGTAACTCATGCTTGTCTGCCCCTGGAAATGAAATTGCCCAGTGCCAGCCACATCTAAATGCAAGCGGTTCAAAAACTGGGGGAGAGGTAGGACCCAGGCCTCTGCATTTTTAAAAGCTCCCCAAGTGGTGGAGTCAGCAAACATCTGACCACAAGCAGCTTGTGGGAGAAAAGGGTTTATTTCAGCCTCACAAATGCCAGGGGAACAGTGGTGAAAAAAGCTGGTTCATTCTGTAGACCCAAGCAGAGAGACCCCACCAAACAGTCAGCAAGCACCAAAACGGCATGAACAGCCGGAACTCCAAACTGCTCTTCACACACCTTAGGGCTGGCCTCCCAGATCTGCCCCCCAGTGACATGCAGGGCTTCACCCACTGGAGACTCAAGTTTCCAGTTCAAATTTAATAAAACACTCGAGTCTATGGAACCATACATTTACTATCACATTCAAACTACCACACCAGGTGATCTCAATATTTAGCTGCCAACCACGGACCTCTCCCTAGGTTCATCTTGTATCCAGGCAGTGGACACTGTCACCTCACCATCGTCAGGAAAGATATGAAAAGAATGGAAGCTGTCTATTAGGATGTGACAACCAAGGCATGAGAATCACACGTAGAGATGCTGTGGGGTGGGATCAAGGCCAAGGCTAGTCAGACCCCTGTGGCCTCAGGTCCTGGGGGCACATTCTGTCCCTGCCCCTGTGGGGCCGTGTGGTGTCAGAGGAGGGCGCTTGTTAGAACCACATTCCGCCAGCTGGTTGTCCCGTGCTTTGGCCTCAAGCCCCTGCTCAGAGCGCCCCATCCACCACCTTTTTCTTTCTAGATTTGGTCTAAACACTGAGGTGCAGGAGCCAGTTCACACCAGCCTCCAAGATGGTTAACTTCCCAGGACTTTGGCAAATTGACTGTTAGTCACACATGGTTGAAGAGTGAATTCCGCAAAGGTATAAACGCCTCCATTACACCCGCAGACAGGAAATGCTCAGGCTTTCTGCTCCCCAGCCGTCTTGCTCCAGTTCCCTCCTCTGCGTCCCAGCCTCTGTATTGATTGCCAGTTGAGTGACATCATCTTTGGCTTCTTGAAATCCACTTTAGTGAGAATATTTACACCAAAGGAATTGACAAATACCATAAACCACAGCTTTCCCTCACCCAGAAGGCTGGTTGTTAAAATTTACCAATGTACCCACCCTTAGGCCTCAAGGTTAAAACAACTAACCCTATCAATTGCCAGCCCTCCCTCTCCCACAATCCCTTCTTCCCAACTAGACTCCTCCTACTTTTATGTCATTTTAATTAAATTTTTAAAAATATGTTTGTGTTTATTTTTATTTATTTGTTTGAGAGTGACAGAGAGAGAAAGAGGCAGACAGATAGAGAATGGGCGTGCCAGGGCCTCCAACCACTGCAAATGAGCTCCAGACGCATGTGCCACCTTGTGCATCTGGCTTACATGGGTCCTGGGGAATCAAGCCTCGAACGGGGGGGGGGTCCTTAGGCTTCATAGGCAAGTGCCTAACCACCAAGCCATCTCTCCAGCCCTAATTTTAAAAAATTATTTATTTGAGAGAAAGAGAGAATGGGCACACCAGGGCCTCCAGTCACTGCAAATGAACTCCAGACACATGTGCCATCTTGTACATCTGACTTTACATGGATATTGGGGAATCGAACCCGGGTCCTCAGGTTTTGCAGACAAGTGCCTTAATCACTGAGCCATCTCTCCAAGCCCCTTTTGTGTCATTTTGTGTGTGTGTGTGTGACCCACTAAGTTTAATTAAGGTTGCTCTCATGAACAGGGGTGGGAGGTAACTTACCAGTGGGGGCTGGGAATCCAAACTTCGGTCTTCACATTTGCATGGCAAACTTTGTCCACCGAGCCACCTCCCCAGGCCACCTAAACGACTCTTGGAGCACACACTTGCACATTCCAGCACGCTCACAGCTCAAGCATATGATCTGATCAGTTTTGACAAGTGCATACCTCAGCGTATCCCACAAGCCTGTGGAATGCAGCACCCTTCTCTCGCCCCAGAAAGCCCCCTCACACCTCTTCCCAGCCAGTCCTCTGTCCTCACCCCGGAGGCGGTCGCTATTCTAATTTCTATCATCACAGATTAGATTTGCCTATTCTAGAATAGCACAGAAATGCAATCACACAGAATGTGCTCTTTCATGTCTGGCGTCTTAAACTCAGCATAAAGCCAAATAATTATTTTTAAGCAATTTTAATTTCCCATGCAGTCTGCATGCCGGAGAAGGCTTCTAGATGTGGAATCTTTATGCTGCAATTAAAAATAGCTTTTGTAGCCAGGCATGGTGGCACATGCCTTTAATCCCAGCACTCGGGAGGCAGAGGTAGGAGGATTGCCATGAGTTCAAGGCCACCCCGAGACTCCATAGTGAATTCCAGGTCAGCCTGGGCTAGAGTGAGACCCTACCTCAAAAAAAGAAATAGCTTTTGTTTGGCCAAGCAAACCTTTCCTACCCCTTTTCTCTCCTGACTGATAGAAAAGGACCTCTGAACTTAGACCCTCAGTCCTTACCATTGTCACTGAGCCATGAATTTATGGCCCTGGGATCACCTGGGCAGCACAGTGCAACAAGAAGACTGGAGTGGGGCTGTAGAGATGGCTTAGCGGTTAAGCGCTTGCCTGTGAAGCCTAAGGACCCCGGTTCGAGGCTCGGTTCCCCAGGTCCCACGTTAGCCAGATGCACAAGGGGGCGCACGCGTCTGGAGTTCGTTTGCAGAGGCTGGAAGCCCTGGCGCGCCCATTCTCTCTCTCCCTCTATCTGTCTTTCTCTCTCTGCCTGTTGCTCTCAAATAAATAAATAAATAAATAATTTTTTTTTTTTAAAAAAAAAAGAAGGCTGGAGTGTTGGGCATGGTGGCGCACGCCTTCAATCCCAGCACTTGGGAGGCAGAGGAAGGAGGAGCACTGTGAGTTCGAGGCCAACCTGGAACTACAGAGAGAGTTCCAGGTCAGCTTAAGTTAGATCAAAATTCCAGGTTGTGTCAGCTAGTTTCTCCGATTCAGATCTTACAAGGTCAAAGTATCAGCCAGGCTGGGCTCTTATTGAAAGTTCTAGACTCTATCTCCATGTCATCAAGTTATTACCAAATTCAACTTCTTGGGCTGGAGAGATGGCTTAGCAGTTAAAGCACTTGCCTGTGAAGCCTAAAGACCCAGGTTCGATACCCCAAGACCCATGTAAGCCAGGTGCACAAGGTGGTATATGCATCTGGAGTTTGTTTGCAGTGGCTGGAGGCCTTGACATGCCCATTCTCTCCCTCCCTCCCTCTTTCTCTCTGCCTCTTTCTTTTTTTATACAGTTTATTTTTATTTATTTATTTGACAGAGAATGATAGAGAGAGAGAGAAAATGGGCACACCAAGGCCTCCAGCCACTGCAGATGAACTCCAGATGTGTGTGCCCCCTTGTGCATCTGGCTAATGTGGGTCCTGGGGAATTGAACCTGGGTCCTTTGGCTTTGCAGGCCAATGCCTCCAGGCCTCTGCATCTTTCTTTCTCTCTCTATCAAATAAATGAATAATTTTTTTAAAAAAATTCAACTTTTAAAAAATTATTTATAGCCAGGTGTTGTGGCCCATGCCTTTAATCCCAGTAGTTGGGAAGCAGAAGTAGGAGGATCTCCACAAGTTTGAGGTCAGCCTGAGAATACAGACTGAATTTCAGGTGAGTCCAGGCTAGAGTGAGACCCTGCCTCAAAAAAAAACCCTTTATTTATTTATGCATGTACACGTGAGTAGGTGTGCCCGGGTGCCACAGTGCCCCTTAGCCTTGCAAACTTTCAGAATCTTGCACCACTTTTCACACCTGGCTTCATGTGGCAATGTGTTGGTTTCAATACAGATGTCCTTGTAGACTCAGGTGTTTTTGATTAAGCTTTTAGGGTGTTGCAGTCCGGTTCGCACTGCTGGTAGAAATCACCCAACCAAGAGCAGCTTCTGGGAAAAAGAGGTTTATTTTGGCTGACAGACTCGAGGGGAAGCTCCACGATGGCAGGGAAAAATGATGGCATTGAGCAGAGGGTGGACATCACCCCCTGGCCAACATAAGGTGGACAATAGCAACAGGAGAGTGTGCCAAGCACTGGCAAGGGAACACTGGCTATAACACCCATAAGCCCGCCCCCAACAATACGCTCCCACCAGAAGGCGTTAATTCCCAAGTCTCCATCAGCTGGGAACCTAGCATTCAGAACACCTAAGTTTATGGGGGACACCCGAATCAAACCACCACACAGGGGAAGCCCTGCTTGAGGAGGTGTGTCACTGGGGGTGGATCTTGAGTCCAGCCCTAAGATGTGTCAGAATCATCTCAAGTTCTGGCTGTTCCTTCACTTTCTTTCTCTGCTGATCAAGTGCATCTCTGATCAAGTTTCCAGTGGGATCTGTAAGCCTGAAATAAACCCTTCCTCCTGTAAGTGGCTTCTGGTCAGGTGATTGTCTAGCAATGAGAAGATAACTATAACAAGTGGCTTGGGAATTGTGTCTGGGTTGGTAGACTTTGCAACCAAGTGTCTTTAACCAGTGAATCATCTTCCAGCCCCCACCCACTAATTTCTTGAAGTTACAAGACTGAAGACCCCTTCAGGAGGGTTGCACGGGGCCAGCCTGCCCCTAGGGGCTGCCTCTGTTCACTCTCCCATCCCTGTGGCCCCAGCACCAATGGAAATGGCTCACTGCTAATCTCTGTCTTCCTCTCCTATTTCACTGGGGGGAAGTTCTCTGCTTCTAAGAATGGCTTACGTGATTGGATTACTTTCTCCTCCAAGATCCCAAAATAACCTCCCTATTTTAAGGATTCTAACCTTAATTACAGCTGCAGACTCCCTTTTGCTGCATGCAAAATTCAGGAGTGCCCATGGTCACCACTAGTTTTCGGTTTGAGATAGGAGCTCACTAGGTAGGATCTCATCATGCTGGCCCTGAGCTCTGGGATCCTCCTTCCTCTACCTCCAGAGTGCTGAGATCTATCATGTACCATCATGCCTGGCTGTCACCTCGGTTTTGACAGTTCACCTAAAAGACCCAACAAACTTGGAGAGAAAAATCCACAAAGCTCACAGTTATGGTTTAGGCACAGTGAACAGATTAAAATCAACCAGAGGAAGAGACTCCGGGACTGGGTTCAGGTGGCCAGCATGAAGGAGCCTCCGTGTCCTCTCTGAGTGGAGTCACGTGGACATGTGCATTATGTGATGACACACGAGGGATGTCAACAGAGAGGCTCAGTCTGTCGAGTGTTCTGAGTGCCACAAGTCCTTGTGATTAAGCCTCGTACTTGATTCCCAGCAGGTAGAGCCTTGCTGGAGGAGGTGTGTCCCTAAGGGACGGACTTGGGACTTTATAGTCCAGCACCCTTGCCAGCGCTGGCTAGTTCACTCAGCCTACTTCCTTCCTGCTGCTGTGACAAGATGTGACACCCCGGCTGTCTGCTCTGCCATGCATTCCCCAACTCCATGAACCTCAAATCTGACAGCTGAAGTAAACTCTTTCCTTCCATCAGCTGCTTCTGGTCAAGTGTTTTGTCCCAGAAACAAGAAGGGACTGCTACCTGGTGTCCAGAGTCTGTTGGTGTCATTGATGTAACTTGTCTTGGTTCCAGATCCACCATAGGTCACACTGAAGCAAGGACTGTGTGGGATGGCCCAAGGCCCCTGATGAGCAAAGACACCCCAGCAGACAGGGTAGTTCAGGGTCTATAGATCTCCTCCCAGGAGCCACGGGCAGGAGCCAGACCTCTCCAGACAAGATTAGTTTCATACCCCAGGCCACATAGCTAACACAGCCACAGATTCTGGGATTAGGGAGGGCACATCTCGTGTGTGTGTGTGTGTGTGTGTGTGTGTGTGCACATGTTACACAGGGCTGATGTTGCCATGCACAGTGAGAGTTGGTCTTCTAGGAGCTTCTAGGGCAGTATTCCCCAAAGTATGTCCTTTGGAACCCACTCCTCATCAGATGTATGACAGACACCAAGAGAGGTTCTGTTAGCCAACAGCTTCCAGAACTATTGCCCTGACCTACCTTCCTCTCTCAGAGGCAAAGAATCCTGTTGCATGGAGCTAATCCTGTCACATAGTATTTACACCCAGTATTTCCCAAGCTGTTTTAGGCTAGGGAGCCCCTTTGCCATGCAATCTTTCTTAAGATCCACAAGACATATTTTGGGGATGTGAACTTGAAGTTGAGCAGTCTTTGCAACCCTCAACTCATTCCTCTAATCTCACAGCTTTCTGCTCCTTGCCTAGTCTCTTCACCCCAGGCTTTTACACACCCACTGAGCGTGTTCTCATCCACTTGGGATCAGGACCTTCTCTGACCAACTGTATTCTACTTAGGTCTTTGAGCCTCTCTGAACCCCTATTTCTTTTCTTCCTTTCTTCCTTCCTTCCTCCTTCCCTCCCTTCCTTTTTCATTATATGTAGAGCGTGTGTGGTGTATGCATATATATGTGCAGATACACGTGTGCTGTGTGCATGCCTGGAACTTACAGACCCTTCTCTGTTGCTCACCAGCATACTTCCTTGAGACACGGTCTCTCCCTCAACCACTGAGCTGCTGTTTTTGGTCAGTGAGCCCCAGCAATTCTCTGGTCTCTTTCTCTTCATGGTCTGGAGTTATGGGTGTGCATGGCCATGCCTAGCTTTATTTTTAAAATATTTTTATTTATTTGCAAGCAGAGAAAGAGAGAGAGAGAGAGAGAGAGAGAGAGAGAGAGAGGAGAGACAGACAAAGAGAATGGCGCCCCAGGGCCTCCAGCTGCTGCAAATTGACTCCATATACATGCATCACTTTGTGCATCTGGCTTTTACATGGGCATTGGGGAATCAAACTTGGGTCATTAGATTTTGCATGCAAGTGCCTTAACCCCTGATCTAGCTCTCCAGCCCACCCCCTTTGTTAACATGGGTCTGGAGAGTCCAACTCAGCCCCTCCCAGGCCTTCATACTTACCCTTTAGAGCACTCTTAACTGCTGAGCCTTCTCCCCAGCCCCGAACATCAGTTGCTTGTTCGTTTGGTTTCCTAGCTCAGAGGGTTGCTGTGAGACCTAAATCAGGTCACGAGCAGAAGCGCTGGGCTCCACGGGCACACTTGATAAATGTGGGCTGTTGTGATAGTAATTACTAGATTAAGGACTGACCGCCTTCGCTAACCTCTCCCATTCGGCTTTTTCATCACTGTCAACTCCAGGTGCAAAGAGCCCCGGAAGCACCTCACAGAGTGGTGGGAAGGTTTGCCTGCAGGAAACTGAAGCCTGTGCGTGAATTAACGATGGATGCTTCTCCTAAAACAACCAAAATCCGAGATGAGCCCAGAAGGAGCGTCCTGAGTAAAGAAAACTAGCACTCCAAGTGCCTAGCTTATTCCCTCCCTCAACTCTCTCCCTCCTCTTCATTTGCGTCTCTCCCACCGTACAGAAAGCCACCTATGGAACACACAAGACCGGCCCTAACCCAGGAATCACCTCTGCCCTTCCCCCTCCCCAGACGCTCCACTGTAACCCATTGCTTCTGTGGCTGGTCCTCCTGTCCCCTCTCTGGGTCTTGCTGACCAGATAAGCGGACCCCAGCACCTTCTGCCCCCACAAAATGGCTGGACCTCAGGAAAGCTACCTGCTGCAAAGTACAAAACAGACTCCCCTAAAAATAAAAAGGTCTTCCTCTTTTGTGTGTGTGTGTGTGTGTGTGTGTGTGTTCAGGGAATCGAACCCAGGGTCACGGGCATACTCAGCCCAGCACACACCCTATATAATGTAGCTCAGTCTTGCCCTTTCACAGTCAGAGCCAACTCAGATCTCCAACCAGGCTCCCAGCCGTCCTGGCTGCATATAAGCCCTGGGTTCCCCTGTCCCGGACCCTCAAAACACGCTGGCCTTGATGCGCTCCTGGTCGGATCCCACAGGGTCACCACCTCTGCCTCCACCGGTCTCTGGTCCTCTGTGTCCCACTTCTGCTGTGCCCAGTGCTCCTTAGGCTCAGCCCTGATCGGCCTGTCTTTACTGCCATCTAGTGGCGCTCAGGCGCAGAGTTCAGAGCAGTGGGGAGAGATTATCTCCTTTGTTGGGGCGCAAGGCATCCCACTGTGTGTCCAAACACAGCCGAGCACCCCACCCAGTCTTTCACAGCCCGGACTCAGGAGCCCTGGACAGGCTGCCAGGGTCAAGAGTCAAGACACACTCTCCACTGAGCCAAGGCTAATCTGCTGTGGGCGCTCGCGCATCGCGCCTGGCTCGATGTGCCCTTAGCTGGACGGGTACGCACGGAAAGGGCACCCTGAGCAGGAGAGCTGATCAAACCCCGCCCGCAGCCTCCCACCCCACCTGTGAAGCAAACACTTTGCCAGGTCGTTGGCCTGGATGCCAATGCCTTAGATATGTGAGACACTGCTCTGCCCTTTGACAGACTGCACAGTGTGCGAGGAAACCCGGCGGTTAACACAGCATGAGAAGAGCCCTGTGGCCCAGGGGGCAGGTGGCTCAGGTCGCCGGGAACAAGTGAGCTCTGCAGGGCTGGAAGGGCTCCTGTGTGGAGCACCTCAGCTCCAGACGGGGCCCTGTTTCGAGACCCTCTGGGCACAGCTGACACATGGAAGCCCTTAGAAGGATGGAGAAGATGAAGGACGCTCACCCACGGGAGTCATTTATGCGAAGTGTCATTGCCGGGGATTGATCACATGATGTCACCCGAGATATCTGATTGTCTGACCTGCTACTATCACCACTTATCTGCATAAGCATCTCTCTGTGTTGATGGCTGTGTAAATGAACACTCTGGTGTCATTTGAGTGGGTTAATTTTTTAAAAGATTTTTAAATTTATTAATTAGAGAGAGAGAGAGAGAGGACACACCAGGGCCTCTAACCACTGCAAATGAACTCCAGACTCATATGCTACCTTGTGCAGCTGACTTATGTGGGACCTGGAGAGTCAAACCTGGCTCCCTAGGCTTTACAGGCAAGGCCTTAAGCACTAAGCCATCTCTCCAGCCTGCTGGTGTCATTTTAAAGGTAGCTTAGGCCCCTGAATGGACCCAGCAACATTTATTCTTGGCCAGCTTTCCCCATAAATTCCTCGGATACTTCTCACCGCTCCCAGCCAGAGTGTAATCTGGCTCCAGACCTTCCCCAAGGCACGCCGGGGCCAGTCCTTGAGAAAGCAGTGGGGCCGGGTGGCGGGTAGAGGGATACAGATGTCTATAGCTGGGCATTTTACCGAGACTCCAGACCACTTGCATCCTGTGGGGGTCGTTGGCACATCCTTCACAGTGGTCTCCAGGCTCTGGCTCTGCCCACCAGAGACCAGGTGGTACAGTAGGCACTGTGGTCAGAGGAGAGATATGAACAGGAGAGGGTTGGCCCTGCTGTGAGGGGGCCATGTATCTCAGAGGAGGGATCATTAGAGGGACAGACAGCAGTATTGCGTGGCAGAAGAGCAATGGCCCGAGCCCTGGGCTGGTCCCCAGACAGCCAGGCGGCCAGGACACAGAGCACGAGCCTGCAGTGCCCTTGGTAAATGGAGCGTCCACCTCAGGCTGTCTTCCGGGTCTAACAAACACGAACCCGTGTTGGTGCCCTTGGGCTGTCATAACAGAGGTATAGCCGTTGCCTTGTCATTGCAGGAGCAAAATTCCCCACCAGAATCAGCGTATGATAGGAAAGGGTTTATTTCCAGCTGACAGATTCAAGGGACGTTTCGTCATGGTGGGAAAGCACAGCAGGGGCAGACAGTCCAGTGTCACCTCTCCACAGCAGCAGGGAGGAAGTTCAGCGAGTGAGCTATGTGCAACACCCCGAGGCCCCCCTCAGCAGCACTCCTCCTCCCAAAGGCTCCACCACCCAGGGATTGACTGTGAAACTTAATCACAAATACATGAGGCTATGGGGGACATTTCACATCCAAACTACCACAGTATGGCTTTTAAAAAAATTATTTATTGGACAGGAGAGATTGCTCAGTGGTTAAGATGCTTGCCTGAAAAGCCTAACCACTCAGGTTCCATTCCCCAGTACCTACATAAAGCCAGATGCACAATGTGGTGCATGTGTCTGGAGTTTGGTTACAGTGGCTAGAGGCTCTGCTGTACCTACAGTCTCGCTCTCCTCTCTCTCTATCTGCCTCTTTCTCTTTCTCTTAAATAAATAGATAAACAAATAGTAAGGCAGGCATGGTGGTGCACACCTTTAATCCCAGCACTCAGGAGGCAGAGGTAGGAGGATCTCTGTGAGTTC